>NC_058131.1:174370264-174383735 GCF_016433145.1 Gracilinanus agilis | reverse complement strand
AGTGTAGACTAAGAAATCAAAAATACATCTATGGTGTGCAGACCAGCCTAATTACATGCGGGTTGAAATATCTTTAGAACACTGGGAACCAAAGAATGTATTTATTTGGTGATAGTAACTCATGAAGTTTTAAATATGGTACATTTATTTCTAGCACAGAGAAAAAGTAAGTTTTAATTCTTTAGAAAATTAATGATAAATATGCATATTTAATATTTAGTATTAATATTTAACTTATAAATATTAATTAATATCTAATTTATAAATATCAATTAATATTTAATTTGATATTTTAATATAATAAATCATAAAATATTAATACTAGGTCTGAGTCCTAGTGTGTCATGTGTCAGGGAAGAAACAGGCAACACTGGGTACTCAGAGGCAAAAAAAAATTCTGGCGGATCATTCTATGCTATAAAGGCTTTGAATACAGACGAAAGGCTGGACTTCAGGACATGTATTTAAGGGCAAACCCATCTATATATAGGAAGACACATTACCTGGAGATGTGCCACTTTGAGATGTATTTTTTGTCTACATAACTATCACCACCAAGCATCAGTCTTTCCATCATTATCACCAACCACCACTTCACTAGTACCACAGCTGTGTGACCCTGGGCAAGTCACTTAACCCCCGTTACCTCTCCCTTACTTCTCTTCTGTCTTGGAACCAAGACAGATTATTGATTCTTGCTGAAGAGTATCCTGTAGCAATGAAAATACAAATGTATTCCTCCATACCTTATTTCTGTAATATTTATATAGTGGTTTATACATAGTATCTCATTTTGATCCACATAGGAAGACTTCTTATTGACAGTCTTCATCTATGTAGGGAGCACTTGCAGAAGGGAAATCATGTCTTTTAATGTCTACAAGTAAGAAGAAGATGAACTGGTTAGTGCATCTAAAAGATGTTTATACTGAGATGGTATCAGGCAGCTTCATCTGAGAGAGGCTTCTCTAATACTTTGCTAAATGGATGGTTAGCACCTCTACTTATCGAATGCTGTAATGTATTCATGTTCCTACTCAGACATTTTCTTTATGCCAGACTGTGCCAGGTTTCATATTTATCTATTCACTATTGTTTTACCCCCTTGGTTTCATGTAGATTTTCAGGTTGGTCATGCATGAGATGATGCTAATAGTGAAGCAAAACAATATCATTTGCAAGAGACTCTGCTGGAAACTTAGCACTGTCACTGCTCATTAATGCCACCACTGTATGGTTTATGGAGATTTTCTTTATCAGGTGACCCCTTTATGCAACAGCGTGTTTGCTGCTCTGGAAGAGACTCAAGCCGATGATGGCAGTATGAGGTTTTGATGCCCATATAAAATCTTTTAATACCTTTGTCATTTCCTCTAATGCATGGATTTACTAAAGCCTGAAGGGACTTGGTATTTATAGAAGATGGAAATTGGCATGAGCAGTCAGTAATAAAGTGATTTATTGTATGATATATTTTATGAACTTCATTGTAAATATAATTTTTTAAAGTCAGAAGGAAAACCCTGTGGCTTTATTCTGTATCTATTTTACTTCATGTGAATTAAAAAAAATTAAGTGACTTCATTGTATTTGCATAGTAAATCTTCTGCCCTGTCTTTAGTATTTAAAACATTCAAGACTTATTGATTCCTTGGTAGTACCAATTAATTAGAATAGCATTTCCTTTTCCATTATAGACTTTGATTCTGAGGCTTCCATTGTCTCCTGTTATCTGGCACAAAAGTCTTTTTTTTATTTTATGTTAATATAGTTAAGGGGAAATCATGTTTGGTGGATTTGAGCTATTGTTATATATTTAATTTATTTTAGTGGGAAAGCGTGTTTGCATGTGCTGGCATGCCAACAATCTCTTTCATAATTCAGAGTCCTTTCTAGTCTCTCCTCCACAAAATATAATTATAGGCAGTCATACTTTGTTGAAGTATCAGCCCCTTTCAGTATTTGAAAATGGTCCCAAAAGAAACATGAAGCAAGAAATCATCCCTTTTAGCTGTGTGTGATGTTGACTCTTTGCAATGGTTTTCCTGCTGATATGGGTCATTGACTTTAGCAGGAGTAATAAGCTGTATTTGCACAGAGTGATATTGGTGGGTATGAAGAACCGAGGCCTGGGGTCAGATCTAGTTCTAGGCTTTTTTTTTGTCCATTATCTAGTCATTTCTCAGGGGAGCAAAGTATAGCAGTCAGAACTACTTCCAACAATTGCAGGCTAGGCCGTTTTGTAGCACATTCCAGAAAAGCTTTCGGTAACTTCCTTTCCGAGGATGTGAAGATGCTTTCTATGTTCCCTGATTCTTCCTCAGCTAAAAATTATCTCTCCCTATTTCTCCCTCTCCCTTCCCTAATCCCCTCTATTCTCTTCCCCTCCTCTGTCCCACCCCCTCCCTACTCTTCTCCTTCCCATCATCTCCCCAACTTTCCCTTCTTTTCCTTTTCTCTCCTCTTGAATTCCCCTCCTTTCCCCCTCTTTACATCTTTTCTCCTCCTTTCTCCCCTTCCCTTTCTCCTCTGTCTCCCTTCCTCCCCTCTTATCTCTCTCTCTCTCTCTCTCTCTCTCTCTCTCTCTCTCTCTCTCTCTCTCTTTCTTTCTATCTCTCTCTGTCTCTGTCTTTCTACTTCTTTCTCTGTCTGTCTGTCACACACACACACATACATAAATTGGGTGCTAAGTCATTGGAGGAAAAGGGCTATCATTTCCCCAGGATCAGTCTATATCTTTACACAAATAAGTCACTTAAATAGGAACCTGGGGTTTTCAATTCAATTGAAGATGTGAAAGAAGAGCATTAAGTTTTATCTGAGATTATTCTAATCACAGGAACTAGAGTCCCCTCTATAACATAACCAATAAATAATTATATCCTCTTTACAATTGAGGGGAAACCACCTGCTTTCCATTTTACTTTCATAAAACTTTTTCTTTATACCAAGCCTCAGATTGCCTAACATATCCACCCTTGCTTCTAGCTCTGTCTTATAGCCTTAACTAAAGAAATACAATATTTGTTCACAATGGCAGCTCTTTAAATATTTGACAGCACTGATCATGAATTTCTTTTAGATTAAATGTTCCCATTTCTTTCTACCCATCTTTGTAATAAATGAACTCAAAACCCTTTACTATAAGAGTGTGACTTCTTTGGATTCCCTCTTGCTTATATGACTGTCCTTCGTAAAAAGTGGTGTCTAGACATAGAAAGCTAGAATTCTTGTAGTCCTCTGTTCTTTTGAAAAAAGAGAAAGATTTTACTTCTGTGCTCATCAGTTTCCTAAATGTGATAAGAGAATCACATCTGTTTCTTCCTACCCTTTACAGAATAGTTATAATTGTAGCTTGCAGGCCATAAGCATGGGTCTCTTTGAGTTTGAGTTAGTTAGTTCCTGGCCTATTTAGTACATTTTAGGTTGTGTTTCTGTGTGGGTGCAGTGGGAAATAAAATATCTTTGGATGGTTCTGAGGAGGGGTGTGAAGAGACTGAGCTGCCAGATATAACTCTATCCATAGCATGAAGCATACAGTCTCAAAAGGTCTTCATGGGGTGGGAATGAATTCAATTCGTACCCTTAAGGACCTTCCCTCACTCAGCCAGTGGACCACCGAAGTATACCTAGATCTTTTTAGAACTCAAGGACAACCTGATCGCCTAACTGGACATGAGGCCAAAGAAGGTCCTGGCGACCATGCCTCATACTAGAGGTTATCCTAAGGCCCTGAAAAAATGTATGCATTTATACATACATAGATCAATAAATAAAATTATTTGAATTGAGAAAGACATACTAGAAAGTACTCAGAAAATATATTAGGAAAAAGAAAACCAGATTAATATAATACTATTGTTTTTACTGGATGCTTAATACTGATGTCTTTTTTTTATCTCTAATTATATTATTCTACATTTGTAATATTCACATGATAAATACTAGTTCTGTTCTGATCTACTCTTTATTCTCTACAGGAAATGACAATGGTGATACCCTACCTGAGTCCATCCCATCAGCTCCTGGGACACTGCCTCATTTCATGCAGGAGCCTGATGATGCTTATATTATAAAAAGCAACCCCATTGCCCTGAGGTGCAAAGCCATGCCTGCAATGCAGATTTTCTTCAAATGCAATGGGGAATGGGTCCATCAAAATGAACACGTGTCTGAAGAGAGCCTGGATGAGAGTACAGGTATGACTGTGGGCCAATGAAATGTACTCACATAGTTCTTTCAAACAAGAAACTGAATATATTTGTACGGGGTCATTAACTCCACTAAAGTCCTCCTCTAATTCTCATCATTGTTTATTGAAAGCTGAAAAGGTTTTATATTAGGACCTGTGCTTTTCACACTAGAACCAGCCTAGCCCAGTGAGCAGAGGCTACTCATTTAGAAGGCGACCATCAGATAGTGATTGTATTTTGCCATTGCCACTCCTGCAGACTCGCTACTGAAAAAAAAGGTCTTGCTTTGTGCTAGTAGATGGACTGTCCATATACATGAAATCGTAAATCTGAATAAATTCAATTCAACATATATTTATAAAGCAACTACTATAGAACATTCTGCTATGCACAAGGGGAAATACAGAATTTAGGTGACTGATAGCCCCTGTCCTCATGGAGATTTTAGTCATTTATAAATAAAAAAAAACAAATATGGAGTATCCCAAATGTCTTTCTGCACTTGTAAGCTATTAAAGATTACAATTGCACTAAGAATTTTGAGACATTCAGAATATAAAATATTAATACAAAATAGTACAGAAGGATTACATTTTTACAAAGTGCAGACAATTGCTTTATGAGACCAACGTTAGGAGGACCATTATTTTCTGGGAATATCATCTGGAAATGCTACACAAATAGGGAGTAGAATGAGTAAAAAGCATGGTGATTATTAGAACCTAGAGGAAATGTATTCCAAATGGATGGGTTCAATGTAATATCTCAGAACTTTTGTTTCATTTGATTTATCTTATTATTAGTTATTCAAAGCATTTTTAATTTCATATGCACATGAACATGTATATGTGTAATTTTATGCTCTCATATGCATAATCAAGAAGATATAATCTTTTGGTTAAGAATGACATCTAAGATAAAAATGGTGTTTAGAAATGGGAGAATGTTAGGATAATTAACAGACATGATGAAATCAGAAAGGGGATAAGGTTAGAAACTGAAATAAAAACAGTTTTGAATATACTGAGTTTGAAGTGTCAGGATATATGGAATAATAGAAATCAGGCCTAATTGATCACATTGTGTAAGAAGAGACAGACACCAGAGGAACCATCTTGCTATTTCTTTTTGTATTTACTGGTCCAAAACTCATACTATCTCAGATACATGAGTCAGTCCATACTTCCTCTAGTGGTGAGTACTATTATAAAGTACAGAGACTTTTTTCATTCTACATAACTTAAATTCCCAGTGTTGTTTAAGTCAGTTTCATAATCTTAATGGGGATAGAAAATAGCTGACTCTCATCTCTCTTGCCTTCTATATGTTAATTCTAAATAATACACTGTTAAAATTCCACTTAAAGATTCTTTCTTCAGGCTGAAAAATTCCAGTATTTTCTTCCTCTCTTCATAAACTTTATCCTCTACCTTAATTCCTTTATTATCCCTCAGAAAAAGTCTTTCTAAGGTCCATACACCCTCTTCTAGTGACAGAGCCAGGCCTGGGCTAGTTGTTTCATTGCAGCTACCAAATAGAGAGAAGATAGAGGAGAGGACTTTTAGCAACATATCCTATATGAATTTTTTTCCATTTTTGTAACAAAATAGCCAAATTCCCTTTTCAAAGCATTACACACATGTTCCTTAGATTTCATGGGGTGTCCTCATGCCTCTAAAATGGTTTCAAACTATACTAGGCTGTGCCAAAAAAAGTATATAACATACTTTAAGTGCTGTTAAGTTCATCTCTGAGGTTTCTTGGTGTTTTAGTCTCATTCTTGTGAGTGGATTTTGATAGGCAAGCTAAAGGCATACAGAATTTGGTTTCTTCTCCCTCTCCAGGACACTAGGTAAAGAGATGGAAACTGTTCATTATATAGTATAAAGAAAGTTGGGCCAGGAGTCAAGACCTCAGTGTATTTGCAACTCTGCAAATGGATACCATCACAATCCTGAATGCATCACTTAAACTTTCTCCCTGCATTTGATTCATGTAAAAAAATAAGTGGTTTAATTAAACCAGAGGCATCAAATAGAAATGTGGGCAGGGGATAGGGAGAGAAGTAGCACTAAACCATACTAAGTATCCCAGCAGGCTGAATATTGACAATTTTAAAATGTAATATTATCTACCTTTTGTTTTGTTAAATATGTCCCAGTTATGTTTTAATCTGGTTTGGGTCACGCTGAGAAGTGTTATGGGCTGCATGTGGCCCATGCCTACATGTTTGACAAATCTGAACTCCTCCAAATTCTTAATTATCTTATGATTCTCAAGTGAATTGAGATCCTTCTTGCTTCACCTAATACGAGCTAGGAAGAATGTATCTGCCAAGAGTCTTGCAAATCTAGTCAATTGTACTTAAAATAGATTGAGAAAAGGAGAAATATATTTGTCTCCAGCACAGTAGATACTCTGATAATAGTTACAAAACAAAGGAAAAATCATGAATGAGACACTCAAATTTAATAGGAGATGAAACACAAGAAAGGATCCAGTAGTAAAATCTCGACCTACATGTTCATACAAACATGACTAAAGGTTACACAATGAGCAAGGAAAACAATAGGTCTTGGTAAAAGAAGGAAATTTTTTGCTTCAAGGATAACAGTGGAACTATATGAGATGAAACTCATGACTAAAATGTGTCTCTGAATCAGTATACTTTATTAATTAAAATTTTTAAAAATGTGATAAATAAAAGAGGCTGGCTGGCATTGTATGCTCTGAAGATATATTCATATATAGAAATCCAAGAAGCAGAAAAATAAAGCACAGTGGAGAACATTTGGGTAAAATTAAATGATGAGAAAAACAAAACAGATTTTGTCATCGGTGTATACTATAAACCAGAGATGTCATACAGTCAGGCTATATTACAGCCCACAATACTCCCAACTGTGGTCCAAATCAGATTAAAATATAACTAGGAAAATGTGTAGAGGTGGTGAGGTGTCATATTAGATAGATTACTAGGCCTGGCATCAGGACCTGAGTTCAAATGTGTTCTCAGATGTTTAGTGGTCAAGTGATACTGGACAATTCATTTAATCTCTGCCTCAGTTTCCTCAACTACAAACTGAAGATAATAACAGCACCTACCCTATGTGTTAGCATGCTTGCAAATGAGATATTTGTAAAGGGTTTAGCACACCTGACCCATGTTAGCTACTTAATAAATGCTTGTTTGCTTGTTTTTCCCTCTGTTACCTTGTCTTGCTTCCATCTTCTGTAAACTTATTACAACTGCCTCTACAGGGGATGAGTATAATAAGTATATCCCAAAAAAATAGTATGAGAAGTGATAACAGTCAGAGTGAGATAAGACCAATGAAGAAAGCTAAGGAAAAGAAAGAAACAAAAAGATGTTTGGATTTTTAAGTTTATTTAGCTTATAAGTTCAAAAATGTTGATTCCCCAGGCCACTGAAGCATATTTATCTCTATGTTTTGGATAAATGTTATCCTTTTGTGTCATGGACTCATCTTCCTGCCAAGATGGTTTTACCAGGCTGTGACTGAAAATTCTACAGCTTCATGGAGCCACAGGTCAGAGTTGTCTGACAAGTGGGCACCAGTGGTTCTGGTTCATCCTGAGAATCTCATATGTCCCCAAATATTTCTAGCAATAAATAGACAGCATTGAAAAGATTGGTCAATTCGGAATCCATGTTTGAATCCTAGCTTTATTATTTTTACCTGACTTCATCTTATTTATGCCACTTGAATTTTCTGGATCTCTATTATAAAATGAAATGGACCAAATTATCTTTAAGGGTCCTCCTGATTCTTTATTGTCTTTTGAACTCAGCATTCCCTATGTAGCACATTTTACATTTGACCAGATATAATTGTTTAAAAGTTTTCTTTATAATTAATTGAAATTCATTGAATTATAATTAAATAATTTATAATATAATTATAATAATTTCTTTATAATTAAGCTAAACCTGTAGCATCTGTAGCATACCTTGGTAGCATCTACCCAAATTCTTCCCTCTGGGTCATGTAGAACAATCACACAATAGCTCTTCAAATATTATCTCTCCTTTAGCGTAAACACTTTCAATTCCTTCAATTAATCATCATATGGTCTAATTCTGTATTACCATACCATTTTGTTGATCCTCCTCTGGGTATCTCCTTGTTCTTAGTGATCTTTCTCAAATGTTGGGCCTAAGAATAAAACCAAAGATCTTCAAAAGTTCCATATGAGTAGCTAGTCTTTATATAGTATTTTTAATTTCACAAAATATTTAAATGTTATAATTTAGTCAACCTGGTAGAAAGACATATGCTATTATTACCTCCAGCTTACAGATGAGGAAACTGAAGATACTCAGAAAAATTAAGTGATTTGCCCAGGGTCGAACAGCTAATAAATGTTTCAGGTAAGATGCTAACAGGTCTTCTTGACTCCTGGGTCCTACCTATTTGGCTACATAGTCACCTCTACAAGGGTGGTTGTAAGACCCTAGTCATATTTTCCAGTGCATCCCCTTATGCCAGTTTAAGATATTCATTGTCCCCTCACAAACACCAAGATGACTTTCTACTCCTGTTAGAAGGACAAGAAGTTCCCATGATATTTCTGCTGTGTGTTTACCTTTGTTGAGTGCATTATCCAAATTGCCCAACATTTGTCCTTCTGGAGCTTTATTCTATTTGTTTTTTCCAGTTTATTTAAGAGCTAATTAGTGTTTATTAGAACGGTGCCAAATATAGTTACACAGTTTAGGAGACCAAAGAGATTGTGTGGGGGTAGAAGGAAGAGAGAGGAGAGGGAGAGGGTGATAGTGGGAGAGGGGGAAATGGAGAAGGAGGGAGATTTCTGGAATGATGGTCTCAGTTCCTTTTTGAGTGGTTTCACAGAATTTAGGTAACCATTCAGGAGGAGGACAAAGGAAGAGTTCTAAAATCAAAGAGAGTTATGGAAATTTAGCATTACTCTGTAACTCCTTTTTTGGTACCCCAAAGCAACTTTTGGATTTTAAAGCAAAAGATCTTCCTAACCTCTGAACCATATCTCTCTGAAGCAATGGGTGGTGCCCCAACCCACACCCAATCATGAAGCAAGATATAGTACTGGTGCTATGCAGCCATTTCAAGGACCACATGGTAACTCCTGCCATCTGAAAGACCCTCCTCTTTTCTGTACTGAAGTCAGAGTTCTCCAAATCAGAGGGCCTCGGGAAAAGAATGTTAAGGGGTCTGTAAATGGGAGAATGGGAAGAAAATAGTTCTTTTTGCCATGGAATTGCAGAGAGAGGAGGTGACTAAAAGAGTGGATGTACCCTTCGGGGGTACTGAATAGCTGGCTTGGGGGAAGGTGGCTCAGAGAGTGCCAGCCTGGGGAGCTCCAGTGCATACACAGAGTTGGGTTTGATACTCGTCAAGGAAGCACCAATGAGCCCAAAATCTGGCTATGGAGCTGATGCAGATGCCTTGGGAAGGAGCTGCTAAGGAAACAGTTGGCCTCATGTGAGACTGGTGCATTTCTTTTTTTCTGGACCACTTTTTGTTATTTAATAAATAATTATACATTAAAAAAGACCCTCCAGAAAATTTTAATTTTAACAATTTCATGTTTCTTTCTTAAAAGTTTTGGATAGAGAGAGAAAAGATGGGATAGAACTTATCTTACTAGAAAGGTAATAACGATATAACTCATATTTCTATACAAGGTATCCCCAAAGTCTTTGAGGTTCTGTCCCTGGGAATTAATAATCAGTAGTCAATAATAACTTGTATTTCTATACAAGATCTTCTGTGTGTGCATGTGAGTGTAGATAATTATGAGGCAAAGTAGACAGAATGGTACTCCTGGAATCAGAAAGACCTGAGTTCATATCCAGTTTCAGAGACTTACTAGCCCTGTGATTTAGCCTCTGCCTCAGTTTCCTCATCTATAAAATGGGATTAATAATAGCATTTACAACCTAGAATTTTTGTGAGGATTAAATGAAATACACATGCAAACCACTTATCATAAAAAAACCTATGTGAACACTGGCTATTATTATTACTATTATTTTTTAAAAATTATTGCAATTTGAAGCTTTTAAAGCTTAAACCATGATAGATTGTTTTTTAAATCTTGTAGTTTTAAGCCTTAAATAGCTTAACACTTTAATAATTTCAAGCTATTTAAAGTTTAAAGTTTTAAGGGTTTTAAGCTATTTAAGCTTAAAACTACACTAAGATTTTTTGAACAGCCTGTCATGGTTGCAAAACACTTTCTTTAGGCCCTCAAAATAATACTGAAATTAGGAAGTTCTACTAGTATAATGCACATTTTATTTAGAGGAATAAAGTGAGACTAAAAGAAGATTAATATCTTGATCAGATGCAATTGTTGGCATAGTAAATAGAACTCAGGGTCTAGAATCAGGAAGACCTGAGTTCAAATACAACCTCAGCTAGGTTACCATGGCAAGTCACTTAACCACTATTTGCTTTAATCTATTAGAGAAAGAAGTATAGAACCACTCCAGTATCTTTGACCGGAAAACTCAATGAACAGCATTGGTGTGCAATAGTCCACAGCATCATAAAAAGTAAGACAGAACTGAGTAACTTATCATCATCCTGATCCTGGTCACATTAAGTGTCAAAGACAGGTTTCATATTCCAATTTCTCCTGACTCCAAGGCCAATGTTCTTTCCATGATACCATACCAATATGGAGACTGCTCATGTAGAAGGCCAAGGACCTGGATCTGGAAGGCATGATGAAGGTCACCTCATCAAGCCCCCTTGGCTAGCATTTGAACCAGGTTTTCTGACCCAAACAGCTTTAGATAGACAATAAGAAAGTTATTAATAGATTTTAGAATTTTTAGAGCTAGAAAAGACTTTAAAGATCATTTAGTCCAGCTTCCTAATTTTATAGGTGATGATGTTGAGGCCAAGAGATGTTAATACTTTTTACTTTAGGACTTCAAAAGATATATGATTTCATTAAGCTTTATAAGTCCCTTTATAGGCAGAGATCAAAATGTCTCCATGCCTTTGTAAGTGGTTTCATAAATTGATGTGGCTAAGAAAATCATAACTTCATGGTCAGCCTACTGATGATGGGCTGAAGTTAGCCAGTCCACTTTTTGGATGAAATACATTTTAAGTAGTTAAGACTGTATATAAAACTTTCTCCATTAATTATACCTACAAGAGGTTATGGGCTACTGGTATAGCCTTCCTGAACCCATGGTCAAGTCCAGGTCTTGATACATAATATAAGAGAAATAGTGTAAATTACATTGTGCCATTATATTTGCAATATATAATAAATGAAAGTAAAAGGCATATTTTTCAAGAAGAGAGTTTTATACGCTTGAAAGAGCCCTAGAATCTCAAGCTTATAGTTTTTCCCTCTTGGTGATCTTTGGCAAATAATTTCACATTTAATTTAATAAATAGACATATCATTTCAGAGTCAGTAAGATCTAGGTTCAAATCCTGCTTATGATTCAATACACGTATTGACTCTGTTACTTTGAGAAAGCCATATAATCTCCCAATACTATTAGGCAACTCTCTGTAACAACAGGATGCAAAAAAAGGTTTTGATTTGAATTGAGAGTAAATCCCTCACTGAGAGGCCCATGAATCATCATCCTGGTAAAGAAAACAAAACAAAAGAAAACAAATCTCAGCCTTATTTTTCTCCTCTTTAAAATGAAAGTTTGACTTTTTTGATTAAAATTCCTTCCTGCCCTATAACTTAATTGTCATATTGCTAGTAATATTTAACTGTCTCCAATATCCCAATACATCTGATGCAATTTTTGCATGTCAATTTGGTTACAAATTGAAAGAAAAAGAAATCTTACACATAGCATTTATAACCCTTTCTTTAGAAAAGGAAGAGTTAGGGACAGCTAAGTGGCCCATTGAATTGAAAGCCAGGCCTAGAGAAGGGGTTTAAAATCTGGATTCAGCACTTCCTAGCCGTGTGACCCTGGGCAAGTTGTCTTTTTTAAAAGAGTTTAATAAGCATTGACTCTTGCCCATTGCCTAGCTCTCACCACTCTTTGCCTTCGAACCAATATATAGCATTGATTCTAAGATGGAAGGTGTGAAGAAAAGAAGGAAGGGAGGGAGGAAGGGAGGAAGGGAAGAAGGAAGGAAGGAAGGAAGGAAGGAAGGAAGGAAGGAAGGAAGGAAGGAAGGAAGGAAGGAAGGAAGGAAGGGAGAGAAGAGTTTCTAAAATCTGAGGGAGGCTATTGTAGAGAGTGGAAGAAACACTGAATTTGGAGTCAGGAGAATTGAGTTTAGATGCTGGCTATGCTACTAACCAGCTGTGTGACCTTGATTAAGGCACCTCTTCTCTGGCCCTGACTTTCCTCTTCTGTAAAATAAGGCATTTTGACTGAATTATTTCTATCCTCCCTTGCGGCTCTAAATCCTGAGATCCAAAGGAACTAGAAAACAATAGCCATCCACAGACTGGCTGTGCTTCTATATCCCAATTAGGCCAAAAGAGACAAAAGCCAACTCCCAAACTCCTTGCTGGGTTTGTGGGGCAGAAAGTCCTATCTTCAAAAAGTCTTTGCCCTAGATTTTTTGGCTGTTAATGAACTTGCAATAGAAGAATTCCATTGGGTAGAACTGTACCAAATAAAAGATAGGAAGAACATTGAAAAATGATCAGCCGATGTTTATCATGCCGCCAGCAAATCCTATATCCGCTCTCACTTAAAGACCTTTTGATAAGTATTGCAAGCCAATTTGCTGCTATACCCTCTTGTAATTTCACAACACTCTGCTCTGTTATTGCCTCCCCCCCTTTAATTCCTGGCATTGCTAGGCAACCCCATGTCTCGAAAATAGCAGTGTTGATAAAGCTCTCTGCTACCACGTGAAAATTCCCCCCACCCTCCACCTCTTCAGAAAAAGACTAATAAAAAAGTCACATATTTCAGTCACAGAATGGAGCAAAAATACACAAATACAGACAGAATCTGGAGAGATTATATACCGATTTTTTAGAATGCTGATGTGGAAGAATTCACATTTTTAACAGTTGCCTTTTTGAAAAGAATTTAATAAGCATAACCTTTCCTTCCAAAGCATTTTTGATTGAATCAATAGGAAAGAAATGTCTCTCCCTAAACATTTTTTTTCTGTGTAGTTAATGAAAATCTCTGTCTATCACACATTGCAATTATGTTTTCCAAACTCTGTATTAATAGTGGACCTGTGGAAAGCAGAGAGAGATGAGGGAGGATATTACACACACACACAACATATATATATATATATGTATATATATAT
>NC_058131.1:174287789-174369877 GCF_016433145.1 Gracilinanus agilis | reverse complement strand
TATATATATATATATATATATATATACTTCCAAAATTGTTTTTATATAAACAATTTTGTTTGGAGACTACTTGGTCCAAAATATTGGAAAATTGATACATTATATATTACCCCCAACCCCAGGGACCCTCATACAGAACTATAGAATAGAACTTGAGTGTCCTTATGAACCTTTGTTCTTTTGATACAAAATGAGATGGTGTCCTAAAGTTGTTTCTTGATAGTTACCAGCCACTTCAGAAGGAATTAATTATTATTATTCTTTTTTAAAATATTCTATTTATTTTGTCCAACAAAAATGTGTTAAGTACCTGCTATGTGCAGATCATTTTCCTACATAATGGAGATAGAAAGACAAAAATTGTTGTAGTTCTTGCCCTCAAAGAGTTTACATTCTGTTGAAGAGTTAGGTCCACAAACAGGTATATATAAAGAAATATTAAGTAATGTTCAAAGACCAAGAATATATATATATATATATACATATATATATATAATAAAGATATAAGTGCATGTGTCTGGCTGGATATGTTTTGGGGTATGAATAGAACAATCAAGACAGGCCTCATGTATGAAATATTTTTTAACAAAGCTAGAAAATCTATAAAATATAGATAAGTAGAAAAAGGAAAACTAAGTGCAACAGGAAATGGAACCAGTGTAAAGATTCTGTGATGGGGGTCTTGCCCATACGGGTGAGGCTGATGAATCTCCTTGTAAGAATCATGATCTATGTAGACCACTGTCATGCCCAAAATTGTGTAACTTCATTCAGGCCTTTTTAGCAAAGATAATGGTAGTCAGAAAGACTCATCTTTATCAGTTCAAATCTGGCCTCTGATATTTACTAGCTGTGTGAGTCTGTGCAAGTCACTTAACCCCGTTTGCCTCGGTTTTTCTCATCTGTCAAATGAGCTGGAAAATTCTCCACATACCTAGAAAATGTTATATTGGAACTAATTCTCAGATACTAAGAAGAAGAAAAAATGATTCTTCCTCATAAGAGTTTTCCTAAAGCAGAAGTCCCACCATGTTAACTCTACCCTAAAACTCCCACCACCACCACCAAGACGCCAAAAACTCATATAATAAACTCCAAAGGCTCCATATTCTTTCTAGGAGCAAATATAAAATCTTTTGGCATCCAAATCCCTTCATAATCTAGCCCTACTTTTCTAGTCTTCTTATACCTAATTCCTACTACTTACTCTTCAATCCAGTGGCACTGTCCTCTGTGCTCTTCCAGGAATAAAAAACTTGATTTCTCATCTCTAGGTATATTTTTTGGCTCACTCCTTTGTCTGGAATGCTGATCCTCATTGTCTCTGTCACCTAACTTCCCTTTGAGTCCCAACTAAAATTTCATTTTCTAAAGGAAACCTTTCTCAGCTCTTTTTATTCCTATAACTTTCCCTCTCTCATTTATTTCCTATTTTCACTGAATATAGCTTAATTGTACATATTTGCTTGTTTGTTTCATCACCTACTAGATTGTGAGCTCCTTGAGAGCAGATAGTATCTTTTTTCATCTTTTTGTATTCCTGACAGATAGCACAGTGCTGTTAGGGACTGGGGTCTCAGAGTCTGAAAAAGCAAAGTTCTGTTGACCCCTGATGTCAGGTGAGATCCAGAGTCTTACTAAGGCCAGAGATCCCTCAGTTTCCACATTTCCTACCAACAAAATTGCTGATTCCCTCAGTTTCCACATTTCTCTACAAGTTGCTGATTTGAGGCCATAATCCTTTCCCAGGCATCTTTTCTTTCCCAGGCTCCCTTTTCCAGTCAGAAAAACATGTTTTATCAGCACCTGCTTCTCCCCTTTTCTCAGTTCCTGTTTATGTCCCTGGTTTCCACCATCTTCAGTTCTTCCCTCAAGGCTTTCTCTCTCAAGGCTACATTGTTATGGGAATATTGCTTGAATTTTCATGAGAAAAATTCCTTGTGGTTTCTGCCTTTTTAAAGCTTCTGTATTCAGTCAATAAACCACACTTGGTTGTCATCAACAACCAAGGCCCTTCTGACCCCTAAATTTGACTTGACTGTTTTTTACCCAGACATTACCTGGGGTATTCTTGGACCCATTCAGCCTCTCCTACAGGGCATTTACTCAGTGCCTGGCACATAGCAACAATTCAATAAATATTTATTGATTGACCTACTAATCGATTAAAGTTGTGAGATGAGTTTAGTTCTTCTAGCACAGTGATTCCCAAAGTGGGCACCACCACCTCCTGGTGGGTGCTGTAGAGATTCAAGGGAGTGGTGATGGCCACAGGTGCATTTATCTTTCCTATTAATTGCTATTAAATTTTTTTAAAATTAATTTCCAGGGCTCTAAGTAATAATTTTTTCTGGAAAAGGGGCGGTAGGCCAAAAAAGTTTGGGAACCACTGTTCTAGCAATATGGCAAACGATGAAGTCCTGGATTTAAGACTTACTAGATATATAAGATACTATTTCATCTTTTTGGCACACAGTTTCTGAGTCAGGAAGTGGGAATAATCATATCTTTATAACTGACCAAAAATAGTCAGTCACTAAGAGGACTGAATGAAATAATTCAGGTAAAGCAATTATTCTCAAACTCTGTGTCTCAAACTAAACTGTAAGATCTGTATGGTCAGTGATTGTCTTATTGAAGTCTCACAAGTATTTTATGTCTCTCAATGCCTAGAAGAATGAGATTTAAAAAATGTTTCTTAAATTTCCATTAGATCACTTTTGTGGGTTTTATATTTTTAGAGGCTGAACAGTCCTTGGCAAGTAGCAAGCATTTAATGAATGTTAGTTGATTGAATTAACTGAGGATGCCATGTCATCTTTAGGGTTTTTTTTGTTTGTTTCATTTTGTTGTGTTTTTTCTTTTCTTTTCATGCATGGATTGGCATCACTCTCTAATGGGAAAACCATGTGCAGAGTAGACTCAAAATCCTCTGTGCTTTGGAATTGGAAGCAGTAAGTTCTGTCTGTTGTTGAGGGCTAAAAATTGACTTTGGTCTTTCTGGCAACTGGGTCTCACCATCTAACAGCTCAAATCAAAAGAAAAAAATAACACTGGAAAGTTTAAAAATATAATTTAGCTTCAAAGACTCAGAGCCAGAGTTCCTTTCTAAGGGGAGAAAAACAACAAAAATATTTGAAGTGCAATTCTGTGCTTTCATAGATATGTGGGTTGTTGTTTTTTTTTTATTCTTTACCTCTTTATAGTAAACTCATGTGAGGATGCTTTGTATTCTCTCCAAAGAGCCCACTGGTTCAAATTCTTCCCTTTGTTTCACCTCATAATCTTTAGTGTTCTCAAGCTGCTCCTTTCCCAGATTCCTGCTATGGTAACAACAAGGGGCATGAAATGAAGAAGTAATCTCCACTTTGGAATCCTCAGCATCATAAGGAAGGAATGATTATGCCACAAAATAAAAATGAGACAAGAGGACCAAAACAGCCAAGAAAAGAAACAAAACAAAATCACTTGGCAACTAAACTAATATTGCCTGTGGGAAGCTTGATTATCAATAAGCTAAACCACTTCTTTATTGTTCAATAAAAATAGGAACTCCCTGAACTACACTCAATGGCTCTTATCTTATTCTACCTCTGAGACATTGTACTCCAATGAATGAACCAATGTGTTTTCCAGTGTGTTATGGGAAAAATATAATCTCCAGATAACTAGTATTATCCTACTTGTAAGAATATCATTTCTGGAGTTTCTTTGCATTTTTATTTTTTTCTCCCTGTTAGAATAATTAGAATCTACCTCTGGAGATATAAAAAAAATAATAGATGAGATGAATAGGAGTGAGGTGCAGAAGATGGGAGATGTGCCAAATTTTCCAGATCTTGACCAAAGGCCTTTGTGGTGTTGGTGATAAGCAAGTAAGCATGCCAATAGATCAAAGGACCTTGAGCAATTTTCCAAATTAAAGCTGAAAAATAAAGCAGGGTCCTGATAAATGTGAATACAAAGGCTTCCAAGTGGTTGCAAATATTCAAATCTGCAGCATTTTGAGGTTGTTATTATGGCAAATAAGCATATTGTTTCTAATCTAGTGGGCATAAGCATTGTGAATTCAAATAGTGCAACTATTTCAGAAGATTCATTATTCTCACTAATCAGGATCTAGCTAAATTTAAAGCTTGGGATAAAAGTCTTGCTGCTACACAAAATAAAACATAACAGGAATTGATTGCAAAGATTCAGAACCAAAAGTCTTTCTGTGAGATAAATGTCCATTTTGTTTTAGATATCATCTTGATAAAAACTTAGCTGCTTTTAAGATGATTTAATCATAAAATATCAGGTTGTAAATGTTACCAGAGGTCATTCAATCCAACGTAGACCAGAGCAGGAATCTCTTTGCAATCTTTTAATTTTTTGACTATGACTTAAATGAGAAGATGAGAAGGCAAATATACTCTTGAAAGGGATAAAGCCCATCCATCATGGGTGATTATAAGTGTGTATATATGTGTACACACATATGTGTATATATATATATAGATATAAATCTTCATACATATACACTTAAGTAAAATAATATTCACATAAAAATTCACTGTGAATTTTAAAAGAGCTTTTGAAAGATAGAAAGTATCAGAAATCATCAAGTTCATATACATGTATAATACTGTCATTTTAGGACCTGTGAAGTTTATGAATATTTATATGTATATATGTTTTTGTGTGTTTGTATATTCATCTGAAATCTTAAAGATATCATCAGCAGGATATTAAATAGTTAAGATATCAGAGAAGAGAAAACTTGTTAAAGAGATGTAATAGGTATGTTAACACAAAGAGTTCATCATAGGAAAAATTACAGAAATGAAGACTAATATCACAGCAAAGTCAAATAAGAGATCCAGCAATTAAAAAAAAACATAGACAAAGATATCTATATGCAAATACATGACTTGTTTATAAATAGAACAAACTAGAGATCAAAGAGACAAAGTAGAATATGTTAGAATATCACTAATTGGAATGGACTAGAGTAAAGACTGGTACTTGAAGTGAGCATCTTATACAAGTGGAATGGAATAGATTAAAAAAGAAGGAACGCGTCGAGTACTAAGAATACATTTTCACTAAATTAAATTCATGAACATGAAGGAATAAACAAGGTATAGAATATTTTGGTAAGGATTACGAGAGGTAGAAGCAGCAATAACATTCTTAGGGAGAGAGTTGGACAAGTTTGGAAAACTGACATAAAAGGACAAAACCATGAGCACCTGAAGGTATATTCTTTGACAAAAGCTTGACGGATGATAAATTCTGGACTCATCTTAATTATAATTCTATCTCTGAAAAGGTAGAAGAAGTAACAAGGGAAACTTCTATCCTAGAAATGATTCTCCTTTTGATATTGAAATGACAGAAACCAAATTTCACCTTAAGTGTCCAGTAGTTAAACATTTACTAGCACACCACTGTATTGCTCTTTTAACATTGCTTGAGCTCAGTAGTACAATGGAAGACTTTTAATCAGACTGAAGGCCTAGTGAGATGATGATGATGATGATGATGATGATGATGATGATGATGATGATGATGGTGGTAATAATGACTTGCATTTATATAGCATTTTATTTTCAAAGTGCTCTGTATCTGTTTTCTCATCAGAATCTTACAATACTCTTGAGTCCAGATGACAAGCTTGTTAAATTTTCTAATGACATAAAATCTGAAGTGTTAACTAACACAGTGGTTGACATCATGTAGATTAAAAAAAAATCCCAAGTGACCTGAGTGATGAATTTAATCATATGAAATGAAAATTAAAAGGGATAAACTATAAAGTTATACATTTTTAATTAAAAAAACACTTCACAACTAACACGATGGAGTTGATATAACTAGACAATAGTTCTTAAGAAAAATATCTAGAGATTTCAATGGGCTGTCAACACAGGGTTTGCTAATTGTGTGGCGTATCAAGCAAAAACAACTAAAACCATCATAGGCAGCATTTAGGCAGGAATGGTGCCCAGATAAGGAAATTAACAGGTCTGTTATATTTGGCCTTCATCTTGTGGTCAGGTTAGATCCTAGGTTTCAACTTTGTTTATGACATTTTGGAAAAGTCATAGATTCATGCTAGAAGACAGATGTTTATCCTGGAGAAGACAAAAATGAGGAAATATAGCAATCTTCATGTTTATGAAGGGCATTCATAGGGAATAGACTTTAGACTTGTTTGTAGCCTGAAGTGAAGAGATATTGAGCAAGGAATATTTTAGGTTTGTGTAACTTGGGGAGAGGTGAGATTTGGAGGTGGGCAAACAATATACTTCCTTGTCATTTGGACAAACCAAAATTTTTTGGCGATATATATTCAGGAGGTGGTAAGTTCTTCTTTGTCAATCTTCAAGAAGAAATTAGACAATTACTTATGGTTTATATTATACAAGGATTATGAAACATGATCAGAAGACTTCTGAGGCTCCTTCCAGCTTTTAAATTCTGTTATTAAGTGATTCTTGACATATAGCCACTTAGCTTATTTTTCCCAATTACCTATTAAAAATTAAGATTCATTTTTTAAAATTCAGTTCCAAATTCTCTCCTTCCCTCCTTCCCTGCCCCTTACTTGAGACAGCAAGCAATTTGATATAGGTTATACATATGCAGTCATAGAAAACATATTAGTTCTGTCATAAAAGAAAAAGACTAAAAAGAAATAAAGAAATAAAATTTTTAAAAATAAAGTAAAAATTGTATTATTTGATCTGCATTCAGACTCCATTAGTTCTTTCTCTGGAGTTAAATAGGATTTTTCAATAGAAGTCCTTCAGAATTGACTTGGATCTTTATAATGCTGAAAATAGCTAAGATATTTACAGTTGATCATCCTACAATATTCCTTTCATTGTGTACAGTATTCTCCTGCTACTGCCCACTTTTCTTTGCATCAGTTCACATTAAATCTTTCCAGTATAAATGCCCACGAAAGTGTCTTGCTCATCATTTCTTATAGCACAGAAATTATCCTGTCACAATCATAGGCCACAATTTGTTCAACATTTCCCCAATTGATGGAAATTCAGTTTCTAATTCTTTGCCACCATAATAAGAGCACCTATGAATATTTTTGTACATACATGTCATTTTCCTTTCTTTTTAAATATCTCTTTTGGATATAGGCCTAGTAATGGTATTGTTAGGTAAAAGTGTATGCACAGTTTTGTAGCCCTTTGGGTAAAGTTCCAAAATCCTCTCCAGACTGGTTGGATCATTTCACAACTCCACCAGCAGTACATCAATGTCCCAGTTTTCCAGCATCTCCTACAACATTTCTTATGTTCCTTTTCTACCTTATCAGCCAATCTGATAGGTGTGAAGTAGTACCTCAGAGTTGTTTTAATTGGAATTTTCTAACCACTGATGATTTAGAGCATTTTTTTTCATATGACTCGAGGTAGCTTTAATTTGAAATCACTATGTTCCAAGTTAGCTAGTTCTACCTATGGATAGTGCTAATGTTAGAAAGTTATATCTGGCCCAAATCAACCCCTTTATAATTCTAATTTGTTGCTCCTACTTCTGCCTGCTGTGACTAAGTAAATAAATATAGTCCCATCTCCGAAAAGCTTTTTCATCATATCAGAAGATAGTTCTCATATCCCTCCCTCCCCCATGTCTCATCTTTTTTGCCTCATCTTATTTAGGCTAAACAACTTTACTTCCTTCAATCTTTATTTTATTTTATCTTACAAGGTCATGCTGCAACTAGCTCCTACTAGCACAGGAAAGCAGGTTGTTAAATTTTCATTATGTTTATTTACACATTGGAAATCAGCAAACTCTACAAATAAAGGTTTAATGTATTGGTTTTTAATTATCTCAATTTTAAAAGGTGGAAGAAAAATGTTAATAATGTGGATTGTTTAAAAATATGTCTGGGGTATATCCCTTCACCCTAAAAGTCAATTGTTAAACATTTCCTAGCATATTCTAGTTACTACTAACAATAGCTAGCATTTATATAGTACATACTATGTGGCAGGAACTGAGCTAAGCACTTTACAAATATATCATTTGATCCTCACAGTAATCCTAACAGGTAGGTGATTTTTCTATCTTGTATTTTACCTTTAAGGAAACTGGGGCATGAAGTGAAGTGACTTGCACAGGGTCATACAACTAGTATCTGAGACCAGATTTGCACTCAGTTCTTCCTGACTTCAAACCTGGCATTCTATCCCATTGGAGTGGGAACCACATCTTATCTAGAAAAATATCATAGTGTAATGGAGTGAGTGCTGAAAGTTGCATCAGGAATATAGTCAGTGCAGGTCCCACCAATGGCACTCACTGGTTTTTGGTTCCTTTCAGGAAAGTCACTTACCCCGTCTGAGTCTCAATATCCAGTGTGGCATTCAGCTACTTTGCTGTCCTAGTAGACCCTTTCATATACCCTTTGAATATGCTCAAATTTATCAATGTATTTCCTAGAAATGTATGCCAAAAACTGAGCACAACATTCCAGATGTTATCTGACAAGGACAAAAGGCAGTGGCAAAATGACTTCATTTTTCCATCAATTTAGTCAAAGATTATAATGCCTTTTTTGGGTCTGTCACACTACACTATTTGGAGAATAATTTTTTTACACACAAACAAACTGTCATCGAATCATGCCTCTCTTTTACCTTTTTTTTGTTCTGTTGCATTTTTTTGAACCCAGGTGTAAGAATTTAATAACTTCATCTTATTCAATTTAGTCATCAGTATTTATCATCAAGATATGGCTTTCCTCCATAATCTGCCCAAGTATCTAATAATGTTCCCTACTATTTTATGTCTACTACAAGTTAAATATTTCCTAATTAAAACTCAGTGTTATTTGTTTTGTTCTAGTAATGGAGGAGATGAACAATATTTGACTACCACATATCAACAAATAATTCTTGCTGTATTCATCCTATAGACATTATCTATTGTGCAAGTCTCCTTATCAGCATCTTTGAGCTTTTTTATTCTTTTCTACCCTTACACATCTTGAAAACTATGACACCCATCTTGACTTTGCAATATCCTAGAGTGTCTTTACTTATCTCATAGGGAATTATGAATTATTTAAAAATATTTTTCTAAAGCATAAAGTTAAAGTACTGCTTTATAATGACCTCAAAATCAGGAAGACATAGGTATAAGTCTTTTCTGTAAACCAAATTAACTATGTTATCATGGACAAATCTCTGAGACTCTCAGTGCTCTTGGAAACTCAGATTATAAATTACAAAAAAAGTTAATGACCTGCATTGGTACAAGAAATTTCCTTGTTTGGGGGTTCTTTATACCAATAAAATCACAGATCCATCCTCTATCTCTTTCCTCTAAAGAGTTATAATTTTAATTTTAAAATTTTATGTCGCTCTGCATTTGGATTCTTAAGACCTAAAGTTGAATCCTGCCCCAATTGTTTGTCAGTTCCTATACTTCAATATCTTTCTCCATAACAGTGTCCCTGTGTGGGGAATATATTGCTTTGTTAAAGTTAATTTCAATATAGAACATGAATTATTATTTTGATTCAATTTATTATACCAATTGAATAAGTAAACACACTACTTTGAAGGCTTCCACAATTAAAGAATATATGCCACAAGCCAAATTTTAAAAATACTAGATATTCTCAAATGCAAAATGGAGAGAAATTAATGTTTTAACACTTAATAAAAGAGTAATTATTTTACACTCCCAGCTCAAACTCTTACTTCCTTTTCTTTGTATCACTTATTTATCTGGGAATTTTTAAAAGAAACTACTTAATTAATAATGCATTAATCAATAGTGCAAGTACATTACAATAAATATAACAAAAATATAAATCCCATTCCCTGCCCTCATGAAATTTGTATTCTAGATTATATATTTTTGCAGATTCTGATAAGACTTTAACAGGGATTTATGTTATAGTATTTGGAAAGTGAATTGATTTTCCATAATATTAATGAACAAAGTTAAGGCCTGAGATATTCAGGGACTAAAGGCCTCTGCTTCACTCATTCTGGTCTTCTGTTTTTCCTTTAGTGTGCCAAGCAACACTGTCATGTTAATTTGCTGCTTTCCTGGAAGCATCTCTATGTTGATTAATTCTGCTCTCTTTTGTAGAAGAAGGTGGTAAACTCAACTTTAGTTTTTTATTTGGGTACTTAATGTTGAACTTGCACTACTCATGAGGTATATATGTTAGGTGATTATTATTCTGGGAAAAAAAACTTGAGATCATATTCTTTAGACAGAGAGTATGTGATCGTCTGCTTTTCTTTTTTCTCCCTTTTATTTTATTTCATAATAATATACTTTAATCTTATCTCTAGGATGAAACCAAAAACACATTTTAGTTCTAATTAATCATATGCCTCTAAAATGAAATATGGTTTTCTTTTTTAATTACCCTCTTTTAGTTTACTATTATGTGTAATATATTGGCCTGAAGACTTCTAAGCTCACAAGGAAAGGTCTATTGAGCTTCCTTAAAGTGAATACCTTGTGTCCGCCAGGGTAATAAATACTTCACAAAGTCTGAAATCTTATTTCTCAGAGCTTTCTAATTAATTTATTGAAGAGAGTCCTTTTTTGTACTCCTTAGACATCAGGACCACATAGCTATGACATCGGGATGATGATAGCTGGTACCAGATGGGAATATTTCCAGCACAAAACTAAAAAGTCTTGTGCCTCATATGTATTATTCATTCTAAATTCTCCTGTGTTACTCCTTTCCTAACTAGATGGAATCTCAAGAAAGAGAACTGTAATTCTCTTTACAATTTTGTGGATGTTTTTGCCCCTTAACTCAACCTCACATCTGGGCACTTGGAGCAATGACTTTCTTTGTAATTTTGACCAGATTTAATCTCTTTATATCCATACTACTTTGCCACAAGAAAAAAAGAAAGGAAGATAAATTTTATTATCTTTTTTGAGACAATGTTGTATTTAAATTGATTTGGCGATCTTGATGTCAGTAAAGGACACTTTAAGAATGTTACTAGTTAATCCTCCTGGCTGTATGAAGTGTTCAAGGAGGACTAGCATCTCTGGTGTGGGGGCTTTTCAAGCCCTTTTTAGAGCTCCTCATCCACCTTTGGTGTCTTTCTTTTGATCAGCTCTTACCTTTGGCTTCCATAAGCTATAGCATGCACATCAGTCACATTCCAGTAAAACTGTCTTTTAGAGAAATTCTATCTCAGTCTCTCCTCCGTTTTGAAAATTAGAAATTGAGGCCAAGAGAGGTAATATAATTTAAACCAGGTTGAAGGTGAATGACAGGCCTAAATTCATTGCTAAATTACAGGGATGTCTACCTCAAGCATGTGAAGACACCCCCCTCCCCAGAATGGGGAAATGAGAACAATTTGTTCCAATGTCCATGAAGACAGTTTAAAAATATTACAAAGCACTTAGAGTGTGATGTAGCATAGAAGATGCCATGGTCAACCACTGCATTCCAAACCATCACCAGTCTTCTTGACTTTTGTCTTGCCATTGGACTTTAATGATTCTGGAAGAGAGAATGAGGCTGATGACTTTAAACAACTCTGCCTCACTTAAACCCAATTTGTGCACAAGTCAAGAAATCACTCCATAATATTATTGCACCTCTTCAAAAATAACAACAGTTATTCATCCCAGTAACCCAACAATTTTACAAATGTGGCAATAAAAGTATGATAGGTAGCACACTTTGCTAGCTAACTTTGTCTAGTGAAACAGTACTAAAGCTAAGGGATAGATAAACTCCTTAGACTCTAGCTACCCAACCTATTACTAACTAGTTCCTTGGGTCTCAGCCTCAGAAGCCTGAATGAAAGGGAAGACAGTGAGCTTTCATTCTCTTTTCCTCAAATTTATAAACTTAGCACCTCAAAGCCATAAGGGATCCCAGAAAATATTTAGTCCAACAAGTGGTCACCTAGCTTCCTTTTGAAGTACTCTAGTCGTAAGGAATTAATTAATGAAACATCTTCCATTTTTTTCCTCCAACTCTGTGGTTAGAAACTTTTTTTTCTCCCCCCTTCTTTATATCAAGCTGAAATCTGCTTCTGTTTGACTTCTCCTGCTGCTTCTAGTTCTGACCTCTAGGGCTGAGGGATTCAAACCTAATCCCTTTTCAGCATGATAGACCTTTCAGGTGCTTGAAAAATAGCTTTGTCTTTGAAAATACTTTACTCTACTCCACTGGAAAAATCCCCAGTTTCTTCAACTTATCTTTTATGTATCTGGTAAAGTTTCCTGGCCCTTTGCCATTCTCTTTTCTCTTTCTTCAATGTGCTTCATATTGTCAGATTCTTCCCTAAATTTTGGCACCCATAGACAGACACAGTCCTCTAGAGATGGCCTGATTAAAGCAAAGTATAACACAATTAAAACTACCGTGTTCTGAACTTTTTTTTAAATGGGACCTGGGATATTATTAGTGAAGAACAGCCTCTTACAATATACATCAGCATCTGTCCTGCTTTTTATATTCTTAAGGAGTTGCCTACAGACCCTGAGAAAATGAGGGACTAGCCAGGGTCACACAGTCAGTATTTGTCAGAGGTTAAACTGGAACTCAGCTCCTCCTAACTCCCAGGATGGTTCTCTATCCACTACTAGTAACATGCAATTTCTGAGCCTCTGGAATACTATGTTTTCTTTAATGCAGCCTAATATGTAATCATTTGGGGGGATGATGAACCTATTGACTTGTACTGAGTTTTCAACCTGCTTGCTGGCCCTCAGGCCCCTTTCCTCCCCAGGCTCTGGTCTAGTTGAGATGTGAAAGAACAGATCACCCTGAAGAATACTCCAACAACCCCTGTGCATGGGGCATAGGAATAAGAATCAACATCTCAGACCGATTTCAAATCCCTCTTTTAGTGCTCATCACCAGGTGTATTTGCAAACCAGTTGGCAACAGTACTGGAGAAATGATGTTACTGATAGGTTTTGTGTAAGTGTGATAATGAGCTGTAGATAAAAGGCTTGGGGGACAGCTGTTAGTAGGCACTGGGCTTGTGTTGGCATGGTAATGAATGTTAAATACCATTCCAGAATTTTTATGTCCCTCCTGCACAAGTGATCATCATAAGCTAAGGCAGCCACCCTTGTATTAAAGTTGCCCAAAAAGAGCCCATTTAAAAAAATATTTCTCTTTGCCTTGCTCCATCTTTCTTTCTCCACTTTATGTTTCTCTTTTTTTTTTTTGAATATTGAAGCATATACCTTAAATTAGCTTTAAAATACTCTAACTTTTGAGCTCCCAACAGGATTAGGCCTGCTAAGAGTAACTAGCATTTTCTGTCTGATAAATAAGGGGATTACAGCAATAACTTCTGTCAGCATTTTTCTCATTTAAACAAATAAAGCTGACAAATGATGAAGTTCTGGGCTGCCCTGTTATGTTTAGTACATGCCGGGCAATTATTCATCTGCTGCCAGCATTAGTCTATCTGCAACTAAACCATCCAACAGTGCAGAAAGCTTATTAGCATATCAGTGCCATAGTCATCATTTTACATTCTGTAAGACTCCACTCTGTAACAAAGGCTGATGGTTATAATTTGCACAATAATTTAAAGGGTTGGACTTTTTCATGCTCATTAGAGTTATATGTTTTCAGGTACAATGCTGCTCTTACTTAGGCTGTATCATATTTTATTAGCCTGGAGTATAGGTTGCTTGGTGCCAATTCTTATAAATAGTTTGCTTCCATCTCTGGGATACTGAAGTGGGCACCAAACTTCCTGTCTTATGCTTAAAGGAGCTTCACTGGAAACAAAATCAAAAATTTCTTAAATCGTTCTTTTTCATGGTTGTATTTTCATGTGTATATATGTAAATATGCCAACGATCTGTAATTTCCTGATCTTGTATACATGGCCACCCTTCCATGATTTAGAAGATAAATCCTAGGAGTACACTTGAAGCCAATAGGACCTAAGGAAGTTGCCCAGAGTGAGAGAACTGCTAAGTGTCTGAGGATTTCTATTAACAAATATATTTGTAATTTCAAGTCCAACATTGCCTTATGCCATGATATCACCATTTCACCGCCATCATGTGTGTGTTTGTGCAAGAGATAGCATCTCCTGATTAGCACTTTGATGCATCCTTTTACACTGTGGAGGAACCCTTGCTCTCTCCAAGAGGATCAATACCAGTAGGTCCTACTAAAATAGAACGTGTCCAACTAAGGGATCAATAATGGACTGATGTCTCCTTGTTATCCAAGGACCTGCCTAGCCAAACTTAGAGAAGTACCTCACCAGGTTGACCTCAGAGTAATATAGCAATTGGCAAAGACAATTGGCCAGGTCCCTTTCAATAAAAATCAATTGATCAAGCATTTCTTAAGCAACGTAAAAATAGAGACAAAAAAAAAAATACCCTGGCTGTCAAAAACCTTATATTCTGTTATGGAGTGGATAATGAGATTTGTAGGGGAACCAAGCACATAGAAAGGATAATTCAAACTATATACAAAGTAATTTTCTGGGGCTGGACCTGGGTATAAAATGAATGATTATTTGATCCCAATAGGATGAGGAGAATGGCAGGGAGGAATGAATATAAAAGTAGGAGAGAGAAGAAGAGAATAGAAGAGTGTAGGAAGGAGGAATCTGATGTGGAGGGGTTTATTGTCACAAGAGAGTGGAAGATAACCTAGTCCTAGGAAATCAGCATGCTCAGAATATCTGAGATTTTAAGTGGAGCCACATTATATAGTTACCCCTTACCATATTGTGATATTAATGTCAATTTGATTATTTATTCTTGAGCAAGACATTGCTAGGGAGGCTGTAATCTCTGTCTGGTGAGAAACTGCTCACCTTGATGAAAGTTCAGATTCCTGAAGTGTTGGCATATTAAAGTGTGCCATAAATACCATTTATTGCTTGGAAAATGAAGTCCAAACTCTAGTCTTGACATTCCAGGTCCTCCACTATCTGGCACCACCTTCCTCTTCTAAATTTATCTTCTGCTACATCCTTCCCTATATATGTAATTCCCTAATGGAACCAGTGAGGATCCTGAGAGCAAACCTTAGATCACATATAAACCTTACTTGTGGGGGCAGCTGGGTAGCTCAGTGGATTGATAGTCAGGCCTAGAGAGGGGAGGTCCTGGCTTCAAATCTGGCCTCAGACACTTCCCAGCTGTGTGACCCTTGGCAAGTCACTTGACCCCAATTGCCCACCCTTACCACTGCTTCCACCTAGGAGCCAATACACAGAAGTTAAAGGTTTAAAAAAAAAACACCTTACTTTCTTACAGTTTCTCTTAAGCTCTATAAAATATGTGTATTCATGAATAGGAAAACTCACTGGTCATAGGAATTTTTCATTTGTTATTCAGTCATTTTACTTGTGTCCAACACCATCTGGGATTTTATTGGCAAAAATTCTGGAGTTGCTTGCAGTTTCTTTCTCATTTTAAATATGAGGAAACTGAAGCAAATAGTTTAAATTACTTGCCCAGGGTCTCCCAACTAGTGTCTAAGGGTGGATTTGAATTCAGGTCTTCATAATCCCATGCATAACATTCTATCCACTACACCACCTAGCCACCTCTAGGGGTGGGAGCCATATCTTATTGAGAAAAAGTATCATAGTATAATGAAAAATTACTGAAAGTTGCATCTGTAGAATCTGGTTGTAGATCTCACTGCTATCACTTAACTGGCTTTCATTCCTTTCAGGCAAGTCATTTAACTTCTCTGAACCTCAGTTTCTTCCTCTAGAGAGTAAATTTAATAAGATCTACAGCATAAATCCCAGAAGGTTATTATGAGAATTGAATGAAATAAAGTTATTAAAAGCACTTTGAAAACTTTAAAGCCCTCTATGACAATTATTATTATCTTCACCTGCACCTAATAGTGCCCTACACACAAATAATTTTTGAATGTGTGTATGCACACATACATAAACATACACACATGCTTTACAATGATTTTTTTCTATTTCAACCCATTTCTCCTTTAAAGTACGATGAAGAAATTTGACCAAGAATGAAATATGCAGCTTGATTATCCAGAGGATTACCAAATAGAAAGATAATTTGATAATACTGAAGAGTTGCCATTAGAGAAGACAGGCTAAATTAAGATTCAGAAAGATGTTTTGCATGGGATGACAATACAGTTAGTTTACTATATTTTAAACAGAAGCTTCAATAAGTCAGAAAATAGTGTGGGGAGGGGCATCATGGCTGTCATTATAGTCATACCCTTCAGATAATACTTGAAAGATCTTATGACTGGACCTTGTTAAGTGTACATGATATTGGGTTGAAAACTAAAGTTAATCTCAGGGTTTTGTCCCCCAGCATCTGTTAAACTGCCCGAGTGAAACAGAGTACCACATTAGATCTAGAAAGCACATGAGGGCAGTTATGACCCTCTTAGTGGACCTCTTTTCTGCTATTTATTGGAGAAATAGACTGACTTCCTAATGACTTCCAAAAGCAAAATGCCCAGCTGTTAATGATGCCTGAGATTAAGTGGCAGCCAATTTGGGAGGTTCAGCTTTGGAAATTTCTTCCTGCTTTATAAACTTCATAAGCCTGAAATACCTCAAGATTGTGTTTTCATTCATTTCCTGCCAAGGGGAAAAGAGCATCTTGGGAATGTGCAAGAAGAGAAGAAAGTGACGAAAAATGAATGTATTCCCTGTTTTCAAATCAATAGCCTGCTTTTCCACTTATTCTCATGCTTCCAAATTCAGACCAATACTTCTGCTTCCAGAGGAGAGCAGGATTCCTATCTCAACATCCCTGCCAAAAATGTGTGGCACAAGCTAGTCTCTCAAACTGGTGCTGTACTCTTTTGATGGGATCATTCTTATGGTCTTTCCTCACCTTTATTCCTTGAAATAGAATGTCTATCACCAATGGCATGAATTTAAAGGAGGAAGCCATTGTAGGGGGACTACTAGCAATAGAAGCAGCAGTAAAAATGCCAATGGTGAGGATAATAATGATAATGGGACAAAGTGAAGATGTCTGACCTTATAGTCAGGAAGACCTGGGTTGAAGTCAGAGGACCAGAGGAGCAGTTTAGAATTCCTTGCTCTGTCACTTCATACCTATGTGACCTTAGAGGAATTATATAATCTCTCTGGGTCTTGATTTCTCATCTTCAAAAAAGGGGGAAGAGTTGGATTAGATACATCACTAAGATCCCTTCAAGCCCTAAATCAGTGATTCCCAAAGGGGGCGCCACCACCCCCTGGTGGGTGCTGCAGTGATCCAGGGGGGGGGTGAGGTGATGGCCACAGGTGCATTCATCTTTCCTATTAATTGCTATTAAAATTAAAAAAATAATTTCTAGGGGGCTAAGTAATATTTTTTCTGGAAAGGGCACAGTAGGCCAAAAAGGTTTGGGAACCACTGATCTAAATAATCATTTACTACTGCTTAATCCCTCAGAAAGCTCTCAAAGAATATATTGCTGGAGAATTATCAATCTATATTGATGGAGACAATTTTCATAGTAGGACACTTTATTCACTGATAATCCCACAGATCAACCCTACTCCTTCCTCTACTCATATTGATAATAACCATAATAGTCATTTATATAATACTTCAAAGATTGCACAACATTTTGTAAATATTCCATTTGAGCCTGATAACAAGCCTGTAAGGTAGATCATCACCAGGGCCCCTTTGCTGTCCCCTTTCATTCTCTCCATCTAACTCTCTGCTGTCCCAGAAATCATCTGGTTAGAACACCTCCTATCAATGGGTCATTGTCCTTCCTTGCTCTCCCCGCTCCCCCTTCATCTCTCCCTTATAGGGGCTGCCTAGAACTCATGGGAGCTGCTTGGTTACTCACCAGGCTTAGATGAGGTTGAGTCACAAACTTTAATCAGAATAAGTACCCCAAGAACTTCCTTATCATCTGCCCTGCAATTGAACAGTTGTTTTATGTGTTGTCTTCTCCAGCTAGAATGTGAGTTAACTCCTTACATACAGACTTTGTAGATTTTTTTTTACTTTTGTTCCCAGAGCCCAGCAAAATACTTGACAAAAAGTAAATATTTATTTCATTTATTTTATAGATAAGGAAAGTAAAATTGAAGATGTTAGGTCACTTGATATTGTCAAGTTCGATTCAAAATGAGGTCATCACATCTTTCCCCATTCAATCTTGAATATTTCTCAGTACTAATATAGTCCAAAAGACTTCCTTCCTGTCCTCTATCTCTTTTTGTTCATATTATTTTCTCCAAATTGAATATTTGATCTTATTCTCTTTATCTTTCCAAATTTTACCTCTCTTGTAATATCCAAAGTACATCCTTATACCAGCCCTTAAAAATCAATCTTAAAAGTGTGTAAGCTCTTAACTTATTTATTCCTCTCCTCTTTTTAAAAATCCTTTTTAATTTTTAATTTAAACATGCACGCAAAAATAGTTTCATGAATATAGCCAAAAAAGAGGGCTCTGTTTAATGTTAAGTCTTTATTTCATACTATTTGTTTTAAAATCTTTATAGATATGGAACAGCTAGGTAGCTCAGTTGATAAACCCCCCAAGCCAGAAACTGAGAGCACCTGGGTTCAAATCTAGCCTCAGACACTTCCTTGTTGTGTGACTCTGGGTAAGTCAATTAACCCTAATTGCCTAGTCTTATCATTTTTCTGCCTTGGAACCAATACTTAGTATTGATTCTAAGACAGAAGGACAAGGTTTGGAAAAATAGATAAAATTTATAGTAAATTCTACATATTTGTTAGTTTCAGAATTGTCCTCCTTATTTGGGTTTCCTTCTGAATTTTGTCCTGTCTTTGTCTAGCATTTTTTAAAAATATATCAAAAGCTCCTCTTTTTTTTCCTTTCTGGATCACTATTACTATGTCCTTTTCCCCACTGTTAAGCAACAAAAAGAGGAGGAAGGGGGAAAAAGAAAGGAAATAAGGAAGGAAGGAAGGAAGGAAGGAAGGAAAGAAGGAAGGAAGAAAAGAAAATTTGTAGTTTTCAACATAGTCATGTATAACATCTACACAGTAACTACATCCAGAAAAATATATCTGTACATTGTGCCCTCTCCTCTCTTTCAGTCAATCATTCAACATTGCTTTTCTTTTAAGACTTACAATTCTTGTATAAATCATTATCCTGTTTTGCTTTACTTTCCTCTGTCTCAGTCCATGATAACCGGGAATCTCTGAAATCATCTTTCATACTATCTTATAATACTACATCATTACAATATACCTTAATTTGTTCAGCCATTCCCTAAATGAAATTCTAAGATGCCACCTTATATTCTAGTTATTTTCTTTTTTTGCTTCTAGTCTCCCCTAAAGCATCAGTTTGGGTTAGCTAGTTGGCTTAGTGGATAGAATGCTGGGACTGGAGTCAGGAAAACTCATCTTCCCAAGTTCACTTCTGACCTCAAACATTAGCTGTATGACCCTGGGTAAATCATTTAACTCTGCTTGTGTCAGTTCCTCATTTGTAAAATGAGCTGGAGAAGGAAAAGGCAAGCCATTCCAGTATCATTGCCAAGAAAACCCGAAATAGGGTCATGAAAAGTTGGACACAACTGAAACAAACAACAGAGAATCAATCTGGATTGAAAAGAAAAAAGACCATTTTGCTTGTGATAATTACATCCTTAATATTTTAAAAATATAGAACACTTTACAAATTTTGTATCATCCTTGTACATGAGCCATGGATAATCTCTACATTGTTCCAGTTGTAGTTATATGCCACCAGAGCCATAATGTCTCCCCTCCTTTTATAAATGAGGAAGCTGAAATAAGTTTATAAAAGATGAGGGAGGAAATAGCAAGGGAGCACATGTTAGGGAGTTCAAGTCTCCAGGGCAAGATGAAATAGATATCAGGGTCCTGAAGACTTGTAGATGTCATCGCTAAGCTGCAATGAGGAATCTTTGAAAAAAAAAAGGGGGGGGGTGAGAATAGAAGTGGTGCTGCGTGAATGGAGAGAAGCAAATGTTAACCCAATTTTCAAAAAGGTTAAGTTTCTTCAAACTCTGGGACAGTGAGCTTGACTTTGATTCCTCGCAACATTCCAAAATGCATTATTAAAATCCTGGTTAGAAAGGGCATTGCTGATTCTTCCTTGCCAGTGTGGTTTCATCAAGAACAAGTCAAGTTGGTCTAACCTCATTTCCTTTTCTGAAAGTCTACTAGACTAATAGATCTATGCAAAGACATAAAGAACAAGACACACTATTTTACAATATCCTCAGGGACAAGATGGCAGGTAGGCTATTTGAAAGTGTAATTAGGGAGAATCAAAAATGCTTCACTAATTACACCCCAAGAATAGTCAACAGTGTCCTGTTATTACTTTTATTTGTCCTTTACATCATTCTTTTCAACTATTTAAATATTTTTACATTGATCCAGTTTTTAATAATCATTTTCTGACATTCTGAGATCCATTCTTCCCCCTTCTCTCCCTCCCCAAGAAGTCAGGTAATATGACATAGGTTGTATGTTATCATACAATGCATATTTCCATGTTCATCATGTTGAGAAAGAAAAAAATATTGCTTACTCTAAAGAAAAATTCATGGAGGAAATAAAATGAATAATAGAATAATTCAATCTGCATTTAAAACCCATTAGTTCCTTCTATGGCAGTAGATTGCTTTTTGTTTTATCATGAGTCCCTTAGAGTAGTCACCATTAACCTTTTTTGAAAGAATGACTTAGAAACCGTTCTGAAATTATATAGATGTCAGGCATCTTAGAAGAATAGCTAATATGACAGAAGGCAGGTGACACAATGGATAAAATGCAAGGATTATTTTGGGGAACACCAGAGTTCAAATCCTGCTTGAGAAACTAGTTTTCTGACCATAGATAAATCATGTAATCTATACCTTAGTTTTCTCATCTGCAAAATTGGAGCAAAAATAGCATCTACCTCCCAGGACTGTTGTGAAGATCAATTGCAATATTATTTATTGAGTGCTTAGCACAGCATCTGATACATAGAAGGCACTATGGAGATTTGGTGTTGCTGTCTTTGGTTGTTCAGATGTCTTCAATCATAGCCAACTCTTTGGACCCAATTTGGGGTTTTCTTGACAAAGATACTGGAGTGTTTTGGCATTTCCTACTCTAGTTCATTTTATGGATGGAGAACTGAGGCAAACAGGGCTAAGTGACTTGCCCGGCTAGTAAGTGTCTGAGACCAGATTTCAACTCAGAAAGATGAATCTTCCTGACTCTAGACTCAATACTCCATCTACAGCTCCACCTAGCTGCAGTACTAAATTAACACTAATATTATTACTTTATAACCTTGGGCAACTCAAACTCTACTACCCTCGGTTTTCTCAACTCTGAAATGGGGATAATAATAGTACATGCGTCCCTAACAAGAACTGTTGTATTAAAAGTAGATATTTGTACTTACATAGAACAATGCCCACCACACAGTAGGCACCATATAAATGATAGTTATTATTATTATTGATTATTAAGATGAGGTTCATTTCATTCTAAAAGACCTTGACATAGACAGTGAGCCAGTTAAAATTATATTAAATTCATATAGAATTATTGTAAAGCCCTTTACTTAGCTTGAAAACATCAGCAGTCTACGTACAGAGAGGGACATACTGCTAGATTAGAATTCCCATGAAAAATGATCTGCAGGTTTTAGTCATCCCTTCTATCTCTAGGATTCCCTGTTTCTGTCAGAATTCAGTTCAAGTACACTCTTCTATGTAAGACTTTTTTTCCACCCCCGTGGCTACTAGTGTCCTCATTCCAAACACAGCGTTGTATGCATTTTATATATAATATGAATATGCTTACATGTATGCATATTGTCTCCCCTGTTAGAATATGAATTTATCAGTTCTGTTTTTCCCCTACTATTCTGTGTTCTTTCTCTTCTGGGCAAATGCATTTATTATCTTTTATATAATTTCTTTTTATGTGTTTTCTTATATTTCATATGTGCATAAGTTATGTATTTTTAAACCAGATTATAAGTTCCTGGAGGTCAGGGACCATGGCTTTTTCTTTTGCATACACCATAGGGTAAATGCTTAATAGATTTATAATGGATCAATTTGAAGGATGTGGTGAATCTTATTTGCAATCCTCTCTATTAATTCTCTCTTTTTGTTTTCTGCACTGCCAAGTTGCATAGCTTTACACACTTACTGCTGAAACTTGAAATTAATTTTCAAATACCAACAACTTATTCTGCTCATTCCATTCCTTTTTCCCTAGGGGGCACCAAAGATTTCTTTTTCTCTGAGAAAAGCCTTATTTTGTGGCCACCAATGTTTTTCCTCTTGAGGGAATAACCCTTCTGACCCTATTCTAGGAATAGGCAAATATAGATAGTTGCTTTCTTGTTGCCCTTAGTAAAAATCTTCAAGACTCGGGGAAACTCAACAACCCAATATAAGTGGAAATTCTTCTGGGCTAGGATTTGTTCCCACTGAATTCCTTAGCTTCCATCCTTCACAAGAAAATGAGTAAAGACTTTTTTTTTTTTTTTTGTGCTGGGTATTTAAAATTTTTGTATGGCTTTCCCATCAAATTGTCATGCCTGGTCTATTTTTCTATAGTAAATTATGGGGCAAAGTGAATAGCTAATTTTTGCAACCAAATAACTTCCATGAACCTTATTTCATTTTTCTGTCCTATTCAGACTATGAACTAATCACGCTGGACTACTTACAATTCCCTTTGCATCTCCTAAGATTTCCTAAGGGCTGTGTCTTTCCACCATCCCTTTTGCCTAGAATTACCTGCCATAATTTTTACCTATTGAAATACTAATCTCCCTTCAAGACCCAAGTCAAATATTATATCTTCTGATCTAGTATCAACATTACCTTAAAATACATTGCCAATTTTGCCTGTGGACTCAGTAAAGATCCTGGAATCCCAGATGGTCTTGGCTATATATGGCAGGGTTCAGTCTATAAAGTACAAATGAACACACTGCAGAATTCGATATATATATTTAATATTAGATCATAGTCTTTGAATCAGCAGAGGCTTCAAGGCTTTTTTCCTCCCTAATCTGTACCTGAATCTTTGCTATAGCATACTTTACAACTTGTTATCTGTACTTTACTTGAAGCACCATAACCCACTGAATACAAGGATCCCATAACCTGCTGAGGTAGCCAATAATCCACTTTAGAATAGCTATAATTATTAAGCAGTTCTTCTTTATTTAAAGCCTAAATTTGCCTCCTTGTATTTTCTATCCATTGCTGCTAATTCTTCCTTCAGGAGTAATATAGAATTTCATTTCTTTCTTTCTTCATTCCCACCCACCCCCTGACTCTTTTCCTCTAATATCATCTGAAAATATTTTCTTCTTCAGGCTAAAGATACACATTCCCTTCCTCATCTCCTCCTCCTATGAAGATATCTTAAAGATCATTTTTTTCTTTCTTCCTATCCAGGTTGCCTTCTTTCTATGCTTTCAAGCTTATCAGTGTCTTCCCTGAAATGCAGTTAGAACTGAACATAAATGCATGTAGTGTCCAGAACTGAACACAAAGATTATTAGGGTCATGTCAGAGGAAGCGCACTAAGATCGAGCCCTGGAAAAAGATTTTTGGCATTAGATGCAACTACAGATGAGATTTGAGGTAAATCAAGGTTGTTAGGAAGTAGATTTGAAGAGGAAGTGGGTTCCAGGGATGGAGAAAGTCAGTAGAAAAGCCCACAGTTGGAAAATGAGGTATTGCATTTGAGGGATTTTATGATTGTCTATTGCTTGCATATCCTCTTTTATGAACTGTTTACCCATGTTCTTTGTCTACTTATCTTTTAAAAGTAAGGCTGGTCTTGTATGTTAATTTCTATTTATCTTAGTTATCAGACTTTATCCAGATATATTTGATGCAAAGATTCTTTTACCCTCATTGTCGGTTTTCCTTGCCATCATTTTTTTTTTCTCCTATTCAAATCCTCCCCATCACTCAAGGATGAATTTAAGTCTTAGCTTATCTAAGAAGTCTTCCTAAACTAATCCAGCTTACATTAATGTGTTATATTTATCTGACATCTCAGAAATCCTTTTTTTTGAAGCACTGTTACACAATATTGCACATATTTGATCTCCAGCTCTTTTAGGTGTGTTTGTCTTGTCCATTCAAATATAACATTTTGGGATATAACAGTGCCTAGCAATAGGAGGTGCTTAATGAATGCTTGTGAAGTATAAACCATGTACATATATGTGTATATACATACACACATATATTTGTATATATAGAGATATCTTATAGACATATTTACATATGTATAGATTACATGTATGTGTGATAGTTGTTTAAATGATTAATAAACATTTGGATTTATATATTGATTCAAAATTTTGCAAAGCCCTTTTTTTTTCTCTACTCCATGTCAAAGAAGTAGAGCTAGGATTACTACCTTCATTCTACAGATCCAGAAACTGAAGCTCATTGAGATGTAAAAGTCATATAGCTAATAAGTGTCAGCTCTGGAAACATTAACTCATATCTCTTAACTCCAAGTTTTTCACACTAGACTACACTGACTTCAAATTCAAGGTCTCTTCAGAGATCTAACACTGCAAGATTATGATATGTTTTCTTCTGGGTTTCTGTAATACTGGATTTGTTTGGAGCCAACAAACCATGTCTCCATCATGGAATATAAGTGTGACGTTGGGCAGAAAGATTAACTCTTGTGAGTCTGAGTTATCCAATATTTAAGGACTTGTGTAAACTTTAAGTTACTTTCTTATTAAAAAGTTTTGTTCCTGTGAATTTCTGGGGCTAAACTCTTGCAAGGCCTGATGGGGTAGGACCTCTGTATCTATATATGGAGATAAACACCAATATTATGCTTGTTATTTCGTAAGTACACATATTAATGTGCCCTCAGATAAAGTCAAATCTCTGAGACACCTTTGAAACCTCACTAAAGCACCAACTGGTTGGTGATTCTTTATACTTGTGTGTTCCGGCCTACTCAGCTGTTAGAATTTAATTAGCAGTAATATATTATTGTCAAAGTAATTAAAGCTTTGCTTTGATTAAAAACAGAATTGTTTAATTAAAAAAGAAATGGGTTGGCTCACCTTAACTTTCTGCTAGAGTAAGATATCCGTATCAGATGATTCTCTCTATCTTCCCTCATCAGGCCTGAAGGTCCGAGAAGTGTTCATCAATGTTACCAGGCAGCAAGTAGAGGATTTTCATGGACCTGAAGACTATTGGTGCCAGTGCGTCGCATGGAGCCATCTGGGTACCTCTAAGAGCCGGAAGGCATCAGTCCGCATAGCCTGTAAGTAGATTTGTCATTTGTCTTTTTTCCCCCCAAAAGGTATATTTTTGTACATATCCATATTTTAGGAATTCTTTTCATGTATGGGTTGAACAAGACAGCTGTTGAGTTCCCTTCCAAATCTCAGAGTTTATGTGAAATGCTATGATTGTCTTTGTGCTAGGCTTGTGGTCAAGAAGATTTGGATTAAAATCTTATTCTTTGACACTAGCTTGTGTAAATTTATTTATCCTCTAAATTTCTCAAGAACCTTCCTACAGATTGTTTGCCAAGTTACAGATGTGTCATTCCATGTTGGTGAAGAAAGTTCCTACACTAGGAGTTCCATACTTTGATATTTTTTATTAGATGTTTTCAAAAATCTGTGTGATTTTTTTTACTATCATCCTCCTCTCATGCCTTCTGGAGAATTAGAGGTGTCCTTGAGCACTCAAGGGTTCTGCTAATAGGGCACAAGCTCTGGCAGGTCCTACCAAACTAAAACGTTTTCCAATGAAGTCCTAGCAATGCATTGTTTTTCCCAGTCCTAAGATCGGTCTTGCTGGATTCAAAGGGCTTCATCCCCAGGTTGGCTACAAGGTGCGGGACTTTTCAGCCATGATTATTCTCAAAGATGAGCTACAATTTCATAGATGAGCTATGATTTGCATTGGTGGTGGAAGTGGCCTCCACACACCAGCAAAACAACAGGTCTTTGAAGTTATGGAATATTTTATAAGATTTCAAGGGTAAAAGCAGGCTTTTTGGTGATTCTAGATGTCTTTTTTAACCTTAGCTGATCAGGAAGAGATACAGATTGACTTGTCTGTATCCTCATTAGATTCACTTACTTCTCTTAAATCCCTTCTTAAATGTTTCATAATTTCCTCTGGAGTGTATTCAGCAAGTCTGTTTGGCTAAGAGCTTCTGTTTGGATTAGGAACACCCAGGTGTCACAGCAATGCCAGGTAAGGACTGTTCATGCGAGAGGAAAACCTGTCAGAATGGGCTGCTGTGTATGGCACCCAAAGGCAGCACTTTGGAGTCATTTATGGGAAACACAAGCAATGACTTTTTTCCTGTAATGTACATGAAAATCTGTGAAAATAAGGAGGCATTAAGGACTCTTTGTGCGTCTCGCTGTTAAATCTTCCCTATGAATCTTAAAACATAGAAATTGGTTTTAAATGTGCACTAGCTTGGTCTAAGAGAAAACAGGGAAATGGAAAGAGGTAGAAATAGCAAGGTACACCTTCCCAGGTGGTTCCAGATTTCTACATATTTCTGTTTCAGGATCCTTTGACCTGTGACACAGGAACACATAAGAAAATAAGGAAAGGTCTAGGCAGTACTATCAAGCAGATAGACATTGCTGACCTGAAAAGAGATCATCACTGTTCAAACCTTAGGGATATACTGTACCTAATATCTGTGGAAATTCACTTAACCTTGCTCTTCTATAGAAGGGGCTTTGGACTGACCAATCACAGGCTTGAGCTAAGGACCAAATTCTTGTTCTTACTTGCTTCCTACAATTACTCAAGTCATGGTTCTTTGTTCCAGAATTTAGTTCAGAATTCAGCTGTTCTATAGAGGGGTAGATTTAGAAATCCAGTTCTCCTGCCTCAAGGAAATTTGCTAATATTGATAACTTTCTGTGAAAGAAAGGATGCTGTAGAGCCGATTATCTTTAGTCACCCAACTATCCATCTAGGATGTTTTGTTTGCTGTCTAAAAGTCCTGGTCATTATCCTGCACCTGAACTCTAACCATGAACTTTTCTTAAGTTCTGTGGGAAAGATGATTGTTTGTTGCTGGCCCCCAATCACCAAACTTCTAACCAATCCTCTAGTCTCTTGCCTTAACTCTGTAAACCAGTCATTTTGTACTTAATCTCATGAGGTCATTTATCTTGTTTTTATGCTTCCCTGTGCCCTCCCCTTTGTAGTTATCTTGTATGTGTGTGTGTTTGTGTGTGTGATTGTTATCTTAAAGTATTCTATGCTATAATAGTCCTTGGGCTCTCTTATAAGACAATATCTTCAGTGTCTCAATGTTTATATCCCCTGGTCCTGTCCAACTAAAGACACAATTTATGGACTTTGACTCCTCTGGTTTATTTATTCTATCAAAGATCTGCCTTAATTAGACCTTGACTCTTGAGATCTGGGTCAGGAGTCCTAACTCATCTAACTTACTTATTCTGAATCGGGGATCTTGGCTCCTCTGTACTGGGTCAGGAGTCAATATATCTTACACAATAATTAATGGTACAACCCACTCCCGGAGACTCTTCCTAGGACCAATGAGGGGGTGGGAGAACCCAAAACAAAAATATTGAGTGTGACCTTGAGTAAGTCTTAACCCTGTTTGCCTCAGTTTCCTCATTTGTAAAATGAACTGGAAAAGACATGGCAAATCTCTCCAGATTGGCTCATAAAGAGTTGTATATGACTTCAAAGGATATGAACAGGCAATTCTCAGATGCAGAAATTAATACTATCAGGAGGCAGCTAAGTGTCTCAGTGGATTGGGAGTCAGGCCTAGAGATGGAGAGGTCCTGGGTCCAAATCTGGGGTCAGACCCTTCCTAGCTGTGTGACTGTGGGTGACTCACTTACCCCCACCTATTGCCTTACCCTTACTGTTTGTCTTCCTTGGAACCATTACACACTGTTGATTCTAAGATGGAAACTAAGGTTTGAAAGAGAAAAGAAAAAAAAAAGAAAAAAGTTAAACTATCATTAGTCATATGAAAATATTTTCCAAATCATTATTGACTAGAGAAATGCAAATTAGAACAACTCTGAGGTGCTACCTCACACCCATCAGACTGGCTAACATGATAAAAAAAAGGAAAATGATAAATCCTGCAGGGGATGTGGAAAAATTGGGATTCTGATACACTGCTGATAAAGTGGCAAATGGATATAACCAAACTGGAAAGCAATCTGGAACCATGCCCAAAGAGCCATCAGATTCTTAGAATCAGCAATGCAACTATTTGGTCTATATCTCAAAGAGATTAAAAATAGAGGAAAAGAACTTACCTGTACAAAAATATTTATAGCAGATCTTTTTGTGGTGACAAAGAATTGGAAACTGAAGGGATATCTATCAATTGAGAAATGGTTGAACAAGCTATGATATATTCATTTAATGGAATACTCTTGTGCCATAAGAAATGACAAATAAGATGATCACACACACAAAATAAAATCCTGAACTTCTATAAAGTGATTCAAAGTGAATGTAGCAGCACCAGGAGAGAATTGTACATGGTAACAACATTAATGTATAACGATCAACTGTGAATGTCTTAACTAGAATCAACAAGGCAAGGATCCAGGACAACTCCAAGAGACTCATGATGAAAAAAGGAGATCCACTGACAAAGAAGGAACAGATAGAGTCCAAATGCAAATTGAAACATACCATTCTTTCCTTATTTCCTTTATGATTTTTTGTCGAGTGCAAGCAATATACCTATTTTTTCACATGATGAACATATAAGTACAACCTATATCATATTACTTACTTCTTAGGGAGGGGGAAGAAGTGGAAAGAAGAAAGAGAATATGGATTGCAGAAAAGCAGAAAATAAATATTAAATTATATTTCCATATAACCTGGAAAAATAAAATTTATTTTTAAAAAGAGTTGGATATGACTTAAATGGCTGAACAATAAGATAGGCAACCTTTGATTGGAGTGGAGATACTGGTCACTACATCAAGGTCGTTAACAGCATTTGCCTTTATGTCCCATAGAAAAATTGTCCTGCTTTCCTGATTGTGATGACACAGAGTATTTCCTCCTCTTTAAAAATAAAACAAAAGAAAACCCCTCATTTCTCCCAGTAAGTGTTTTGTCTCAAGGGGAACTCACAATAAAATGCATAGAGACTTTCTAGTAAGTAATTGAGACACTGAAGACAGTGTCAGTTATTGCAGTCTTATTCAAATGACTTCTTGTGAGAGTGCCATAAAAAATATAGGGCAAGAGGGATTTAGTTGAGAACTCATGGAGACGGTGCCTGGCATATGTCAATAGTACAGGGATTATGAGGAGAACTGAGTTGCTGTTTGAAGAGACATTTACATTTCTCAAGAAGTGAAATCTTCCTCTTAAAATATTCATTTTACCCTCACTGTATGATGTGGGGTGACAGGACCCAGATATCATACTAGGATATTGGGTTGGGGTTGGAGTGGGGGAATGGTGCTTAGAGGCACCTGAAAAATTGTGCTGTTCATTCAATATGTACTAAAAATTTCCTCCCTGTAGTCTTCTTAAAAATTTCTCAATACTTACCGAAATAGTTTTGTTGATCTAAAATAAGAGGAATCTTAACCTCTTTGGGCCTCAATTTGCCCAGTTTTAACCTGATGGAGTTGGAAGAAATAGCCTTGATTTTGTTCATTTCCCTTGTGACCAAAGTACATAAACCTTTTTGGTCATAGTTATTTCATATCTACCAAGAAGGAATTGAACTAAATAATCACTAAGACTCGTTTTTCAATAATTTCTAGCTCAATATTTTCTGCTATTAAGATTTGGTAATGATATTCATTTGCTCTGACCTAGAAAATCCATTCTATTTCTTTGCTGTCCATCTAGTAATCGAAAGGCTCACCTGGGTCCTTTGGATCTGTTCGAACCAATAAATATAATGTTGCTTATTATGACTTTGTAAGACAAGGATAATAGGATTTAGAGGGGGAAGGGACCTTAGAGATCCTTTAGTCCATTAATTTTACAGATGAGATAAAGAAGGCCCAGAGAAATAAAGTGATTTGCCTAAGTTGACATAGTTAGCAAGCTTTGGCAAAGGTTGCATTAGAACCTTGATTGTCTAAGAGTAAGATATTTTCATCTGCCACACTATGCTTCTGACTATATGAGGTATCCCCCAAAATCTCAGCAGAATTTTGAGATTTAATAGCTTAAAACTTCACTAAGACTTTTGTGACACCTCGTATAGTGTTATCCTAAGAGAGTTCTCTAGAAAAATGAGTACTTGTTCTCAGTTATAACATTACAAGAAAAAAACCCATTCTCCAAAAAAGCCAGCCATGTTTAGCTATCATAGCTCTCCTTTGAGTAACATAATCTTAGTTGATGCCTCAATGATCACTACATTAAAAAAAACCCTTACTTTCTGCCTTACACTTGGATCCAAGGCAGACGAGCAGTAAAGACTCAGCAACTCAGGGTAAGAAACTTGCTCAGGATATCATATAGCTAGGATGTGCCTGAGATCAAATTTGCACCCAGGTCCTTTTAACCCCAGGTCTGGCATTCTATTTACCTATCTTCCCCTGATCACTACATTTTTTTATTCTGTTTTTTTAAAACCCTTACATTCCATCTCAGAATCAATACTGTGCAGTGGTTCAAAAGCAGAAGAGTGGTAAGGGTTAGGCAATGGAGGTCAAGTGACTTGCCCAGGGTCACACAGCTAGGAATTGTCTGCGGTCATATATGAACCCAGGACCTCCTGTCTCTAAGCCTGACTCTCAATCCACTGAGTGACCCAGTTGCCCCCAATCACTACATTTTAAGGAAAACAAAATTTTTAAAAAATGAGAGTTAAATGACTTGTTCAAGTTCACATAGCTCATTAAAACAAAGTCATCACTAGAACCCTTGACTCCCAAAGTCCTTTGCCTTCAAATCAAGCTAAGATATCCCCTGGGCTTTCTTTCTCAGGCAGCTGATTGGCATAGTAGAAAAAGTATTGGATCTGAAGTCAAGAAGACCAGTATCAAATCCAGCCTCCCAGACTTACTGGCTGTGTGACCTTAAAAAAAAGTCATATAACCTCTTTGCCTTAGTTTCCCAGTTTTTAAAATGGGAATATACTTCCAAGGGTTGTTATAAGAATAAAATAAGGATCAGCCAGCAAAGAGCTTTTTCAACCTGAAAGCACTGGAGAAGTGCTATCATCATCATCATCATCATCATCATCATCATCATCATCATCACTTATTTAAAGCAAATTGGAATGATCAGAAGCACAACCAGGAGGAAAGTTACAGAATCACAGAATTTCAACACTGAAATTGAAATGGATCTAAATAACTATCTAGGTTAAATTGTTCTTGAACCCCCTCTACTATAGCCTACCTTTGAATGGATAACTCCAGTTAAAGAGAAACCATCACCTTGCAAGGGAACCTATACTACACTCTAATTGACTTTAATTGGTAAACATTTCCTCTTTAAAATGAGACTATATTTAGCTCTTTTCAAATGACATTCATTTACTTAACTTTATATTGTTTTTCCTTTAAGAAAATAGTGACGGTTTCCTTAAGTAATCTCTGTATAAATTATTGCTTTCTCATGGGAAAGTGATAGCACATCTATTATGCAGTCACGCACCAATTGCCCCCTGAGTGACCAGCAGCCAAGAGAAGTTTTATCCTAAGAGCCAAAGTGTTCTGTCACCTTGCGTTTTCATTACACCATCAGAGTTGCACATTGCATCAGGGAAATGGTGACTCTTCAGCCAACTGCCCAGGGCTGGAAAATACAATACTGAAGACAACACTGCAAAAATATGAGTGTGATATGTATCTGTTTTAAGGTAAAGATAAATAAATAAATTGAATTAGTCCAAACCCTCACAAAGTTGGCACAAACCACTCTGCTGGGAATTACTCCCACAAGACCTCACAAGTCTGTTTGGTTCAATCCAGCCAAAGTTAGAGAAGCACACTGCTGCATCTGTTACTTCTTCTGCTGGACGGTTGTCAAGAGTTGAAATATTCAATTATTCGTGGTTGTTTATTTCTGTGTGTGAACATTTGGCCATTTTGCCCAAGTTTTCCCTCTTCACATTCTCCTTTGCATGCTTCTTCAGCTGCCTGCAAAACATTGAGTCTGTTCCATTAACCCTTAGGTGCTTCTATTCTCTGTGGACACTAGCCATGTTTCTGTTTCCCCATTAAGGGGAAACCAAGGAACAGTGTCATATGGCAAATATTGCCTACCTGAAATGTACCACGTGGAAGGAAAACAGTTTTGTAAAAAGACACTGAAATGTGATGAATCCTGAGAAAAAGCATGAAAGAGTCTCACTTTATGGAATTCAAATATGCTGCATGCTTCAGACAGCCCTAAAATAACCCGTGAAATTATGCTAGCAACCAGAGGAGAGGGGGAAAAGATACAGTTCAAGTCTCATTTTGGTTTGTGAAATCCCTTCCCTACTTTCATCAGCCAACGACAAAAATACCCGACAGCATGTGATACTGGAAGCAAGTAAGAAGATGAGATTGAGCACCATTGTATTTGGGCAATAGAACAGTACTTTCAGTGATCCCAGATTGCTAACTGTTGGGTAAAAAAAAATACAAGTCTAACATCAATATTCTCTCAGTGAAAATATGGTTTTATAGCTATGAATCATGGAAGACCACAATCTCAGACAAAGTAAAATTATAAATAAACTCACCTTAAATGTAAAGATGTATGGTGGGTGTATGTAGGCTGCCATATGTAAGCAAAGATGACTTAGCATACAGGAAGTGGCTTAATAGACATTACCAAAGACTTATATGTATAGACAGAAGGTGGGCCAATCATTCTATGAGAATGAATATTACTCAGATCATCTCAGAACATCTTTCAATAGCCTCCTTTCTCCACTCATACAGCCATTGCCCTAATTCAGGGTCTCATAACATCTCTATGGAACTATCAAATAGTCATATAATTAGTCTTTTGAACTATTAAACAGCCTTATGATTAGTCTCCCTGCCTCAACTCTCTTTATTTCAATTCATTCTTCAGTCAGCTATAACCTCCTCCCCATACAAACTCAAAAACTCTAGTAGATCTTTTGTATCTCAGAAATCAAATAATAAATTTCTATGGCCTTTAGACCTTTTCATAATTTGGTCCCTTGCATTTTTAGTCTTCTTACTCTCTCCTCCACATATTCAACAATCCAACAAAACTATTTGCTTTTCCTCCCACATGACTTTCCATCTCCATTTCACCTTGTGTTTCCACTGGATATCCCTCATGCTTGGCATGCTGCTCATCCTCCCTTTGACAACTGTCCCCTTCCTTCAAGACTCAGCTCAAACCTCACTATCTGTAAATTACCTTTACCTTATAGCCCAAGTCCAGTGCTCTATCTTCCACTTATTCTGAGGTTTTCTAGACCTAAATATTTAAATTTTTCATTGCTCAATTGAATGTGGTTCTTAAAAGGCAGAAACTCGTTTTTAAATACTTTTCTAATGCCCTCAACATTTAACATAGTGCCTGTATATTGCATGCACTTAGGAAATTCTGGTTGAAGCTGGGCATGTTGGTTCACGATGGTAATCCCCACTCCTGTGAAAGCTGACACTAGTGGATTGCTTGAGTTCAAGAGTTCTAAACGGGGGTATGATGAAGCCAATTGGGAATTCACAGTAAATGCTGTACAAATGTGGTGAGCCATGGGAAAGCAAAGGCCACCAGAGTGCCTAAGGAGGGACAAACCTGTCCAGGTTGGTAACAGAGGAAGTGAAAACTTCCATGCTGATCGATAATGGAGTTGGGTTTGTCTGTGGCAGCTCCATCTCCAGCCTGGACAATATAAATATAGACAAAGTCTCAAAAAGAAAGAAGAGTGCTTCTTGCCTCTAGTTTGATAATAAAAACAGCAGAATAAAGCCTCTTTTGTATTAGTTTATGGAAGACATGTGTTGGGGTGGGAGAGTGAATTAAGATTTGTAGGAAATCAAAAAAAGGTACTATGATCTACACTCATAGAAACTAATAAAAAAACAAAACAACAACAAAAAAAACACTCCTCCACTTTACTCTTTAACCTTTATCTCAAATTGTTAAAATTTGGAATTGGAATTGAAAAGAACCTTTAATTGCTTATTGTGTGTTAGTACTATGCTAAGCACCAGGGATAGGATTATAAAAGTGTGATAATTTTTGTTCTTCAAAGGCTTATATTTTATTTGGATGCAATAATCCCAAAAGGAGAATTCAGCAAGATGGATAATAAGTCCCTATAGTCTTTAGAGTCCTACATCAAGTCAGAAGGCAGAGCCCAAAGGTCCTTTGTGTTGAATGGTATGGCAGATATCAATGCTAGGGTACTAGAGAGTATTGCAGCAGGGCAAATAATAAATCTCTGTGCCCTTCTGGTAGGGAATATTGTAGGACCTAGTAGTCCTCCATCTTGCCACAAGGATCATAATCTATGATTCCCTGTTTACTGAAGCAGCCATATCCTTCCAACAGCCAGAGATTTAGAGGGACTTCAGACCATGACTATTGGGAAGGGGAGATCCTAATGGGATCGATGTGGATGGCCCTCAGGCTGGGTCCTTTAAAGGACCAGATGTTGTGCTAACATGATGGACTCTATCTTTCCTCATTTTAAGGAAGCCTTTGGGCGAGTAGAGTTATTCTGTGTCTCTGGGTAAGAAGCCTCTCTCTCTCTCTCTCTCTCTCTCTCTCTCTCTCTCTCTCTCTCTCTCTCTCTCTCTGGTCCAAGGGACACTAACCCATTAAAGCACCCAAGTTAGAATACAGTACAGTACTAGAGTGTATATTTATCACTTTCCAAGAAAACAGGTTCATAACCCCCTTGAAAGCTTTGAAGAAGAAGATGGCTAACCAAGAATGCAAAGAGAATTTCACCAAAGAGCTGCCTTTATGAACTTCCATCTGCACAATGTCCTTCCACATGCAGGGGGCATCATCTGGAAAGGACATTTTGCAGGTAATGCTTCATAGTGGAGTCATGTGGCTGACTTAGCATCTGGCTTCACAGTTAAACCATAGATCAAAAGGACAGGTCCCAGTAAATATGTTGCCTAAGGCAGGGCTATCATTGTCCTCTCTGCCCTGTCCAGCTGCTCCTTACAAGCTGGAGTTTAGTCAGGGAAAGAATAAGAGAAGCATGGAACAAATTGTTGCTGACTAACTAACACTAAGATTCTCTCTCTAGGCATTAATATATCATGGATGGCATCAAATAAATAAAAATAATAAATGACACAATAACAAATGTTAGAGAGGATGTGGAAAAATAGTAACACTAATACACTGTCAATGGAACTGTGAAATGATCTAATCATTTTGGAGAACAGTCTAGAATTATCTTCAAAGAATTATAAAACTGACTCAATAATATCACTAATAGGTTTGCTTCTTAAGGTGATCAATGAAAAAAGAACAAAAAAAAGAAAGAAATGTTCTCAACTATATGTTCTAAAGCATTTATAGCAGTGTTCTTTTTGGTGGCAAAGGACTGGAAATTGAGGAGACTCCCATCATTTGGGGAGTTGCTAAACAAGTTGTGGCATATGAATGTGATGGAATACCACTATGTGCAAGAAATGAAAAGTAGGTTATTTTTTTAAAAAACACATGGAAAGGCCAAGGAAATTACGAAGAATGAAAGAATAGAAACAAAATAACAAAAATGTGTGTATATACATATATATATATATACATATACATACACACACACACATATATATATAAATTGACAGAAATATTGTTTGAAGAACAACTTGCATATTATCAACCTCCAGAAAAAGAACTAATAAATATAAACAAGCAAGGCATAGTTTTCTATATACATATATCTTTTTGGCTAACGATGCCTTCTATAATGCACAGAGGAGAAGGAGATTATCTGGGAACTTTAATTAAAAAATCATACATCATGGAAAACATACCAGCCTACACATTCCACCTGCATGCTTCTCTACACCTTTTGTTCAGTTCATTACTAAATGCATACACTCCTTTTTCTACAGAAGGTTATGAAACCCAAGGGAGAATGTTGTTCTTTACTGATCTGCCAATGTTCAAAAAATACTGAGTTTAATTGAAATGGTTTGAAATGAGTTATATTTAGTTGAAATGAAGGACAGAAATTGGGTCAGGTGAACAGTGAAACAATAGGCAATGTCAGAGGCATTCTTGTTGTACTAATTCGGGAGGTAGTGAAGTCCGTATCACAAGAGGTATTAAAGAAGTAGATGGAGGAAAACCATTAGTCAGGAATTTTGTAGAGAAGATTCATAGTCAGATAGGGATTTGGATTAATTATTTTAGAGATCCATTCAGACTCTTAAATTCTGTGACTAAGGATAGATCAAGTACACAGCTACCTACTGTTCAGTCTGTGTTGTTGTGAAGAGGGAAAAAGAGCTTTCTGCTTATCATTGTGTGTGAATATAGATTTTGTGATGTCAGGTCCCGTATGTAAAGACCCAAAGTCAGTCGCACTAAGGAGTGAAATTTTCAAAACTTGCCCAAGGTAACTGGGATAGTAAGGATCAAAATTATGCTGCAGCAGGGTTGTTTGAAAGAACTAGGCATCTTCAGCCTGAAGAAGAAAAGGCAAAGTGGATTCATGATAGTTGCCTTGAAGTGTTTGGATGGCTGCCACATAGAAGACATATCTATATTTACCTCCAACTGGTGCCATCTCTGGGCTTTCATACAAACAATTACCCATGTAGAATGCACTCCTTCCTCATGTCTGCTTCATATAATCCCATAGCTTCCCTAAAAGCTAAGCGCTACTGCCATCTTTGAAGGAAAATTATCCTGATTCTCATCAGTGACCTCCCACAAGAAAATACATGTTCTGTTTCTTTTTTCCTAATAAAAGTAATCTTCATGAGAGCAGGCATTGTTTAGGTTATGTGGATTATTTTTCATTTCTGGAATGAGTGATTTTAATACTTACTAGATATCTACAATATTCCAGGCCCTGAACTGCCAGCTGGAAATGTAAATTAATGTAATATGAATTGGAGGGAACGTACCACATGTAAAAGAATAACACCTCCATTTGTGAGAAAATAATAAATAAATAATAAAAAGCTCCAAGGAAGATTCCTCCACCTGTAAAACTTGTCATGGGTCCAAGTGCAAAGTAAAGGAACTTGCTCTGTAGGTATCTTTATTTACCAGTAAGCTGCTATTAAAAGGAGAGATAGCTATAGGCGAGAAACTCAGATATACAACAGCAAAGGATTCCAGAAAGACATTACTCTGCCCATCTTGGTCTCTGGAAGGTTCACAAAATAGGAAGACTGTCTTTCTTTGACTCACTTTAAGTGGAACTTCCTCTCTGCATAATAATTATCTTATTTATAACCTTCAGCCCAAAAGGAATATTACAGCAGAGTTTCCCCACCAAGTTTGGAATTTCACTCCCATCTTCTGCAGTAAATTTCAATTCAACATCCCTTTCTAACATAAGGGGAAATTTCAACTCTGCATTGGTTTCTATCACTTTCTAACAACCAAAGCTGCCAAAGAGTGATTTGATTTGCCTAAGATGGTGAACTACCAATCATTGGAATTATTCAATCAAAAGCATGATTCACTGGGCATGTGGCTATAATAGAAGCCAGCTGGCACACATATGTGTACATATAAACATGTGTTATCCCTATGGATACATGCATAAATCCATGTGTGGTATATATCATCTATGTACCTATCTGAGCAAGAAGCATAGTTTACATTTGTCTTTTACATCCTTTTTCTTCCTTTTTGGTGTAAGGGCTATGGAAGCCAGAATTCTTAGTGGCCATTTTACCTCTTTAGACACTTCAGAGTTCTCAGCTTGCTGGTATTTTGGCCTCACTTACTTAGAATGGGACCCAAGATGAGGTGAGAAATAGAGAGCTACAACATTACTTTAAGACATTTAATTTCTTCTTGTTGCTGTGTTGGCTTTTCCTTTTTAAGTGCCTCTTTTTTCCTCCTCTTCAAGAGTGGCCCTGAATCCTAATGAGGCAACTAATACTAAAAACATAAGGTCATTTTTAGGTCATTCCTTTTATAAAATGCTTTGCCAGTTTCTTTTGCTCTCAATACCTAGAGAGGCCTTTTCACAGTATGAAGGAAAAATGAAGAGGTTTCCTCAAGCTAATGTTGTTTTAAAATCTTGATCCCTTGTTCTAATTTCAGTGCATTGTCATGCCCTACAATCAACTGGAAATGCCAGGAATGTGATGAAAAACTGGTACTCACTCAGGACCGGTTTGCCCCAATTGTAGCTTTATTATTACTCCAGAAGCTTTTGTCCCTGCATTATGGTGGTCTTCAGTGGCTGGGTTCTGTGAGTAGCTTCCTTTGGCTACCATGTCCATCCATGGACAATATGAATCATGGTGAATTATCGACTGCTTGGCCGAAGATCCAGGACAAAGAGATAATTGGGCAAAACCTAAAACTAGCAATAATAGAAAATGTTAATGTTCTTGTCTTTATTTAGTTCTCTAGAAGATAGTAGCAGAATGATAATGATGATTACCTGCCTCTCATTTTAAGGTATTAATATAACAAAGTATTTATTAAAATACTTTAAGAAAGTATTTTATTCACAAGAACTCAATGAAATGTGCATTTTATGTATTGTTATTTCCATGTTATCAATGATAAAAGTTATCCTTCAAGAAATAAAATGATTTTTCCAAGCTTACATTACTAATAATTATTAAAGCCAGGAGTTCAACTATAGTATTCTGGTTCCTGAACTTTTACTACCACTACATTATGCGGATAGAGCATGCTTAAAGTTTGTTAAGCCCTTTATGTAATCATATTTGATTGCCACCGCCACCTTGTGAGGTGGTCGCTATTTTTTAATATTCCCATTTTATAGATGAGGAAAGTAAGTCTGAGAGGGGAGAAATTATTTTTCCAATGTCTTACCTACAAATCAAATATTTGATACAAGATTCTGACTCAGGTATTCCTTATTTAAGTACAGTGATCTATACCTTATACCACCAAGATGCCATATACCTTAATCATACACACAATTGATATTTACGTAGTACCTCAAAGTTTGTAAAACATTATGCATGTGTATATACACATATGTGCATGCATGTATATACATATATGTTTATATGTATGCTTTCATAGTTCATCCTCCAAACCACTGTTTGAAGTAGGTAATACCTGCATTTGTTAATCCCATTTTACAGATGTGGTACAGCAACTTAGGAAGATTGAATGACTTTCCAAACGGTCACCTAGCTAGTAAGTGTCAGAAGCTGGAATCCCCAATTAATATCCTAACGCTTATTCAACTGTGCCATGCTGTGTCATTAATTTAAAAAATGGCATTAAGCATTCAGCGAAATTAGAAATGTCTGATACTTCTGCATAAATCATGGTTTGATTTGTGATGGATTTTTTATTCTTTCGCCATGTGCCTAAACAATAAAACAAAAACTTAGTAAGAAAATGACCAGAACAGTAATACTATACTGACTAGTTTAGTATTTGCCTTTGGAGGATGGATAGGAGTGAGAGAAGTAGACAACCATTAAGGAAAGGGATGGAATTAGATTAAAAATTTGGAGAATATCAGTTTTCTTATTTTTTTAACTTTATAGAATGAATAGTGGGGCAACCAGAAGGCTTAGCAGATTGAAAGCCCAGTTGGAGATGGGAGGTCTTGGGTTCAAATTTGATCTCAGACATTCCTAGTCAGTGTAACCAATTGCCTAGTCCTTATTGCTTTCCTGCCTTGAAAATAATGTTCATTCAAAGATGGAATGTAAGTGTTAAAAAAAAGAATGAATAATACACAAGAGGACAAGAATTTTCTAAATAAATTGTGATACATGGTCTTTTTTTTGAGATTATTGTCTTGCTGAAATTGTGAGTAATTCACTTTATGGAAACAATATATATTTTTTGAAAAGCACTTTTTTAGAGAATGCATTCTCTGCAAAATATTTCAGTATACTTTTGTACCTCAGAAGACGTGGAATTTCACTGATGTGGATGAAGCTTCCATTGATAAATATGACAACTCTCTGTCTCTCCATCTCTGTTTCTGTCTCTCTCAAACACACACAAACACATTCCTTAATATATAGCTTCATAAATAATTGAGGGGAAGAATTTGTCATTTGTTGGTCAACTACCTTGATCAGAGCTTCTGCACATAAAGCTGCACTTGTCTTTAGGTATTTTAGGTACTTTTTGTCCTATGAACAATGCTAGGACAGAAGGGCAATGGCCAGGCAAATAAGGTTATGTACCCATGGTCACACAGCTAAGAAGTGTCATATGGCAGATTTGAACCCAAATTGCCTTGACTCTAGGTCTGGCTCTCTATCTACTGTACCATCTATCTGTCCCAAGACCTATATTTAAAAACCTCCTAGCATATTCAGACTTCCCTCACCTTAGCCTTCTATTAATAACCTTTGACAATCTAGGACTACATCTGTGTACCTAAGAGTAGAACTTAAAGAAGAACCCCAATGTAGATTACACTAAATTAATAATTAGAAATGAAAAACAAATTGAAAAGGATGGTGAGAGTCATCTATAATAATCTTCTTCCCAATGGCTCAATTTCTCTGTAAGTATTCTTTAGAGGGAAGTGGCTGGTTGATTACCTGGTCTCTATTTAAACACCTCCAGTTACATTCAAGCATCCCTTTCCATTTTGGGTCATCTTAAATCTCCCAGTTATGTTTCCTTATAGAAAGTAAAACTCTACCACTCTATAATTTTGACCCTTAAGCATTTGACCCAAGTTCTTCCTTTCAAAGTCTTTTTAAAATCTCATGAAATGAGGCTAATCTAATTCCCCATATTATAGTGTTTCAGATGTTAAAAAATGAAGATATTTTAGTAAAAACAATGGCTAATATTTATATAGCACTGAAGGGTTTGAAAAGTGGTATACATACACTTATGTATATGTAATGTTCACATATATGTATATTTTATTCTTGCAACTTGGTGAGGTAATTATTATTTTTCCATTTTTCATATTAAAAGAAACAGACAGAGTTGAATGATTTTCCCAAGGATAGCTAATAGGTATCTGAAGCAAGATTCAAATATAGATTTTCTTTACTCAAAGTCTAATAATCTATCTGCTATGGCACTAGCTTCTCCCAGTTTTTACTATGAATCTTCTCTGTTTGAAGTTAAGCATCCTCTGTTCTTTAATCAGTGGTACTATGGCCAGCATTTTTGAGGCCCCTCTATAGCCACCTGTGGGAAGCCAATAAGAGAAACAGAGTCTCAAATAGAAAAAAATCTGAGGTTCTTCTTTTGACCCCTTTGGTGATCCACACCCTTTCTTGTTGAAAAGTATTGTGGCCTTATTGGAAAATTTTAAGCTCTTAGCAAACAAGAAGTCAAGAGGTTAACATTCTCCCCTTTGGTCAGGAATGCAGTTGCTGGGTCTCAGAAAGTGGTTTTAGACATTCAAGTCTGAAAAATTCAGGGACTTCCCAACCCAGCAAAATATTCCCAGACTTAACTGATGAGGAGGCAGCTACAATCCAACCTTGTATTCTTATCTACACCTTGAAGCTCCTAAGGCTTTTGTTTTATCTATGTTAAAAACCCAGCTCTGTGTAGTTGTGGGAAACTTTCCTTGTGCTTTTAGGTGAAAGGGAGTTTGAACTTTCATATATAATAAACTTATGACTCAATGGCACTTCGGAGAAGCAGCTATGAGTTAACAGTCAAGATTGTCTCCCGTGTCCCATTATTTCCCTATAAAGTAAGCCATCTTTATCAGAGATGATGAATAGATCTCAACAGCCATCATCATTTGGATATTTTCTGTTTAGTCACTGGCTTTCCTAAAAGGGACTCTTCATTCTGTAACACAATATTATAGATTTAGTTTGACCAGCATAGTTCAAACAAGCAAGCATTTAATAAGTGCTGAAAACAAAGTATTGTGCTAAGTCTTTTCCTCCTTCATTTTGGGCATGTATTTCTATGAATAAATGTAGTTAACCCTTCAGGTATTTTGGAGCACCAGAGCTGTTCCTACTGCTGTTTCTGGTAACCTAACTAGCTAATTTCACCAATATAGTTATCATTAGTCCAATGATACTACTGAAGTGGTGGCCCGGCAATGGCTATGGAAGAGATGTCAGTTATTCCAGGGAATCTTAGGAACAAGAATATACCTCCAGGTATAGGAAATGAGGGATTCCATGTATTCAATTTTCCTTTCAACTTAAGGGTATCAAGTGGTTGAGGAGAGAGTCCTAAATGCCTAAAAGCCCTAAGAAAGGAGATCTGTGGCAAATCCTAGGAATATTTGAAAACCAAAAGTTGAGATGGAACCATAAGTGAAAGCTTCCCAGGTAGTCAGAATAGCAGGGACTTAGAGACATGAACTTCCATAGAGCTTAGATTAGATATCCTGATCCATTGCCATGTGTGCCTATGACCAAGAGCGAAAAGGACCATGAAATTGAACAAGATCTATCTTAAAAAGTAAGCTTTTTGTGGCCATCTAGGGGGCTCCGTGGATTGAGACCCAGGCCTAGAGATGGGAGATCCTGGGTTCAAATCTGATTTAACACACTTCCTACTTAGTCCCCATTGCCCAGCCCTTAAGACTCTTTTGCCTTACAACCAATACACCATATTGATCCCAAGACAAAAAGGTAAGAGTTTAAAAAAGAAATCAACCTTTTTTGCACATCTTGCTTCAGCAAGATCTGATATCTACCTTTTAGGGCACCTTTAAGGCCAATTATAGAAATTCAAGATTATAAATTTAGAACAAGAAGAGACCTTTGAATTAATTTATTGTAAGCCAACTGTGACTCAGGCCAGGCTAGTGTTCAGGATAGGAATAGAATGAGATAATTAGAGACCACCATTTATACCAATTAACAAAAGTTCATTTAGCCATTGCACTGGAAAGATTATTTGGCAAGAATACATCAATAGTGGGCACAGTATCTTTGCTTCTGTATTGGCTACATGAATCACCTAATCATATGATTTGTTTCTTATCCAAGTTCCTTGCTTTATCATATCCTCATCTGTTGATTCTGGGGGTGCAACTTATTTAATCTTTTTCTCAATATGAAGCACACCTCAAGGAAATCAGATATGGATAGAACAGGGGTAAGAACAAGACAAAAGAAGAGGTGTGGACATTTCAAACATTATTCTGCCTTCTCCTGGAAACTATCCATATGGAAATTTCCTCCAAAGGAAATTATTTCAATGGTTCAAGCCCTGGGCCAATTATGTTTCAAGGATTTTTTCTGCACCTTTTAAGGAACAACTAACAGTCTACATGGTGCACGGCCTTAGGATACTGCTGCATCCATATAATCTAACTCATTCATTTTAAAGATGAGGAAATAAGACAAGTGGTTGTGCCCAAGGTCACACATAAAGTAGCAGAGCTGAAAATTGGACCCAGGCCCTGTAAATCTCAAACCCAGCATTTTCTGTGGTATCCTGTGGTCTCCAGTTGGTTGTTATAGTCCAGTAATTCATTCTAGCTTGTAAATTCAGACCCCAATGTATCTCTTCTTTTTATTTTGAGGGCTCCTATATATTACTTTAAGATGATCTGAAGTAGCTAATCTACAAATCTCTTTTTATTAATGGAAATGTAGTTTTGTATCTTTGTGGGGCCAAAATGAGTTGGACAAATTCAACTGATGCTTTCAATGCCAATGTGCTTCTACAATTCACAGGAGCTTGTGTCATCTCCCTGCAGTCTTAACAAATGACTCTGACTTTGACTATAAAAAATGACTATAATTTTTCATTGGCTGATTTGGTTTGAATGAGTAAATTATTTTTATATCATTGCATTAACTCCCATAACATTGAATGAGCTGATAACTCCCTGGTGTTGCTGAGCAGCAAAGGACTATTATTCTGAATTGAATTTTTATTGATTTTCTTGTGCTACAATGACTTTTCTAACATAGTAGCATGAAAGGAAAATGAGAGCTAGACCAAAGAGTTTTAGAAAGGAGGCTCTGCTGCCCCGTGTTCTGACCTGACATAGCCCAAAAGTTTCTACTCATTGACCACTCCTGAGTTTTCCACTTATTGATTATGTGATTTATATCCTATCCAAGTCCCTTGCTTTACCATAGCCTCATCTGTTGGGGGCAGGGCATCTTATTCCATCTTTTCCTCACTGTGAAGCACTCCTCAAGAAGATCAGATGTGGGTTGAACAGGAGTGAGAAAGAGGCAAAAGGAGATATGTTGACATTCTTAAACATCATCTCAGCAACTTTTGTTAATCCTTTATGGAGGTGGATCTTAAGGACATGTTTCTGTTCACTTTCTAATTTCTTAGGTATTATTTAGGATAGTTAAAATATTATATGGAATAGAGGACAAACCTAAGACTATGGACTCCATGGAAAGTCACTTATGTTTCCAATGTCTCCAACCATCTTTTGAAAAATGATAAGTTTCAGAAGAGTGGCATTTCCCACTGACATTGCTAAGTTTCCTACACTATTAGAATCAAAAGTTTGAGACCTCCCCTGCCACTTCCAATTTTTTTAATGTTTTATAATCCTGGGTATTATGTAAAAGATATTAATGAGAATGCTTTCATGATAACCTTTACTATGTTTAGCTTCACAATAGTTTTAGTACTCATTGAAGTTTTTGATAAATCCTCTTATTTAAGATTGTATAAGGCATAGTAAAGTTGGAAGTTGGCAATTCAAATGAAACCTTTTATTTTTCCTATCCCATGACTTCCTATTAAGTTTTATATAGTATGAAGAGTCCAAGTAGGATATCAAGTTTTGAATTTATATAGAATTATGATTGAGCTTCATTTCCTTGCTCCAAGTTGAACATGTGTGTTTGGTGATAGTAACCACTGGTTTCCTGTGTTAGACTGAAAGTATTTTCCTATTATCCAGAATGACCATGTTAGTAGTGTGGAATTAGACTTCCTTTGGGAGATGGAACAGTCAGGCCCAACAAATAATTTTCTATTAGCAGACTCTCTAAAGCCTCATGGGTAAAAGGAACTCTCACTTTCCAGTAGATCCATGTTTGTCCCTTCCTGATGAATAACCCATTAGTATAATCTGGAGCATGGCTTTTCTACTTGAGGAGGATATCCCCAGGAGAGTAGCAGATAAGAATTTCCAGGTCTAATGTGTGCAGAGAAACCTGAGTATTGCCTATCAGTGCTTATTCATGGTACTTATTATTACATCAGTCTCTGTATGGCCTTCCACTACACTGCAAGCCAGTAACTAAATCATAAGTTTAAAGGGCTGTGGCAATTTATGGATCCCTGAATGGCAGAAAGCAGTTCTTTAGAACTCAAAAGATAGCAGAGAAAAAAGCAGATGTATCTCACTAGTACTTCACTGATCTCTTACATCATATAAACTAATTAAAAACTTCATAAATATCGTACCAAAAGGTATTTTGGACATTGTTTACCTGCAAGAGAAATAAACATGAAGAGGGGAAAATATCTAAAGAAGGAGGATACATAGATTTCTGTACTTTATTTCTTTTCCCTCTGGATATTTTTGATTTGATAAAATCACATTTAATGTATTTATAAAATTTATAAAAACGTAAGAGATTTAAGGTCTCAGCTCTTTTCCAGGGATCTTCATTCATATTATTAAACAATGAAGAAAAATCAATAAATCCACAATTTGCAATTTGAAATACTCAATTCAAACAAAAATACATCCTTAGGGAGAGTAGGGAGAAAAAAATTTGCATCTTTTATTTGGGGAAGCATTGTAAATAACCTTCATAGGCTTTAGTATGCTATATAGTTCTGTGACAGCTGGAATTATACATGTGCTATGAAATTAGCAAAATGTTCTTCTGGCTCTCAATAGCAGAAAAGGCCAAAACCTCTTTAAAAAATAATACAGTACATGAACACATCGTAGTGATGCCAACAAGGCTCCTAAAAAGAGTTTGTTTGCATGTGTATGACTGTGAGAGTGAATGTGTATTTGTATGTGTCTGTGTATACATCTGAGTGTGTGTGTGCACTTTACCAAAACAAGAGGCCTCTACTGGTTAGCAATCAGAGACTGGAAGTCAAGAACTCAGGTTTTTGTTCCCAGTGCTAGCACTGACACTCTGAGACCAGTGGCAAGCCAATTAACCTCACCATGTTCCAGCCCTCACGTGTCAAAGGCTAATGGTGACACTTGTTTGTAAGTGCCTTGAGTCCCTAGTGACGGATGCCATACCAGTGCAGAGCATTTCTATTGGACTGGAGGGTGCTGTATTTTTTAATTGTATGTTTGGTTGGATAGGTTATAGATTTTTGTGGTTGTTTTTGTCGTTGAATGCCTCCCTTTCTCCCTGATTACAAATAAAAAGGCTAATAGGTAATCTCACTCTATTACCATTTTCTAGGGCCTCCAGAGCCCTGAGAGAATGGCACAAATTACCAATTAATAATGTATTCTTTAGTTAATAATATTATAATATATTGAAAGAAAAAAGAACTTATTGTGGTTGTGTATTTGCCATGGATTCATTAGGACAAGCATTAAGTTATATGCTAAGTAGATAATAGAAGTATAAATTTATGACAAAAGGAACTTTTGGTTTTCTTACCCAGTCACTTAAAAAAAAACTCTAATAAAAAATGGAAAAATCTGGAAAGAGGGTGGTGGGGATTAAAAAGTGATTCATAATATTTGAGGCAATTTTGTCACTCAGAGATCTCTTAGGCCCGTGAATACATTCTTTTATTGTATTTGTATTTTGAACAAATGTGCCCTAGGTTTCCTTCTTGAGAAATATGACCAGTTTGCTGAACTTTTTGCAGATTTACGGAAAAACTTTGAGCAAGATCCCCAGGGAAGGGAAGTCCCTATTGAAGGGATGATTGTCCTGCACTGTCGCCCACCAGAGGGTGTCCCTGCTGCAGAGGTAAGATGCATCTTTGATTTGGCTCAAATATATTCAGAAGGAGATCATACTTGAGTCCTGCAGGGGGAGATTAGCTGACTGTAACAGGTGTCTGTGTTATAGGGAACTAAATATTCTAGATGTTGAGTAAACACTCCGTTATGAGAAATAAGAAAAGCTAGGAATAGAACATGTTTGCCTTTAGTGTAATCATATCTATTCCCTTGTTGCCACAAAATCTGACATTTGAAAAGTTTGAGATTGCTTTTAGGACTTCATTTTTTTTAGTTCTTTCATACAAACATATTGGTTTGAGGCCATGATCTAATAAGTATCAAGGACAGGCAAAATTGTGAAATCTTATTTAAAAATCACAATAAATGCAGAATAATTATTTGAGGAGATATCTAAATATACAGATGATAGATAGATAGATGAAAGGTAGGTAGGTAGGTAGATAGATAAGCGACAGAGACAGAGAAAGAGAGAGTAACAGAGAGAGAGAGAGAGAGAGAGAGAGAGAGAGAGAGAGAGAGAGAAATCACATTTTGTATGATGGCGGGGAGATAGCACCTCAGCTGAATCTTGAAGGGAACTAGGAAATATAAAAAGTACATGTAGAATTCCATATTTTTATATGAACTTATCTGGGTATGAATTATATTCCCTCAGGAAGTTGCTTGGCTTCTGAGGGCAGGTATTGTTTCATCTGTGTCTTCGTATACATAGCTCTAGCACAGAGCCTGCTGTTGTTTATCCTTAGTTTTCAAAGAGGACTAGTGACATCATAGGTGGATGTCTTGACTTGCTGGTGAATTGAATTTAAGTGAAGCAGGAATGATTTGGTTGTGTCCATAAAGCAACTGGAGAGGTGATTTCTGATTTCCATGGTGGTGTTATGTTACCATACATCTAACCTGCTTCCTTTCCTACAGAACAGAGAATTTAAAATGCAGAGTTATTGAAGGCAGTGACACTTCTTATAAATTCTTATAAGAAGTAGCTCGGGGGCTCAGTGGATAGTGTGTTGGACCTGAAATGCAGAAGCCATGGGTTCAAATCTGAATTTACTAGGCAGCTGTGTGATCTCTGCCAAGTCACTTCTGCTTCCCTAAGTTTTCCCATCTTTAATATCCAGCTTCATAGTACCTACATCCCAAGATTGTTGTGAAGATCAAATGAGAAAATATTTAAAAAGCACTTAGCAAACCTTAAAGCACTATATAAATGCTAGCTATTGCTGTTGTTGTAGGGATGAGGATGAGGATGGAGTGATAATGATGCTGGATGATGTTCTCTAGATCCTCATTTTCACTGTAGGGATACAATCAGTGCTAATAACATAATAGTTACTGACATCTTAGCCAAATTATTCAGCTTCCTGAGTATCATTTTTCTGGTCTGAAACAGGTTGTTTTAATACTTATTGTACCTACTTCATTGAATGGTCATTTAAGCCAGATGAGATAATTACAAAAAGTTCTCAGTGGCAGAGCATAAACTTGAATAATTATTATCAGGGTGGTGCTTTAGATCTCTAAAACCACAATTCAGGATTCACCGCTGTGATCCAGTGATTATCTGAAGAGTCAAGAGAGGGGTTAGATTTTCTTAGCAGAGTTAGGATTCATTTTATTACTGTAGATCCTAATGTAGAATTGGCCAGGCCATTATATTCCTGTAATATGGTAAGCCAGGAAGTTGTCTACAATCCTGATATTTAATTCCTGATGAAGAGAGCAGGGAAAAAGAGATTAGTAGCAAGCAGAAGCTGTTCACTGCTCTCATTTTTGCTATTGCTGTGGTATCTTGTAATTAGAGAGGCAAAGGAAGAAAGTGAGGAAGTTGCAGAAAACATATATATGCATATTTAAACTTAAAGCATGCTGGGTTAGACATCATCCAAAGCTCAGGGAAATCAGAGAAATGAATCAAATGGGAAATAAAATGAGATTGCACATTCTATGAGTGTGATGTGGAATTTAAAACCAATGGAGAAACAGGCTTATTTCATATTTTTACAAAAGAAATACTGTTGCAAATGATTGATCTTTGCCCTGGATCTTGTAAGAATATGGTATTTTTTCCTGGAGTAGTTGAAGAATAGTGGTGTGTTGGAAATAGAAGTAAATATGCACCTTTCTTTTCTGATGGATATAGAGGAAGCAGCCCAGTTTAATAGAGAGACCACAAGACATCTTGGAAAATGGAGCAGCTAGGTGGCACAGTGGCTAGAACACTAGATCTGGAGTCAAGAAGACTACAATTCAAATTTGGTTTCAGACACTCAGTAGCTTTGCAACCCTGGGAAAGTCACTTAACCATTGTTTGCCTCAGTTTCTTCAACTTTAAAATAGAGATAATAATAGCATCTACCTTGCAGGGTTGTTTTGAGGATGTAACAAGATACTTACAAAGTACTTGACAAAGGATCTTGCACAAATGGTAAATAAAATAGGCACATAATGAATGCTTCCTTTCTTCCCTTCATTTTAAAGGTGTCCCAATTCTGCTTCTGATACTTAATAGTTGAATAACCCCAGGCAAGTCTATACAGCTCTTTGGGCTTCAGTTAACTATACCTGTAAAATAAAGAGATTGGAAAACAGCTATCATTTATTGAGAGCTCTAAGTTTTACAAAGCACCATACATATTATTGTGTTGGTCCTCACATTAGGGGTAAATATTTTCATGGTTCCCGTTTTGCAGATGAAGAAACCTGCTGAGAAAGCTTAAGTTACTTGCCCAGTTTCACAAAGCTAAAATGCTCCTGAGGCAGAGTTTGCACTCAGGTCTTCTTGGACCAGATCTTCCAACTCCAGTTCTCTCATGACTAAACTACCTACTTGCCGAGGATTCTCCTTACTCCAAATTTCATAATACTATGTGACTGAAATACTTTACTGTACAGTTGTAACTATACTATTCTCTATTATTGAACTGTACAGTCTTCAATCTTCAATAGATTCTTGATGTTGTCAGCAGAGGTACTTCCTCCCAACAATTCTCTTCAATTCAACAAAGCTTAATAAAACGCCTGCTGTGTGCAAGGCACTGAGGATAGAAAGGCTCAGACAAAACAGTTCCTGTCCTAAAGGAACTTACATTCCACTGGCGGAAGGGAGAGAATGTATAAAAAAAAAGTCATAGGAAATCAGAGAAGGCTTCGTGGTGAAAGCTTTGCCTGATTTCTTTGGGGAAACCAATAATTCTAGGAAAAATAGATGATGAAAGATGACATTCTAAGCATAGAGGACAAAGACATTGAATCGGGGAGGAGATACTTAGTTTAGGAAGTAGTAAATAGACCAATTTGGCTGCTCTGTGAAATTATTGAAGAGGAATAATATAAAATTAGGTTCAAAAGATTGATGGGAGTTAGATCACAGAGGGCCTTAAATGCCAGGGTAAGGAAAATATCTTTTATCCTTGTTGCAATGGGGAGTTTTTGAAGGTTTTTGAGCAAAGGTGTGACATAGTTATCCATGATAAATCTTGACCATACACTTTATATGATGAATCTGAGTCTAAAACTGAATATGTATGAGATAAGTAGATAGGATCAATATGAAAATGATTTTTGGAGGTCTATAGAGGATAGATTGGACAAAAGACAGAAAGCAGGAAATTAGGTGCATTACAGGAGTTAAGTGAGAGTTGATGGACACATGCAGCAGAATGGCAGCTGTGTGAGGGAAGAAAATGTGACATATTTAAGAAATATTTTGATGCTAGAATCATTGATTTGGCAAACATGTGAATGTTGGAGATAATAGAGAAGAGTCACAAGTACACTCAGGTTACTAACTTGAACACTAGGAGGAGAATGATAATAAATAGCAAGGTTTGGAGATAGGTTTTGGTGGAGGAGGCAATAAGATTAATTTTGAATGAGATATTTATGGGACATATAGGCAACATCCCACAGATCACTAATAATGGAATGGCAGCTATGACCAATCCAACTTTTTTTCATCCTGTGAAATTCCTATTCTCATCCCCTCTTAAGTCCTCCATAAAGGATTGACTCCATTTGCTTTTTATCTTCCTCTAGATCTGTTCCCATTCTTTGGTGACCCTGACAACTCTTAGTGTGACCATTTCTTTTCCTTCACTTCACATGACTGACCAATTTTATCTTCTGATCAGAAATTTTCTAGATGCTTTTTTATTTTTGCCCCTTTTCACACATATCAGACTTAGCACTATGTTTTGCATCATATCTGAAAACACTCACTCTGCAAATCTCCAATGACCTTTTTGAATCACCTACAATTGGAAGCCTTTAAATTTGATGGTGTTCAGTTATCTACAGCCCTATGACATTTTGAGAGAATACTACTATTCCAAAGATGGATATCTATGTCATGGAGTACTTTGGGATCTTGGAAAGCTCTGTGTGATTTTTCAGAGGCAGCCCAGCCCTCTCTTGATGTGATGAGTCCAATTCTGGGGTCATTATATTTCCCATTTATACTATCCAAGTTGCATTTATTGTGTATAAACTTATATGTGTATAAAATTGGAGAAATGTAATTTATAGAAGCCACATAGACGATTCATTGTGAGTAAGAAATAGTCCATCTTTTATACTTATACCCCCAGTTCCTTGAAGAATGTCTGTAACATCATGTTTAATAAATGCTTGTCAATTGATTGACATCTTAGAGACAAGCAGAAGTTCTGGTGTGTGCATGTGCATGTGTGCACACGTGTGTGTATGTATGTTGGAAACAGGGAAATGGCCAATTTTGAGCTTTAACTTTGGCTGTTTGGCATCTTCACTGGGATGGAAAGACACTGGAAACTAGCAGTGGATCATTTATAAGACTGTTAAAATATTTTTGGCCAGAGGTGGTGAAGGGCTGGATTAACATCATAGCTGAGTGAGTGAAGGAAAGGGAATTGAAGGAAGAAATGTTTTAAAGGTTGGATCTGGGGCAGTAATATGGCTCAGTGGATAGAGAATCAAGCCTGGAGATGGAAGGTCTTGGGTTCAAATCTGTTTTTAGAACTTCCTAGGTGTGTGACCCTGGGCAAGTCACTTAACCTCAATTGCCTAGCCCTTATCATGCTTCTGCTATAGAATGAGTACTTAGTATTACTTCTAATACAGAAGACACAGGTGTTTTTTTTTGAGACATAATAAGTTGAGGATGGAAGAGAAATGAGGGAATTAGATATGTTTTGTTGTCTCTTAATGGTAGTAGTTAATCAGTGTAACAATTGTGTAGGGGCTGCTCTCAAAGGGTTTACATCTCCATGGGGGAAGACAAAATATGCAAGCAACAAATCTATGAGAAAGGGACTGAAATAAGTCCAGAAGAGGCAAAGTATTGTGAGAAACTTCAGAAAATAGGAACAAATTTGGCCTGGAGTAGAAAAAGTGCTCATTGAAGTGAAATTTAAACTGGGCTTTGACAGAAGAAGAAAAATATGGAGAGATGGGAGGACTTCAATCTAGGCATAAGGAATGGTTTGAACAAAGGTTCATTGAAGATATGAAAGAGGGCAGAAACAGAACAGAAAACAAAAGACAGAGAAATGTCTAGTTTGGTTGAATCACAGAATAAATGAAAGTAGCATGAGGTGTGAGCTAGGTTAGACAGGCAAATTGACATCAGATTCTTGAGGATCTTGGATTCCAAGTTCAAAAGTGACCACTCTAAATCTGTCACTGTTACTGATAGTTGATTTCCAACAGTACAAAAGTATTCCATTAAAAGTGTGATGTTCTCTCCATAGAAATAGAGCTTTCAGCCATTACTTCCAACTAGCATAGCCCAATGTATTGGCAGGCCAGCCAAAATGATAGCTATTGCACACAATTAATAAACACATCTATAGGGAGAATCTGTTGGGAGGATAGGCAGCCAGATCTCCAAGCCAATAGTGAAGCAACAATTAAAAGACGAGTTCCAACTCTGCTAAGCCAGAGCCAAGTGAGACTCAGTTATATTTAAATCAAAAATTCACCACAGCAGGGGATTATCAGATGTTCGGCTCAGAATGTTGGATGTTTTCTCTGGAAGCTTAGCCGATACGACCAAGTGGATTTGGGTTGGATAGGAATGTTAGCTATGCAGCTGCTAGGCTAGGACAGCGTGTATCTAATCCTCTACAGGAATGGCACTGCTGAGATATACACCTTCCAAACTCTATGACCTTCGACTAGCACAGATTTGCTAATGTCCTTTTCCCCAGGGGAGATGTTCAGATGTTTCAGGGGATCACAGGAAGGGAAAGATGACTGAGCTTATCAAAAATGCCTCCATAAGGGTTTTGTGTGTGTGTGTGTGTGTGTGTTTCTATGGAGGGGGAGTCAGGTGGGGGAAGAAGAAGAAAAGAAAACTCTTGGATTGAAGCAAAATTGCAGCATCCCAGCTGGATGTGTCTGTGTAGTACCTTGGCAGGTGCTTGCGCTGCGTGTCTCTTCTCTACCCAGCGAGGCCGAGATGGGTACATTCCGTGAGACGAGTGGGTGATGCGTGGATCCCCCACAGTTTTACTGCACATTCACACTGCCCACAGTTAACTAAAAGCAACAGGCGTGATTCAAACTGGTATTTCTGAGCAAATGGATGGGATATGGGACAATTAGGATCTTGGGATGGCATCGGGGTTTTAAAAGGGTAGATTTGTTTGTCTCTTTTTGTGGGGCCAAAAAAGACCTAACTGACAAAGGTGGCCGACATTCACTGCTAAACGAACCAGGATAGGATGGTGTGTTTCAAAGCAACATTAAAACGGGTGCTGTCTCAGCAGGATTGGGAACGCTTGATTCATGCTGGTGTAACATTACTGCTGAATTACAGTACCGCAGTTCCTTATTTGTAGGCCTCCCAGACTGTTTTTACTTCTGTGTAATTCAGGATATAAAGACTGTTTATTGCCGCTAAACTGTGTGCGGAGACATAGGACAGAAAAATAGCTTCTTTGCCTTCATTAAGTTGATTCAGAAATTGCTCTCTTTCTACTACATTTAATAAAAATATAGTGCACAGAATGAGGGAGGTTATCATCCTGTTGTCCTTTGCCCATGATCAGACTACATTTTGGGCATGAGTTCTATTCCATATAGTGCATCCTAGAAAGGGCATTAATAAACTATTGAAGGAAGGCTACCACAATGATGAAGGGAAGAGGACTGTGCTACCTGAACATCAGTTGGAAGGATCAAGTGGTATTTCAGCCTCTAAGAGAAACCATTTAGCAGGGGCACATGCAGCCCTGAAAAATTTAACAAGCTGGGGACAGAATATTTTGCTCTGCCCCACTGGCAATGTCAGGAGAAGTTTGTAGAAACAGTTGAGAGCCAAATCATGGATTGATGTAAGAGAAAACTTCCTAACAATATGAGTCATCTGAAAGTAAATTAACTTCCTTAGGTGATAATTAGCTCCCCCTAACTTAGGAGACCTTAGCCAGAGACTGGATGGCCACTTCTGGGACCAATGTAGAGGGAATTTCTTTTGAGGTAAGAGCTGGACTGGATAAGTGACTGAAGTTTTTACTGAAAATTCTCTCTGCTCTGGCCTTGTAGGACCCTACACTGGGGGAGAGGAACAACTAGAAATGAATATGTAAATCTGCTTTACTGCTTTGGAAAGATATCACATTGTCACAGACTTTTGAGATCAAAGTCAAATAAGCCCTAATAGATAAAATAGTCTTGGTATTGATCATAGCTGTACAAACTTTTAACCTTATTCCATGAGTGATATGTCGCCATCAAGTATAGCAATCAAATCTTATGTCAAGTATGCACTATAGGTTAGTGGTTATTTTAAGCCCTGCTGAGAGGAATAAGACAATTCATTTCAGATTCAATTTTTGCTGAATCAGACAATCAAAGTAATTAGGAAAAAGTGCTAGGACTCAAAGCGGGTCAAGGAGAGGAAAGCAAGATATGGGATATGCACATCTGTGCCTAGGTATGCAAGTATACATTCATTCAAACAGGATTTGGCCAGTCCATATTATACGTTCCACACTATTTCAGGTACACAAAGGATGACCACAGGAAGAGGACTCAAAACTATGCCACACAAGGACTAATTGAAAGAAGAACAGGAGATATTTCAGCCCTACCCTTCAGTGACTTAGAGTCAGGAGTGTATATATGTATGTATGTGCTCTTGCACATACACATACTCACAGAATAAAATAACAAAACACAAAAATACAAGAATGGATGATCGCAAAGTATTTTTGTCAAGGGCAATCATATTTTGATTTGTAGATTTTCTGTTAAAAAACTTCTCAATTTCCTCCACTCTCCTTTAAGTTCTCTGCCTTTAGCACCATCCTTAGACCTTGGATATTACATGGCATCTGTCTTATGCAGTTAGGTATTATTTTATATTATAGCTATTTCTCTATATACATGTTTATCTGTGAGACTATGAGCCCCATTAATCACTCAGTCAACCAACAAGCATTTATTAAATACATAAATACATACCAGACACAATGCTAAGCACTGAGAATATAAAGACAAAAATGAAAGAAAACTTGCCTTCAAGAAGCATATAGTCTAGGAGCGCCAAGCCTGGAGATGGAAGATCCTGAGTTCAACTTTGCCCTCAGGTACTTTCTAGCTGTGTGATCCTGGGCAAGTCATTTAACTCCAATTGCCTAGTCCTTACCAGTCTTCTGCCTTGGAACTGATCCTTGGAAATAATCAATTCAAAGATAGAAGGTAAAGATTTAAAAAAGAAGCTGCAGCATATTTGAAGGAGAATACATGCATTTAAATAAGTATATACAACATCTCTATAAGACATTTTTGGTGAAGATGCACTAATAGAAAAGGGAATAAGGAAAGGATTGACAAAAAAAAGGGATGCTTGAGCTGTCACAAAAAAGGATTATGTTACTTTCTCCAGTACCTATCACAATATTCTGTATGTATCACCAAATCGTAGAATAAAAAATCCCCTTGGTTTTGAATGCTTAGGGAAGAATTCCATTTAATTTATTTAAAACCATGTATTTCATACCTACTTCCTAGATACAAAGCAATATGGTAGATGCTAAGGAAAAATATAAAAATGACTCAAATTCTTTCTCCAAGAATCTTATAGTCTAACATGGGTAGGGAGAGTAATCTGAAAATAATTATGATATTAGGTAGAATAAAATGAATACAAAGGAGAGATCCTGCCTACCCAGGGAGTAAATAAGCACTAGCTAAGTGTCTATTATGTGCCAGGCACTGTGTTAAGTCCTGGGAATATAAAAAGTGAGTAAAAGGAGCACCTAAATGATTTCCTGAATAGAAAGCCAAAACTAGAGCTGGGAGGTCCTGGTTCAAATTTGGCCTCATAAACTTCCTATCACTGAGATTCTGGACAAGTCACTTAACCTCGACTGCCAAGCCCTTACCACATTTTTGTCTTGGTACAATACTTTTTCTAAGACAGAAGTAAATACTTGTTCTAAGACAGAAGTAAAGATTTAAAAAAGAGAGATTAAAAATATTCCCTTCCACAAAGAAGTTTGCATTCTAATAGGGGAGACAATAAATAATTATATATGTGCTTATATTTAGGGTAAATAGGAAATAACTAACAAAGGGAAGGTACTAGAATTAAGAGGGGTTGAGGGAGGCTTCCTGTAATAAAGAGGATTTTAGTAGGTATTTGGGAAAAAAAAACAGGAGCACCAGGAAATAGAAATGAGGAGGAAAATCATTTCAGGGATGGGAAACAGTCAGAGAAAATGCCCAGTTGAGAAATATGATGTCTTATTCATGAAACAGCAAGGAGGCCAATATCACTCTCTTGAAGAATATATGGTAGAATTGTCTTTTATTATATTGGTTCAACCTACCCATGAGCAATTAATGTTTTTCCAATTGTTTTGATCTAACTTCATTTGTATAGAAAGTGTTTTATAGTTGTGATCAAATAGTTCCTTCATTTGTCTTGGCTGGTAGACTGCCAGGTATTTTATTTTGTTTACAGTTATTTCTCTTCCTATATCTTGCTGTTGAATTTTATTCATAGTATAGAGAAATGCCAATGATGATTTATGTGAGCTTATTTTATATTCTGTAACTTTGCTAAAATTATTAATTGTTTCAATTAGTTTTTTGGTTGATCCTCTAGGATTCTCTAACTATACTATCATATTCTGCAAAGATAGCTTTATTTCCTCATTACTTATTCTAATTCTTCCAATTTCTTCTCTTATTGCTAGAGCTAGCAATTCTAGTATAACATTGAATAATGACTATCCACCAATGTTAGCTACCCTCCATCCATATAAGGAACTAACAGAAACTGAATGAAAATTGAAGCATACTATTCTTTGCTTTATTTTCTCCATGTATTTTCTCTAGTAAGTGATATGTCTTCTTTTACAACATGATAAATGTGGAAATATAGAGTATGATAAAATAGGTATAATATATATTTTATTATCTACAGTTTTGAGAAGGGGGAAGGTTGGGAGGAAGGGAGAGAGCATGGATCACAACATGTCAGAAAATAATTATTAAAAATTATATCAACACATAAATTGTTTTTAAAGAGTACAAAGAAGAGAGTAAGATATAAGAAGATTAGGAAGAGGTGGGTATAGATCATAAAGCACTTTGATCGTAGAACTGATAGGAAGCCAATTTTGTATTTGATCGTAGAAGTGATAGGAAGCCAATAAAGGTTGTTGAATAAAGGAGGTGACATAGTTATGCTTCAGGAAAATCATCATGGGAGTTGAAAGGAAGACAATTATAATGGAAATAGACTTGCAACAAGCAGACCCAATAGTAGTTGGCTATTGAAATAGTCCAAACATGATATAATGAGGACCTTTACCAGGATGGTGGAAGTATTAGAGGGGGAGCAGGGGACAAATGAAAGATGCTTTGAGAAAATGTCAAGAATAAGTTAATCATTGTTATCCCATAGTTAGGAAAAGAAATATTAGAGAAGATATTATGGAAGAGTTTGCACCTGACTTTTGTCCTATAAGTATGGATAGTAATGAATAACATTTTGGGGAGTTGAAATCAGATATCAGGAATGAGAGGGAAACTAAGCAAAAAATCAGAAAAGAGATAAGACAAAAAAAGTAAGACAATAGCCCAGTTTGTTTGTAATGCTGAAGGTATGAAGAGGAAAAATATGAGTTAAATATGGAAAGCTGAATTCAATTCAGATTATAGAGAGTTTTGAATGTCTGGGACAGGAATTTGTTCCATTTTATTGGCAATGGAAGATCCAAACACTAAAGCTTTCAAATTAAATAACTGACATAATCAGAGTGGTTCATTAGGAAAATTACTCAGGCAGCTGTAGAAAAGATGTATTGGAGAAGAAGGTTGGGGGTGGGGGCAGTACTGGAGGGAAGCCAACCAGAGAGAAGTTATTATACTCTAGATGAGGGGACAAAAAAACAGTTCCTGAACTAGAATGATCGTAATGGAAGTGAGAAAAGAGGAATGGAAATAAGAATTGTTGTGATATGGTTAGACATGGACATTAAAAGGGAGCAAAAATTCAAAGATAACTTCAAATTAACCAGGATCTGGTAGCATAAATAACAGGAATACCTCATTTAGGGGAAAGGCCACCTTTGGAGACGGAGGGAAGATGATGATTTCAGTGTGTGATATTTCAGGTTTAAAGTGCAGGAAGAGCATTCAGTTGGAACCATGCAGGGTGGGAGTGGAGGACTAGAAATAGAGGACTAAAGGTCTTGAGAAGAGTTTGAAGGTAGAAAGAAATTATTTTGGAGTTAGTGTCATGGATATGACCATTAAAAACAAGAGAGTAGACATCATGGAGAAGGGATATGAGATGGGTAAGAAATTGGATTGATGCTGAAGAATAGATTAGGGAGGTATGCTAGGAGTGAGAAGCAAAATGGAAAAAAAGTAAGAAGGCTTCTATGTTCAAGGAAAAGTACCTGGGGAGAAAGGAGACTGCTATTTTTATGAATTTATCTTAGATTAACACTTTTTCACTAAGCAGAGCAAATAGAAATGAAAACAATAAACAAAATGAAAGCAGAATGAAAGAAAAAGGGAAGGAGGGAAATAGGAAAGAAGAAAAGAAAAAGGAGGGAGATGGAAGGAAAAATGGAAGGAAAGAAAGAAGAAAATAAATAAGATAAAATTTTTAATTATTTTAAAATCAGATCTCTATCTTATAATCAGAAAATTTTGAAGAACAAGGGATATTAAACAGTGTTCAATCAAACCCTGTCATTTGACTAAAACCAAGAGAGATTAAACAACTTGTCATGGGTCCTACAGATAACAAACACTGGAACTAGAATTGAAATCTAAGTCTTTAGTGACCAAATCCAGTAATCTTTTCATGCCACAACAGATTTGTGACTTTCTCCATTGAAAAATGCAAATTTAAATTCACTAGAAACTTGCCTTTTAGAAACATGACATAGTCAAGACATAGAAAATAAAAACCGGTTTGAGAAATTCATGTCTTCTGCCTCTCATTCTCGAGTCAATAAACAAAATATCAGGACTAAAGGCATGACAAAAGTCTGTGTTTTCATGATCTTCATTTAAGAACCAGTGAACAGGTTTGGGGGCTTCCAATATTCACTTTTTAAACAATTCATGTTAACCTCATTTTCCCCCCATTATTGTTATAATAGCAGTTCTTTATAGGAATGTTTTCCAGGAAGTAATTTACTTGCACTTAATTACTAGTATTTAACCAGTTCAACATTTCCTTTTCTTTCAAGCCCATTAGGTTTCTATTACAATATTATATATTCTAAGCAAATGTGGCTTCCTGCAAAGGTCCTCATTGTCAGTCTCTTTAATGCAAAGTTTATCTGGACTATTAGACATCCTCTCTGGTTTGACTGCACCAAATTAGATTAATTATTTCTATGTGACTTCCATTGCTTTGATACCTGGGTACTTCATATAACTTTTCTCTAGTGAATTATCATTTAGAATCTTCATTGAAAGGCTGAAGGGTCCTCAGAGGTCACTTTTTCCTCTAAGTACCTAAAGAGTAATTCTCTTCTGCAGCATCCTTGAGAGCTGGACATACAATTTCTGATTAAAGAGCATCTAGTAAAGAGGAATTCACTATTTTCTTAGATATCCATTTGACTTTTGGATAGCTCTGTTAAGAAGTGTTAATTTTTTTCTCATAAGAAGCTAAAATCTGCCTTCATTGCTCTTAGTTCTGCTCTCTGAGATTAAGCAGAATAAATCTAATCCTTCCTAATCATGATATCCCTTTGCATATCAACAAGTAATCAATATCCCAGTCTTCTACAAGCTAATAATTTCCCAATTCTTTCTTCAGGTCCTTATTTAATGTGGTTACCCAACTTCTTAACATATGTCACCCTCATCTGGATGTACTTCAGCTTGTGAAAATTATTCCTAAAATATATTAGCTGGAAATTAATATGAGATTATAGATAGTTCAGTACGTTATAGAATGCTAACTGTCAGGAATAGCGAAAAGCAAATGAGATAGTCTATGTCAGGTGCTTTGAAAAACCTTAAAGTCTTATATAAATGCAAGATGGTGGTCATGGTAGTAGTAGTGTGGTAGTGGTAGTGTTAGTAGTGGTGGTGGTGGTGTTAATATTGGTAATAGTGGTAGTAGTAATGGTAGTAATAGTAGTAGTAGTAGTAGTAGTAGTAGTAGTAGTAGTAGTAGTAGTAGTAGTAGTAGTAGTAATAGTAGTAGTAGATGATCAAAATGCTTCATACTAGAGTCTAAGATAATTGTTTTATTGTTGTTGTTCAGTTGTTTTCTGACAGTGGCAAAAAACTCCTAACTCCTAACACTGAACTTCTTAATTTAATTTGATTTAATTTAAAAATTTAAAATTCTCAGGTCTTTCTCATATGAGATATTTTCTAACCACACTCCTCTACTACCATCTTATTCTTTTCTGAAGTTTAACTTTTGAACCTAAATGTAGGATTTAATATTTTCCCTATGAAATCTAAGTTTCAGTTTGTTATATAAAACATGTTACTATTGAAATATTTTGGCATCTTGAATCTGTCTTCCCTGATTCATGAAATCTTCGAATGAGACAGAAATACCTCTATGGCTTCATCTAAGCTATTGATTTTTAAAATCCTGTATTAAAAAACAACAACTCCAAGAACCTTATCTCATCTGCAATCCAAATTTAGTTAAAATTCAAGGTTTGGGGGTATTTTAGTTCAAAGTTGAATTTAGTCTAATTTTCCTGAAGTAAGCTCTGAGGAAGTATAACACCTAGACATGCTAATAAGAATGTTGACTCTTATTGACTAATGATAGCCATCTGTCTTTTAAAAAAATTATCCCTTGGCTGGATAGAATTGCTCAAATAAGAACCAAGGCATTGAAATGGAAATAAATACAAAAATTCTCCTACAGTTGCTGAGATGGTACAGTAGTAAATAAAAGGCATTATAGTGCAATGGAAAGAGGGTTAAAAATGACTCCTCTGGAGTCAGAAGACCTGGGTCTTGTCATTAACTACCCATGTAACCTTAGATAAGTCACTATTCTTGAATGATCTCCATTTCTATATCTGTAAAGTGAGTTTGGTCTGGATAATCTCTAAGATCTTTGCCAACTCTAAATCTGTGAAAATTTCCAGGTTATAGCACCTCACTCTTCTTCCAGAATCACTTTTGGGTGGTTTTCTAATGTATCTACTGAAAGAATCCATTTCAATTTCAATCAAGATCAATTTTAATTAATAGATTAATAAACATTTATTGACTATTTACTTTTTTCTAGACATTGTGCTCCATTATAAAGAGAAAATCAGTATCTACTCTCAAAGAATTTACATTCACTCATATGATATAGTACATACACAAATAATATAACAAAAACATATACAAAATACATACAAGAGAAGGACCATTGTTATGAAGTAAGCTTGGTCCATAAACCAAAATATTTACAGCAATACTTTTGGAGATAACAAAGAATCGGGAAGAAAGGAGGCGATCATTTATTGTGGAATAGTTAAACCAACTATGATACATGGAAAATCATTGTATTATAAGAAATGATGAATGTAATAGATAAGAGTATAGAAAAATCTGCATGAACTGATACAGAATAAAGTAAGCAGAGCTAAGAAAACAATATACATAATGACTATTAAAATATAAAGGGAAGAATGAAATCAAAGAGTTAATTAAAAAATTCCAAAAAAGTAAGCATCATTGAAAAAGACCTATGAGAAGACCATGCACCATTGCAGAGGTGGAAGGTTGACAAGTATAGCACATTGCAAATATTTTAACTTTTTTTTGATGTATTGATAAATTTTTTTCTCTTCTTTGTCTTTTGTCTTCAAAAAATGGAAAAGAGGAACTTCCACCCTCATTCAAACAACTTCCTCTAAGAAACTTTCTTTTCCTGATTTCCCTGTAGGACCAGGCTTGTCTCCTTGGTGAGGTCAAATTCAAACAGAACCCATCATACTATTGCCCAAAGCTAGAATCTGTCAATTGCTCAGCTTTGGGCACCCTAATTCCCAAAGACATTGAATTATTTTGAGTAGGCTGTTTACCTTGATGTGAACAGAATTAGCCTTAGACACTAAGCCTTTATGGCAAGTTTTATTGTCCAAGGCAAATATAACCTGTTAAGATTTACAGTCTTTATTAACAGCAATAACCATTTTACAACCAACATCAGTAAATCAGGGTTTATTGAGAACTCTACAATTTTAATCTGTGGAAAACCATTAAAATGTCGGATTTTCATTGGACATAATTCCTAACTTTTATGAAAGATAGATTTTCCATTTAATTGGTGAGTATAAAAAAGTGCAGTCCAGAATAATGAATTGTTTTGAAAACAGAAAATTGGTTTTGGCTAAACAACAAGTGTCAAGCATTGAAGCTGTTATCTTTAGTTAGAAGTGTTCCCAAAGTTAAGGTTAAAAGTAATTGAGATGACAAATAGATCCTTGCAGGCTCCACCTATAGGATGAGCTCATGTCTTTTGGCACAGTTTAAACCCTCACATTCCCAGGCTTTGAGATGGTTTAGGAAGAGCTTGTTTGACCTATTAGCTCATCCGAGACACTTACTCTCTCAGTGTCCTGTTAGCAATATGTGTGGACCTTGGGTATTTTTTATGAAAGTAAAATTGCATACTTTTTAAAAATGTACCATACCCAAAGGACTTGCTAAATGATGTCATCAAGTCTTTGTTAGCAAATATATATATATACACAGAGAGAGATATACACATAAATATGTTATTTATATGATAAGTTTTTAGAATGGAATTGATGAATGATATCTGATTGTCTATTTTTAAGTGAAGTTAACAGGGCCATTTTTTAAATTGTTGTGGCTGTGTTTTTCTGATTCTGTGCTCATTATTTTGGTTGTTGAGATTGAGAGATCTGACCAAGATAGGCCACGCTGACTCATATGGCAAGATAAAAGAAAGAGTCAAGATGACATCTTCTCTACAAGACTCTCAAAGAGCTAAGTTACTCCACGGGGAAATTGAAAAGTGTTCATTTAGATCTTAGGATCACATCCCAGTAATTACTATACTACTATACACTTTGAGATTATCGAGTGCTTCACGAGGCAATTCTGATAATGTTGTACGGTGCTCTTTGTATTCCTGTCCCATCCTACCTTTAATTTCTGCCTAAATTCCATAGTGCTTAGTACAAATTATGTCCTAACCATTAGAGCTTTGCTCACCTATATAATTTTGGGGTACCTCTTCAATCTGATCTGCAGGTCCCTCATTACTATCCACCTCAATACTATCCACACTAGCATGTCCAATGCAAGATCTACCCACATTTTCTCATATAATCTCTGGATTTCAACCTCCTCATTGAAGTGTAACTTTTGTCTCCACAGTTACCAATGATTTTTGGACTACTAAATCCGATGACCTTTACTCAGTCCTCATTTTTCTTGACTTCTCTATAGCATTTGACCCTGCTGAGCGCCTTCACCTAGACATTTCTTCCCTCTTGGTTTTCATGATCATTTTCTCACTTGGTTTTCCTTCTCTCTATCTGATTGCTTCTTCTCAGTCTTCTTTGCTGAATTTTTATTGGTTGTGCCCACTCACTGTGGATATCTTCTAAGGATGACTCTATTTTCCCTCACTTGGTGACCTCATCGAATCCCAGCAATCAGAGCTTAATTTGATAGAGCTAAAGATAGCCATCAAAGTAGATTTTTCAAAACTGGAAATTCAAAATTGGAAAGCAAGTAAATGAAAGAGAAAATAACCACAGGTCTTTCACTGGGTAAGGGCTAAACCAAAGCTATGAAATATAGTTCCTTCCCACCCAAAGTACTCCTCGAGAGTAGCCAGAACCAGATTAAAATGAAATTGGGAAATTTGTAGCAAAATAAAGAAATATAAAACATAGGTTATATTACCTTTTAAAACTAAAACATTATAGCTATAGTATTCTTATGTATGGTTTAGTTCTCTGGTCCCCTTTCCCCCCCACTTTTCTATTTGAGTTGGATACCACTAGGCTGAACAATAACACAATTAGTTGGTTTTAGAACGAACTGAAAGACCAGACCAAGAAAATAATAAATGGTTCATAAACTCAAAACTTTAGTGTTGCCTGAGAATTTGCTTAAAGTCACATGTATGGTGAGTATCAGAAGCAGTTTTTAATCCAACTTCTCTATAAGGAAATAGATTGATAGCATTGTAGAAAGAGATGTCCCAAGCAATCTGTCCATGACATTGTGCTATTTTATATATTTACTAATTATTTGTATAGAAGCATAAAGAATACACTTATTTAATTTTCAGAGGGCAAAGGCTACAGATATGGCTAACATATTAAATGACAGAGGCAGTATAAGCAACGATGCAACAAATTAGGATATTAGAATCTAATTAAATAGAATTTAATAGGAATAAATGTAAAGTCTTATACTTGTATTCCAAAAAAAAATAACTCCACAATTGCAGGGGTAGGGGAATAGCCATTTATATAGTATCTACTAAGCATCAGACACTGTGCCAAGTGATTTACAAATATTACTTGCAAGATGCAGTAGCTAAAGAGCAGCTCATCTGAATAAAAGATCTTTGCAGAGCTGCTAGCTATGACAGTAGATAGTGCACCAAGCCTGAGGTCAGGAGGACCTGGGTTTAAATCTGGCCTCAGACACTGCCTGTATGTGTGACCCTGGGGAAGTCATTTAACCCCAATTACCTAGCCCTTGATATTCCTCTGTCTCAGAATTCATACTAAAACAGAAAGTAAGTATTTTAGGAAGGAAAGAAGAAGGGAATCAATCAATCAATCTTGGAATCTTTAGGTTTTACTGCATAATAGTAGCAAATAGTGGCAGAAAACATACCGTACTCTTAGGCTGCATACTAGGCAGTATGCTAACCAGAAACAAGAAGGTGATTATGCCAATGTCCTTGAGCAGCTTAACCTACATCTATAGTATGGTTTCTGCCTCTGCTGTAGGTGCCACAGGTTAGGACAGCATCAATAAGCCAGAGAATATCCAAGGGACGTAGAGCAGGATGGTGATATTATAATATGAGGATTAGTTGAAAGAAATGCAGATGTTTAGGATTGGTATGTAATAACTATCTTCAAATATTCCAAGTACTTTCCTGACAAAGAGCGACTAAACCTATTTTTTCTTGATTCCAGAGGGCAGAAATAGCAACAATTCAAAGCAACGAATATAAGTTTCATAGAGGCAGATTTTCTCCATGTGAGGAAATCTTTCCTAACAATTATAGCTTTCCAAGGCTAGAATGAACCATCTAATTAAATAATAGTAGTCACTGTCCTTTGCAAACTTGTCCTCACACTAGCCAATCAGTCAACTAGTATTTTTAAGTGGTTGCTATGTGCCAGGCACTACGCTAAGTACATCCTCCTTCACTAGAAGTCTCCAAGTAAGGGTCAAATGCCCATTATCCAGGACATAGTTTTAGCAATTATTATTTAGGTACAAATTTGCCAATTTGCATCAAGTAGCCAATGAGTCCTTTCCAAAACAGCATTTTAGCCATTAGTGAGACTGAACTTAAAGAAAATAGATGATTTGAATTTGATATTACTCTAAATCATACAAAGCAAATAGCTGTGTCCTGTTTTCACATACCAAAGAGAAATTAGATCTGTGATTTCAGATCTTAAATCTTCCTTCCTTTTTTCTGTATGTCTTTGCCCTGTCTCCCTCAGAATTGTGTTTTCTAAAGACCTCATAGCCCTCCTAAAGTATTGGGGTCACAGGTTTTGGTCCAGTATCAGCTGGGATGTAGCTTCTTTGAGTGACAGCATCTGTCCTATCGACCCTGCGCAGTCTATCAAATAGGTGTCCTTTTTTCTTTGATACAGCAAGAAAGCACTAACTGAAGTGTCAAGTCAAAGAGCTGGATGTCATTAGAATCCCCCCCCAACTTCCTCCACCCATTCATTCAGTCCTGTATTCAGCTTGAACTTCAAGAACCACTTGAAGTAGATTTTGAATGCTTCCCTTTCCTTCTTTTCTATATGGCTTCATATTATCCTTGAACCCTGCTGAGATACATCTATTTACCAGTGGCTTTGATCCCATTAAAAGCCTGTGTAGGGCCAAGAAGTCATAGTGCAGCCCTTTGCACTCTCTCTGCTCCTTCTGTCTAACTGGCAGGGATTTTCTCTAAAGCCTGCTCACAGGGCAGACTTAGGCTGGGGGAGTTTGTATTGTTTCAATGCACTTAAACTCCTTTCAGGCTTAGAATGTAGATATTCTATCAAAAGGTTCCTTGAGGTTACTGTCTACATGAAGAGCTGCTTTGGCTCCCCTCACTTTCAGAGTTGCTGTTTGAGCTGCAAGCTTTCCCCATTGTCTCAATGACCCTGTGCTTCCCTTTCACTTTGTAGGTATAGATACAGTCAAGCTTATTTTAATCCCATGTTGCTAATGCTAGTATGGCTTTCCTTTGCTCTGACACTGAAAGAACCGAGGCCAGTTTTTCCTCTTTCACTTTCTTGCTTGAAGATTTTAAAATTTCTGCTTGAATGACCTTCTTTCTCTCTACCAAATTAAGCCAAGCCCTAATCATTGGGTTTAAATTTATGTTTTTTTTTCCCAATTTGCCCTGGCTTTCCAATTGTTCCTAAATGCAATTAAAGATATTTGGTATAATTCAGTTCAATCTACTGCCACTAACCCAATTCAGTTCTGCAAAAATTGGTAGAGCTTCTTTTAAGAAGAAAGTGATGGGTTACTTACAAAAGATGGTACGAGAGCCACAGCGGAAAGAATAGACTTTGGACTCAGAGGACCTAGATTCAATTTCTACTTCAGTTGTTCATTATCTTTATGACTTGGTCAAATCACTTGGTTAAGTAAGAAAACAATTTTTTTTTAAATCCTGAGCTTTCAGGTTCCTCATCTGTTAAATGAGGAGTTAGACATAGAAGGCCCTTCCAGTTGTATAGCTATGATAACATGAGTGAGCTATAAAGATTATAACATTTTAAAAATGTTATTACTAGAAGAATTCTTAGTAATAATTTATCCCTAATTTTAATGAAATGGAAAAAAACACTGAATTCTGAGGACAACCTGGGTTCAAATCTCACATCTGCCCCTTATTACTATCTATATGACCTCAGGCAAGTCATTTCTTATCTATTGGCATCAGTTTCTTCATCTGTCAAATGAAAGGATTGGATTAAATGACTTCTAAGATTCTTTTTGGCTGGGACAATTCTAGAAGAGATCATGAATGAGATTATTGTCAAACACCTAGAAAGAATTAAGTGATAAGTTCTTTTTTTGTCTGTTTGTTTGAAGAGATTTTATTTTACCACTTACATGTAATAACAAATTTCCACATAAGTATCCTGAAGTTATATGATCCAAATTTTCTCTCTCTCCCTCCTTTCCCTTTCCCCTCTTGGAGCTGACAAGCAATTCCATCTGGGTTATGCATATGTAATCTTGTAAAATATATTTCTATATTGTTCATTTTTGTAAGAGAATAATCATATGAAACCAAACTGCAAAATGAAAACCCAAAGTGAAAAATCATATGCTTTGATCTGCATTCCAACTCCAACAGTCCTTTCTCTGGACGTGAAAGCATTCTTTGTCTTAAGTCCCTCAGAATTATCCTGGATCATTGTATTGCTGAGAGTAGATAGGTCTTTCACAGTTGATCATTCCACAATATTGCTGTTACTGTGTACAATATTCTCTTGGTTTTGCTTATTTCACTCTGCATTGGTTCATGTAGGTCTTTCCAGCTGAATCTGGAATCATCCTTTCTTCATAAGAAAAGGAATAATTTCTTAAATCGAGAATGGCTCCATCATGAACAAGTCATGGAAGACTAGAATTTTTCCCTCTTATTTTGGCACAATTATTGCAAAAGTAGTTGAAATTAATGCTGATTCTTCTTTGCCTGAATTTTAATAACTTTATTTATAAATTATCTCATATTGTCCTTGTGAAGAAGTTGGGGATGTGGAACTAGATGCTTAAAAAATTAGATGATTTCAGAGCTGACTGTATGACTGATTTCAAAAAGTAGTTCATGTTAGTGGTTCAATAGCATAACCAGAAGCTTTAATAAAGTACCTGAAATATCTGTACTTTGCCTCATGCTATTTGTAATTTTATTTGTGACTTGGATAAAAGCATAGATTGTAAACTCAACAAATCAGAAAATGGTGCAAAGGTAGGAAGCAGAGCTAAAACACTGGACAAATTGTCTAGATCCAAAAAAGGATCTTGACATACTGGCACACTAAGCTGAATCTAATAAGATGGTAATCAGTAGGGATAAATATAAAGTTTTACAGGTATGCCCCCAAAATCAAACTTTCCAGAGATAAAATGGAGGATGCATTATTTTTTAGCAATTCTGAAAAAGATCTGGGGATTTTAATAGCATGTAAATGCAATAAAAGCAGCATTTTTATGTGGAAGTCACAAAGATAATGTAATTTTGAATGACATTAAGAGAGTTAATACTTCCAGCAATATTGAGATGATATTCCTGTTGTACACAGCTCCCATCACACCTCATCTTAAGCACTGTGTTCAGTTATTATTTAAGAAGGATCTCAATAAGCCAAAGTATATAAAAGAGGACAATTAGGATGGTGAAGGCCCTCCAATCTTTGTCACATAAAGATTGAGAGAAAAAGCTGGTGATACTTGTAGGTGTGTATTCCAAAGAGATTTTTAACAGTTGGGGAGAAAGTACCTACTTGTACAAAAATATTTATAGTAGCCCTTTTTGTGGTGGCAAAGAATTGGAAATTAAGGGAATGTTCACAGATTGGGGAATGGCTGAGCAAACTGTGATATATTATGATGATGGAATACTATTTTTACTATAAGAAATGATGAACAGGATGATTTTTGAAAGAGATGGAAAGACCTATATGAGCTAATGCAGAGTGAAATAAGCAGAACCACAAGATCACGGTACACAGTAACAGCAATATCATGAGAGGAAAGATTTAGCTACTCAGAAATATAGTGATCCAGGACAATTCTGAGGGGCTTATGACAAAGAATGCTTTCTACCTTCAGAGAAAGAACTGTTGGAGTTGGAATACAGATTGAAGCATACTATTTTTCACTTTAGTTTATTTACGTTTTTGTTTGGGGTTTTTTATTTTATATGAGTATTCTCTTACAACAATAAAAATATAGAAATAGGTTTTGCATGATAATACATGTATAACCCAGATAAAACTTCTTACCAACTTCAAGAATGAGGAGAGAAAAGGAGGAAGACAATTTGGACTTTATAAAAAACACATGTTGAAAATTGTTATTACATGTAATTGATAAAATAAAATAATTTTAAAAAAGAAAAAGCTGGAGATGTATAGACCAGTGAAGAACAAAGCTCTGGTGGGACATGAGAATTGTCTTCAAATGTTAGAAGCTCTGAGATATGAAGGAGAGATTATACTTGTTTGGGGGGGACTCAGAGAATAGGACTAGAAGAAATGAGTGGAAACTGCAAAGAACCAAATCTGTGAGAGGTGTGGAGTTAAACCTCCTTAAGCTTTCTAGCAGAGGGCCTGATTGATTACTTGTAGGATATGTAACTGTGTAGATCCCCTATGTGTATGACTTAGGTAGCCACTGAGATCCCTTCTGGCTCTCAAATTCTATGATTCTTTGAGGGCCAGAAGTCACTGATCTCAGTAATTGAAAATGGAACTCAAATGTCTTGCCCCTGAGCCTACTACCTTTTTTTAGTACACATATGGCTGCCAATTGATTAAAATAGAGATTCTACCCTCAAGGAACTCGCAGTCTTTTGGGGAAGATAAAATATGTACTGAAATAACTATAATACAAATTAGAATATGTGTGGTGTTCAGGAGAGTCATGAACAAAGAAACTATTATTTGATGAGATAATCTCTGATGTTCCAGCAATGAAATTATATGATTCTTTTATGCTAAACGTGAGCAAATGGGAGATTCCACCCTCTTCCATATCCTGTTTCCAAAAATAAACAAACCCTTTCATTCATTCTCTCATCAACAAATCACGCCATCAATTTACATTCAACAATCAACATGTTAGACAGATTGAGAACCTACCACATTACAAATAAAAGCTGAATATAATAGTGCTATGCTCCACTTGAAGCAAGGAAGGAAAAAATCTATTCAAATCTTGCCTCAATGCTTAGTAATCATGAGATACTGATCAAATTATTTAAACTCTTTGTAATTCAGGCAGATCTTTAATACTTTTCTATAGAGTCCTAGTTGGGTAGTGATATGTGTTTTGTCAGATTTCCCCAAATAAAGACTTGACAAAAATAAGGAAGTTGCAGATTATTGCATACATATATAAGGTATTCCAAGTACTGTTATAAATGCTGTGGATGATTCAAGTCCTTACTGTCAAGACACATGCCATCTAATTGGGTGAAACTGGAAACACACAAAAAATAGCTACTATTGTAAGACAATAAGAATGCAAGGAACAAGAATTTAAGTTCCTACTGTGTGCCAGGCACTATGCTAAGAGCTCTATAAATATTATTTGATTCAATCTTCATAACAATTTTAGGAGTTAAGTCTCATTATTATTATCGTCATTTTACAATTGAGCTGTCATTTCCTTTTCATTTTGTCTCCAAGAAATGTCCCACTTTTGTTCTCCTTTTTCTTCTCCTGACTTTCACTTTTGGGCCTTGGGCAAAGTTTTAAAACCACACCACCATATATTCACCAAGCTAAAAGTTTAGAGACATCACTCTAATACATGTGACTTAATCTAGTACAAAGTAAATATGTTAACTTGCCATGGAGAATGGGGTTTTCTAGAATTATAATTATGTTCATTAACAAAAAGTAATTTTAAAGAGTTCTTCTCTATATTCTTTCCTACAATCATTCCCCATCTCTTATCTCCATCCTCCTCAGTGTATGCTGAATCCTAGCTGGTTGTCTAACTTACCTATATCTAATCTAGAATCTGAATACTGACCCTACTTACCATGTGCTTATACTATTACAATAGCCCTTTGACTAATATCTCAATTCCAGACTTTCTCTCTTAAAGGAGAGCTACAAAAATTAGCCTCCATGCATAGAGCTGATCCTATCATTTCTCTGCAGAAGTCCCTTCAAGTCTTCCTCATTAACTGAGGAACAAAGTCTAATCTGGAATTGTTACAGTGAGCTCAATTACATGTTCTTCAACCTCAGCATTGTGGATCTATTGGCTTCTCCTTGTGCCCCCAGGTGGCATAACTAAGAACAGAGATGGAAGTGGCAGAAAAGCAAAGTCAAGCTAAGTTTTAGGATATTTCCCCTAGCAATAATATAATGTTCTAAAAATATGATATACTACTTTGATTGCTGATGCATTCACCCTCACTGGATGTTCTCAAGAAAAAGCTGCAGTACTTGTTGAAAATGTTGTAGAGAAGATTATTTTTCTTCTTTTCCTTCCTTGCTGCATTCTTTTGGACTTCTCCATGATGTCCGAGGAATCTCTTCATCCTGTAAGATAACATCATCTCGTAGTTTGTCTAACATTTACCTACCCTTTATGGTCCAGGTTTTTAACTGGGGGTCTCAAGTGTTATTATTATTTTGCCAACTATAATTCACTTTTATTATATTCCTTCACAATCTCCTATATTTTATTTTATGAGTTTATAAAAATATATTCTGAAGTGTCCATAGGTTTCAGCTAATCACTAAAAAGGTCCATGACAAATAAAAAATAAAGTCCCTTTCATAGGGTCTAGCTTAAAAACTTTTGTATTAATTTCTCTAGAGATGTCAAGTTATGAATGATATCTTCTTCCATAGACCTTGCAAACCACTTCTTTAGATCACCATTAGCTTCATTCCATGCTCCATTTAGTATGTGTATATGTCAATTATGTCATGTCAAATGTATATGTCAAATACATATGTGTTGATATGTATATGTCAAAAATTATGTGTATATGTCAAATTTCCTCTACTCCCCACACCAATACTGAAGATATAGAAGGTAAAGTTAGGATTAATAAGGATTTCAGTTTTTTCTCCCTTGTCTAGTATAGTTTCTTGCACACACAAAAAAGATGTAAATAAATGCTGATTTGAATTTTATCAAGTTTAGGTTAAGGAAAGCTCTACTCCTACTATAAATTTTGTTTATGAAAAGGGATCAGACTTATTCAGCTTGGTCCCAGAGAACAGAAGGAAGGACACAGGGTTAGAAGTTGCAAACAGATCAACTAAGGCTTGATAATAGGAAATTGTTCCTAAAAAGAAGTTTTCTAAAAGTGAAATGAACCACATGCCTTCATTGCTGGTGAGTTTACCTCACTGGCCAGTTTCAAGTATAAGTTGCGTTGTTTGTTGGCTTTGTCATAGAGAAGATTCCTTTTCAGATCTTGGTTGACCTAGATGGCGTCAGAATTCTGCTCTACCTCCAAAATTCTATGATTATGTAATTCTAAGTAATCATGGGAGGTTTAATGGAGAAGATAAACCCTAGTTTGAGCCCTTATAGAAGGGTAAACATGTGAATTGATAAAGAAGTGGGGAACAGAGAATGTCACCTTAATGGAATATTAACAAAAGTAGAAGACAGATAAGTTCTGGGTACTGTGAAGAGACAATTCTGGTCAGAGCAGAATATAGAGGTCATCCTAAATCAAGAGTCCTTAATCTTTTTTCTTTTTTCTGTGCATCATGAGCGATTTCAACAAATTGGTAAAGTCTAAAAAGCCCTTCTCAGAATAAAGTTTTTAAATATATAAAATAAAATATAGAGATTTACAAAGAAAAGTAATGATATTAAACATATATATTTTTTGAAAATTAGTGATCTTCTAAAATATATCAGTGGATCCCAAAAGAAGGATCCTAGGATAAGAAATCCTTCTCTAGGTGCTCTTCTAGTTAGCATTGCGTTATTATTAATTTAGAAATAGCCACTATAATTCAACTGCATGTAGCAATATCTAGGTTTTTCTCAATAAGGTGATAGACTTCACAGTTATCAGGGCCCCCCCAACTTCTGCCCCTAATAAATCCTAGAGAAGAGGCGATGTCCTATAACTCACTTCTGAGGAAACAGCTGTTACTACTTATGTCACTTGGATGCATCACTATTACATTGCTTATTACATTGCTTTGGTGTTTCCTGAGTCTAAAACCTCATTCTGATCACAACAGTAAGATACCACCAAGTAAATACACAGAATAGGGTAAACACATCCACAGAACAGGGACACCCAGGGACACAGAGATATGGCGTTTGCTGGGACATTAATGTTCCCTCTCTCCCTTTTTCAACATTATAAAGCTCTATACAAACAATATCATCCAGATTAATTGTAAATACCAACAACAGAAGTCCTGCTTCTTTCTGTTTTGTATTTTTCTCTTCAGCTGCTACAGGCAGCCCCTATATAGATCAAGTATCTTGGTTAAGATCATGTCTTAAAACTAGTTTGGAGCAAATAGGGTTTTGCCCTCAAGGTACAAGCATCCAAGGAGGCATACCTCCTTCTTCCAGTGATTATTTTCCCTCAGCTTCTATTCAATAATCCAATAGCTACCACTGTCAGTTGCTGTAGGGATGCCATTTCCTAGGGTCCTGTTGTCATCATTCTAACACAACTACATTCCTGAATGTCATTCTGTACCATTATTGTAGTCCCACACCCGCCTTTCTGATCAACTCTTTTTTTTTTTTTCTCCCAAGAGAAAAAATTTCTAATTATACCTATCAGTGGAGTCACTACCTTCCAACCTTTACAACACATCTGCTCTGGTTTCCTTGCCGTTCTTACAATTCTGCTACCACACAGCCTTCTTTTCCCAATATGGTTTCCTGGGATCATATAATTTAGTTATTGCAGTAGGGGTGTATTTAGTTTGCTAAGTGCCTTTGGTTAGAACACAAAGATAATGAGGCCAAGGTTTTTGGTTTCCATCCTGCCCTCCTCATCTCTTAGCTTCTCAAACAGAAAACAAACAAACAACTCTTTTGCACAACTATAAATAATAGTCCAGCTGCTGACAACTCTCAAAAATGACTACCATTAGGAGTTTCATTTGAATGCATTTTAGCTATCAGAAAAATGATAAAGGCACGCACAGTGAATCATGCAGTGTACATTTAGGGGGAGAGTACAAAGGAAGAGGAAGCAACAGAGAAATCATTTTAAATATATACATTTTTTTACTTGTACATATTCTTCTTGCTAGATAATTCCATTTTCTATGGAATAAGTAAATTAAAATGAACCCCCTCCACTTCCGGAGGAAAGCAATGCAAACAAAAGCAATTATCGGACATTTTCTGGGATTCACATTGCCTAGTCCTTGCTCTGATATGGCCTTATCTTACTGAAGGGGTAGAGCGAGAACAGGTGAGCTCTTGAAATGCATGGGAGCTGTTAGATCAGTGACCATCCATGTTCATGCCTGTGCATTTTCCCAATTCCTTCCGAGTGTCTGCTTTATGGACTTTGGAATGAGATTAAATTGGAGTTTGTTTCCCTTCTCAATAATCTCTGCCTTCTTTCAGCAGCTTGGCTGAGATTGTTACCCACAACCTAGTACTTAAGATGGGGTTGCAGGAGGGTAATTTCACTGTATTTGAGTCAGCACAGATTCATTCTTTGCAGAGGCTCTTGTCTCTGCTTTTAGAGATATAGCAAGTGTGAGAACTGTGGTTTCTCAGTGACAAACTCATTTACTTTCAAAACAAAACAATGAAGAATGTGACTGACTTGATTTTGTCATTGGATGTTCTCAGTTCCAGCAGGGTGGTATATTCAGGATCAATATGACTAATGGACACTGGCTCCTGTTGATAGAGTCAGTAAACAGGATAAATTATCACATCCCCTCTGTTTCATTGATGATAATTTCTTCTTACTGTCTGATCTGTGGTAGCCAAGATGTTCTAACTCGCAGCTGTCAAACCAATCTCTATCCACTAGCTAATAAACACTTGGTCACTACATCCAGGGTGTCAAATTTTGAGTTCCCTTAAAGTCATTTTGTTCCCCTATATTGCTTTCTTTGGCTAAGTAAATTTCCTTTTATTTTGGGCACAGAAACAGAAAATTTACCATAAACAATGCATGTTTTTCTTAATTTGATTTTTATTGTGTTTCCGTAATGATTTGATGATGTCCTTCATGTTCACTTTTATCCAAATGATTTTTTGCAGGGCCCTTTCATTCTTTTGTATCTGTCTACATACTTTGTCATATTCTCCAGTTACTCATCCAAGTTAAAATTAATTCACCCATGAATTAATTCAACAAGCACTTAATACCTCCCAGGTTATATAGAAACTCATTTGCCTATAATGCAAGGCCCTCTATCACTCTTCATTCCCAACCTTATATCATTGCCCTCCACACACAATATACTCCAAAGAAATTTAATCACTCTCTCTCTTCTAAACTTGGCCTTTGCTTTCTCTTCTGTGTATCCTTATTTATAATGTTTCATATGGAATGTCCTTGATTGCCTTTTTCACTCATGGAATTATGCCCATCTTTTTCACTCTAACTCAAATGCCATTTCATTCATGAAAACGTTCCTGATTATGCCAGTTAGTAATGACCTTTCTCAATGGATCTCATAGGGCTCTTGATTTTGGACCTTTCTGATCCACTCATCATATAATATTGTAGATGGTAATGTAAAGAAGAAGTCTGCAAACCTCACAGTAATGCTGGGTTTTTTGTATTTTTTTAGCACCTAGAGAGATTGACTGAGGAGTTACTTTGGGATATTGTACTGGAATAGTCACCAAATGGTGGGATAAGACCCAAACTACTAGCTTCAGCAACTGCATAGGCTCTAAGTCCTGAATATATCCATGTGCACAGATGGGATCTGTTTTTTTTTTCACTTTTAGTATATTCCTGGACTTTTATCTACTCTATGAGTATTTTTGCTAATAAGTCAAAATTTATTAAGTGCCTCTAACCCAGGGGTCAGCAACGTATGGCTCTCGAGCCATATCTGGCTCTTTTGAGGGCCAGATATGGCTCTTTCTGCAGGAGCCATAAAGTCAATTTTTTTTCAGGCACTGTTACAGGAGCCACACTGTGAGCACTGTACGGCTCTCACAAAATTACATTTTTAAAAATGTGGCGTTTATGGATCTCACGGCCAAAAAGGTTGGTGACCCCTTCTCTAACCTATAATTCCCACAGATCTTAATCTCTTTCCCAACTTTATAGAAAAGAACTACTACTAACATATTATGGCTTGTGTAATTAATTAAATCAAAAGTAAAAAGTATAGTCAAATATTTCAGAGACTTAAGTAAGCTACAGTCACTATTATGAGTCTGAACTACCAAACTTAGAACTTTCTTTACTTTCTTTTTGCCTTTTATATTCATTCTGGAGGTAAAAGAATTCCAAAGACTTTTAGAGTTACAGGATTTGAGAGAAAGAGGTTATTGCCTCACCAATATCCCAGTTGCCCTCTGTGTATTTTGCTAGTGTTAAAAATCAGAACTCATAATATTGTTCATGCTGTGCATTTTCCCTATTTCCTCTGAGTGACTGCCAAATGTCTAGTGATAACATTTACATCCTGACCCATATTTTAGGGAAACCTTTGGGCTGATGCTTCAATAGAGTTGTCATTAGTAATTCCCAAACTAAGTACTATTTACATGCCTTTTGAGGGTCTGCACCTTCATCTCCTCTTTTCCAGTTAAACACAGAGTCAAGTGTTGTCTTCATCTTCTCATTGGCCTCTGGAAATCTTTGGATCTCCGTATTGTGGCCAAGCAGGCAGAGGGTAGGTCCTTACTCAAACTGAAAGAGTGAGCACCCACTGAAAAGTCTGTAAGCCCAAATCTTTGGATTGTGTGATTTCTGACACCTCTGGGATCTTTTTGTAAAGCAGGGAGACACTGCATGATCTTAGACAGTTTTGCTTATGTCATTTCCCTGAGGCTACTTATTCACTCATAGGCCATCTCTTAGACCCTTTAAAAATGGAGGTAGTTCATAAGAAGCAATTATCTTCTACATAGTAGACATTAACAGGAGTCATTTCTATTTACCTTTTCTCTTCTAGACAATAAAAGTTCATGAGGGTAGAGACTTTATCAATCTAAACCCGATAAGTCTTTCAGCAAGGAAAATGCTTTGGACATATGGGGAATTTAATAAATGTGTGTTGAATGAATAAATGTATGAACATATTGTCTGAAGGGTGAAGGACAGAGGGAAAAAGTCATGTTTCCTGTCCTCTGGAAGCTTATAATCAAATAAGTCTTATGGAAGTTTAGAAGACTGATCCCCTCAAGATTCTTTGTCACAGGATTGGTTGCAGACTGACAACTGAGTCCTTGAAAAAGTCCAGTACCCTTCACACAGCAAAAATTATTTTAGTAATAAAAGTCACCTTCATTTGATCCCATTTTCTAAGTTTCTTTTTTCTTGTTTTCCATATTGAAAATGGGAGGCAAAGAAACATTCAAGAGAATGTTTGCACACATGATCCCAGAGCACTGGAGGTTTCTAAACCCCTGAAGATTCCTTTCTAGGACACATTTCATCTGCAAGCTTGTATATGTGAGATTTCTCCACAGTTTAAAATGTCAATCTAAAGAGGGTGCCCTAATAACAGTTGGCAGCTTGTCTTTTGATTAACAAAGAAACTGATTTAGCATTTCTCCACATGGCGAGATTTATGCTGTCCCTTCCGGTGGAAATATTTAACTACCTAAACCTCTTCCTATATAAAATTGAATACTAGTTATTCTCTAATCTTATCCTCTGCTGAATCTCTGTTATGCATTCCCAGAGCTTTCCCCCTTTTCTATGCCTGAAATGTACTCTTTGTCCATGTACTAAAAATCTTTCCCTTCCTTCAAGGACTTTCTTAGGTGCTACTTTTTCTGTGAAGCTTCTTCTGATCCCCTTCACCCCCCCTCTACCATTACTGCAATGAAATGGAAATGAAATGCACACACACACACACACACACACACACACACACACACACACACACACGTTTTCCAGGAGAAATTTGACTGGATCACTTTTGTCGCTATCACATTCTACATTGTATTATATCATTAGTTGCCCACATGTCATTACCCCCTATTATTTGTTAAGCCTATGCCACTTTTGAATCTCCACCAATGGAGAACAGAGCATATCCATAATGAGCTCTTAATAAATGTTTATTGAATTGAGTTGAATGTTTAAATTAGAACCTTTCCAATTTTGAACTTGCAAATTATTATTTATCACCTCCTAATTATTATAGTTTACAATCTTCTTTAAAAATCTCTCTCTCCCTCTCCCTTCCTTCCCAACTCCCAATGTCTATGGACTTCAAAAGTCTCTAGTCACCTTATATTCATGCATCCAATGTCACACTTCTAACTTTGACTCTGAAAGGGCATCTGGCAGTGATGAGCTGTATAGCTACATTACAGGCAAACATAAACTTGTGTTGATTTTTGAGTGTTCTGCAGTGGCTGGAGCAGTAATATAAAATATCTTTAAAACTCTATCACTTGGAAAAAAATATTTGAAATGTGCCTTATAGGTACTCTTTTATCAAATGTTTAACACTGGGTTTGGCACTTTAATAGGCCGCCCTAGATGTTTGAGTGGGTATCTACATAAACTCTGATGGTTTATTTACAACTGTAGCTTTTAATGGAAATGTAAAATAATTTCTCTTCTGGGCAGTCCACATTTCATTGCAAGCACATCAACAAAATGTGAAATTCACATAAAACGCCAAGTCGCAAGTATCATGAAAGCTGGGAGAGGCATTGCTGCATATTTTAGATGGCCCCGCATATTTATGGTGTGGGTAGGCATACTGTAAAGCCTAATATGGCAGTATTGCTCTATTGTAATAAAACAATGTGGTGTTGGAGAGGAGGAGGGAAAAAAAAAAGTTTGGTGAATTATAGCAGTCATTGTACCTTGTTTCCTGTTATTGAAAATGGAGTATGATTATCAAATGTGAGCAGTGTGCATTTTACATGCTTAGGTATAGATCTCACTTTTTATGTGTGTCTAGAATATCAATATTTGTTTTACTTTTAAGGAACATTAGTTACAAATAAAATAAGCGTGTTTCATTTTTCATCTAGGACATACCGTCCTCCGTTCTGGAGTCAAGGCGGGCAATATATGTCTCAATGATTATTGATCTAAAAACGGGTTGATAGCTAGCAGGTTCAGTTTGTAATAAGCCAGTGCATGAAGCCGCTGCTCTCTGAAAGCCGTGGAACCGGAGTGAGGAGCAATAAATAAGAGCTTAATTAAATTGCTCCTTGGCAGATTGCTGGACCGTCTTTCAGATTGGGCTTGGAACCCGTGGGGTCTCCTTTTCCCCTTGATGTATGCATAGAGTTCTCATTAATGCTAATGGGAGCTATGTGCAGTAAGGGGAGGCTGACCCCACATTCTACTGTGTCACTGAAATACCAAAAAGGATTTTTGTCTCTCCCTTGGGCTATTCGGCAATGGATTACAAAAAAAAAAAAAAAAAAAAAAAGAAAAAGAAAAAGAAAAAAAAATCCAGGCTGAGTCACAAGAATATGCGCCGTATGGCACCTAGCCGCTTCTCAGTGCTCTCAACACATGTTTAATAGGAGCAATAATGGTAATAATAATAACAATATTGCTAAAATATATAAAAATGCCGTGCTGTATTTTCTGTGCTGCTTAGTTATAGATTGTAATTGTAGACCAAGAGATTAGACTGTTAGCTCCAGTTGGAAATAGCCTCACTCTCAGCTTTGCTCCATGTATACTTGATTACGGTGTTTAGTAAACCATAGCAACTGTGCTCCTAGGCTAGAAATGAATGAAAATGATTAATTAGATCTTTTAAGGTATTGCATTGAGAGGAGGGCACATGTAGCCTTTAGCTCATTTGGGTTCAAAGCCATATGAAAGATAGGAATGCTTTAAAATGAAGAAAGACAGAACTGCTAGGCACTATTTCAATGTGCATGCTGCTTCCTCCAGGATGCTTATGGCAGAAGAATTGTCGGTCTCATCTCTCATAAATTCAATGTCATTCAGTATAAAAACCTTTACATAGTATTTATTTTGTGCTAAGATGTGTGCAAGGCACAGGAAATAAAAAAGTCAGTGAAAAACAGCCCCTGTCCTCCAGGAGCTTATATTCTACTTTGTATATGTTGGAGGAATGGAAGTGAGGAGGATACAGCTTGTAGGTGAATAAGTAAATTCAAGGTAAATTTAAGGAGAGAGGAGGCAGCTGGGTATCTCAGTGGATTGAGAGCCAGTCCTAAAGATGGGAGATCCTTGGTTCAAATCTGGCCTCAGATACTTCCCAGCTGTGTGACCCTGGGCAAGTCACTTGACCCCCATTGCCTACCCTTACCACTCTTCTGCCTTGGAGCCAATACAGTATTGACTCCAAGACAGAAGTTAAGGGTTTAAAACAAAATTAAGGAGAGAACATTGACAACAAGGAGAGAGCAAGAAATGCTGCACCCAAGTGATAACACTTATCCTGACCTTTAAAAGAATACCACTATTAGACTTCTTTTCCAGGACGATCAGGAAAAAAGGAAAAGAACCTATATATTCTAAAATATTTATAGTAGCTCTCTTTGTGGTAGCAAAGAACTGAGGATCAATTGGGTAATGGCCAAACAAGTTATGATAAACAATTGTGATGGAATACGAGTACACTGTAAAAAATGACTAGCAGGTTAATTTATCTGGAAATTTGAATGTAACAAATAAATAATTTTTTTTAAATAACAGGCATTCTAAGCACTAGAGATGAAGAGGGAATATCTCTAAAGCATAGAGATAGGAGATGTGATATAGAGTGACTAGAGAGTTTGTATGTAATACAGAATGCTTCAGGGATGCAACATGAAATAGTCCTGAAATAATAGATGGGAGATCCCTTGTGAAGAGTTTTAAATGCCAGAGTGATCAGTAAGTAATTTGTTCTAAAGGGATCACTTAAGACTTTTGAGTGTGAGTATGACATGGTTGGATCTGTGTCTTACAGATATTAATTCAGCAATGTGTTAAAAAATGTATATATTTACCCATATGTGTATAATTTTTATAATTACAGGTAAAAATAATTTTAACATTAATTTTTTAAAAATTTCAAGTTCTAAATTCTTACCTTCCTTCTCCCCTTGAGAAGGTAAGTCATTTGACATTATACATGTACATTCATTTAAAACACATGAAAATTTTTTATAAAAGGATGGTTTTCTTATCTCTCTGAGTGAGTATACACATTTTCCAGATATGTTTTTTTTAACATTTATTAATATTCATTTTTAACATGGTTACATGATTCATGCTCCACCTTTCCCCTTCAACTCCCCCCCGGACCCCCCCACCCTTGGCCGATGCGCGTTTCCACTAGTTTTGTCATGTGTCCTTGAACAAGACCAATTTCCAAATTGTTGGTAGTTGCATTGGTGTGGTAGTTTCGAGTCTACACCCTCAGTCATGTCCACCCCGACCCATGCGTTCAAGCAGTTGTTTTTCTTATATGTTTCCTCTCCTGCAGACCTTCCTCTGAATGTGGGTGGCGTCTTTACCATAAATCCCTCAGAATTGTCCTGGGTCATTGTATTGCTGCTGGTACAGAGGTCCATTACATTCAATTTTACCA
>NC_058131.1:174196345-174282791 GCF_016433145.1 Gracilinanus agilis | reverse complement strand
AGTAGTAGTAGTAGTAGTAGTAGTAGTAGTAGTAGTAGTAGTAGTAGTATTTAACAGTAGTCATTTACATTTCTACAATACTCCCAGGCTTACAAAACACCCTGCTCAAAGTATTCCTGGGAGGCAGGTACCATAAATGTTATCTTCCTTTGGCAGATGAACTGAAACTCAGAAAGGTTAAATGGCTCATCTAGAAGGTCAAGGACCATATAGGATAGGTAGCAGAAAGGGGTATGAAATAAGTTTATATAAAGATCCCTGCTTAAGAATGACTACAATTCCCTAATTCTATATAGACTCCCCTTAAGTTCATCTGTCACTATGGTATTTTTTGTTGTTGTTTTTCTGTTTGTTTGTTTCAACAAATTAATTATTTTAGCTGGAACAGATCCAGAAGATCAGTTAGTCCAATTTTCTCATTTTTTCAAATGGGGGAAACTGAGATCTCAGATAGTAAATGACAGATTCAGACTTAGATTCACTAACTCCCTAATCTACTATAGTGCAGCACTGTCACCCTTAGTCATTCAGCTAGTCAATTAATTAAACACCTACTATAGGTCACTATTTTTAGGACAACATCTATATGTGTAAACAATCTTATCTACTACCCATACATTTTATATATCAGATCCTAAAGGGAAAAAAATTCATCCAGTGAAATTAGAATTATGTTTCCTTGCCCATAGTAGAAATGAACAGCACATATTGATTTTAAAGAAGAGTTTCTCTAAGGTGAGAATGCCCAGAGAAATATCTTGCAATTTTAGTACCCAAAGCATAGATTACATAACAGCCCAGGGCTAGCTAAAAGCAGGAAAACAGCCCTCAAGTCAAATATTTCAGACAAATTTCCTTTGTGGAAGGGGATACCTCACACTCTAAGACTCAAGACTAAGGGGTCATAAGTCAAAGAGTCTCAGAGAATCACCGATAGAGAAGCAACTGCCCAGGGACAGAGCTAAGGGATGAGTGTGAGACAGAATTCCCAAAGTGTATAGAGTTATAGCTTTCTATTTGAAATAATCATTCTTGCTAACTAGGTGACAAATTTAGTTGGTACAAACTGCTGAAGGAATAAAGTGCTGATAGCACCCTCTAAATTGCAGCCTCCTGAGAAAGATCTCCACTGTCCACCTTAGTGACAGCTATGGGCAAACCACCCTTATTATTAATAATTTACATTACTAAATTACTGTATTTTTGACATATCTTAAGAAGTCCATTTCCTTCTCATTCACCTTCCAGGAGACAGACAATTTGAAAAAATAACAACAACATAATTCTTTCTAATTTGACCAGAAAGAGCTATAAACAAAACCTACTTCAGATTTCAAACTTAGAGCAGGAACTAGTGAAAAGGTCTTTCCACAGGAGCCATCAAATTAGCCTCGTCTTCTCTAATTCCTTTTATCAGCTCCATACACATCCTACTGAGTAAAATGTGATGACCTTTAAGGTACTGGGCAAGTTCAATACAATAATGTCCCAACAGAACTACTTGCTTTAATTATTCTAGTAATTTCTGCTCTAATTTGTTTGATTTCTCATCTAGGCATGACAAAGAAGCAAGGCACCCCAGGTCCTGAACACACTCAAGGCATCTTTATCTTATTAATTTGTCTTTATTTCCAGCATGGTATTTCTGCACTCTTTTGCCAGAGTGAATTATTTACTGCCTGTTGATTTCTGAAGATGTTAATAATAATAAGTGACATTTATTAGTATTAGTTGCATTATCTCATTTGAGCCTCACAACAACCCTGTGAAGTAGGGAAGATAGAGAACATAACCTCCTTTTTAGAGATCAGGAATCTGAAATTTCAGAAAGTTGTTATATTCCAAAGGCCAGCCAGCTAGTAAATGTCAGAAAGAGATTCTGAACCTTGATCTTCCTAATTCCAAACAGTTCACTCTATTGCCAGTACATCTGAGTGGATAGAGTCCTGATTTAGGATGACCTGAATTCAAATACAGCCTCAGATAGTTATTTATTAGGTTGCGACCCTAAACAAGTCATTAATTTCTTCACCTGCAAAATGGGCACAATAATAGCACCTACCTCCCAACGATGTTGTGAGGATAAAATAAGATAACATTTTGAAGGACTTTGTGAACTTTAAAATGTTCTACAAATGCTAGTTATTATTACCATTATTATTATTATATAATACTACCATTTTACGCCCAAAGTGTTTTAAAAATTCATAATTTCAAAAGTCCTTCTCAAAATTCCTTCTGTCACCGATTATATTCAAATATTTAGAATCAGGAGAAATGGTTTCAAATATGATCCTTGATAACTCCTGTTTTTATGATGGTGAACAAGCAACTTCATTTTTCAGGACCTCAGTCATTTTATCTCTAAAATTAAGATGGTAGTAACATTTATATATAATATCTACAACAAAGTTGTTCAAACACAAGTGCTTAAATCCCTAGAGAAGTAGGAACGACAGAATCTTTCTTCTCTACATCACGACTTTTGATACGGTCTATTTCTCTGTCCCTCTCCTAAAACACTGAGTATATTGCTCTCAGTTCAAGGATTAGGTATAACAACTTCTAACTTTGTATGAGCCCTGGAGTGATAATTTTTTTTATGTTCAAGCAGAAGGTGGCTTTAAAAAGAAAATAGTTTATGGCCATTGACGCTTATAGAAGCTGTTTTAATTTTGCATCACCATCTGATAAAATACTAAGTTTAGGATCTGCAGTGAGGATCAAATTGTCAGTGTTTGCCAGATGCCTTGAATGATATTATTTCACATCTCTGGAGGTCTTCAAGTGGAGGTTTGATGATCACTAGCCAGGGATGTTTGAGAAAGCTTTAGGTATGGATTGGACTAGCTAACCTCTAAGATCCCATGAGTTAGCAGAAAGTATTAGTCTTGGAGTCAGAGATTTAAATCTTAGCTCTAAAAATTATGAGCTGTGAGACCAAGGACAAGTTCTAATATAATCTCTTTCAGTTTCAGTTTCCTAATTTGTAAAATGGAATAATAATACCAAGCAGTATTTACTCACAAGTTGTGAGGACCAAATGAAACTGCGTGTAAAGTATGCTCCGTTAAGCACTATATAAATATTTACATTTATTAATGATGTGATTCTTTCCATTTCTAAATTCTCTATATGATTAGATCATAAGATCACAGGTTCATAGCCTTAAATATGAAAGGTACTTCTGTGACAATATGGAGATTGACAGTATTATACAAAGCAAATCAGCACTGACTGTAGCCAGGGCTTATGTCCTATCTCAGAAACTCTGTGTAACCTTGACCTTGATAACTTATTAAATCTCTTTCAACTCTAATAGATCTAGCAGTAGGGAGCTATAACCAGCTCCTACCAGTTCAGGAGAGCCAATTGTTAAAAATTCATGATGAGCATTTACACCTAGAAAATCAGCAAGTACTAGAATTCAAGGCTTTATTTAATGTTTTATTGAGTGTCTAGACTTTAGAAAGTTATGGAGAAAATGTTCATTCTGATTAAACCTAAAAGAGTTTCAGGCTTACTTTTGGTTTTAATCATAGAATCAGTTGTTAACTATTTCCCAACATATCCATCTCCAAACCTCTCCCCATATAGTCCAATCTTCCCATTTTATTGATTTGCAACTGGAAAAAAGAAGACATTAAAGGAATCATCCAAGATGAAACATATGACTAGTGACAGAGCCAAGATCTATTCATGGCTCTTTTTACTTCAAAATGTGTGCTCTGTGCAAAGTACAACACCTTAGAATTCATTTTACTACAATACTCTTATTTTATACATGAGGAACCTGAGGTCCATGGAGATCAATTAACGGACCCATAATTCAATTAGAGGCCATACAATTCCAGACCAAAAGTTCTTCATTTTGTAAAGGTTTATGTGCAGAACTCATAAGATAAACATCATAATCATCCTTTCCCATCTACACACATACACGCTCAATACACATGTGCCAAAGTAGCTTCTTCTATTGTTTTTCTTCAAGGCTCTGCTCAGATATTAATTCTTTCATGAACATACAGAGAGAGAGAGAGAGAGAGAGAAAATTAGAACAATTCACTATTGCATTACATCCTCTTACAACTTTTGAAATAAAAAAATTTATACAATTATCAATAAATATGAAGCTGGGAACCAGAGATTAGGCTGTTGTTTCTGGGAATTGTGAATTTTGTTTTAGGATTCTGATCTACCTACCAACTATAGAGAGCAGTGTGTTGAATTATCTTGAGTTGGCAGCATAGTTTCCCAAAAGTTTCAAGTATTTTACTCCTATCATTATTATTAATTACTACTAGTGACAAGTATTTGTCACTAATCATGTGATGTTGGAAGAATGTTTGACTTTTCCTGAACTTCAACTTCCTTATATATCAAATAGGACAATAATTTTTTGTATTTCCCACCTCATGGTGTTATTAAGAAGAAAGTACTCTGAAAACTACAAATTGTTCATTTTTTTGTATTATTCTTTTTTGAATGTTACCTATATTTAGATATGGAACATATTTTTATGAAATAAATATTATTTGAAATGAGGAAGGTTAGAAGGGTTTTTTTTTGGTTCAATGGAGACTGATGAATATAGTAAAATGTTGCCTCCACCAGAGTATGCCTTAAGGTTATGTGTGTTTTTTTATTTTATTTTGCTTTTTTGTTGTTGTTAATATCCCCATAACTTAGCATAGTAGCTAGAATATAGTAGAAATTTAACAAATGTTTGTTGATCAACATATTAGAATAAGACTTGCAAGGTGCAAATGATAAATTGTTTCTATGTCCAGAGAGAGCTTTCAGGCTTTGATTCCTCCACTTTCAGATTTGATTTGATTTGATTTGATTTTTCAAAAATCCTACTAAAACATATTCAGCCAATGGAGAAATCCATGCTGAAGTTTCATTGATTATAATAGCTCATTCACTTGTAAATAGAGAGTACACTTTTATGCATACTACTAGATAGCTGCAGGGATGCCAACCTGTAATTCCTGCAAATACCATGGATTAAAGGAAACCCTCCTAGGATAAGCCCTATTTGATAGAGGGAGTAAAAAGAAGAGATAGTTTTCTTTTTTGGAATACCAAAGTCTAAGGTGTGAGAAAATGTTAGCTATTGAGGACAAATTGAAGGGTTCAACTCAGGTAAGGCTGCACATAATCCAGAGGCATGAAAAATGAAATGACAGTGTCAGATGATTATGTCCAATTCAAGATAAAATTGTTCTAATGTGGCAAAAAAAGCATTCCTTATACCATTCTGGTTCTAACATGGTGAAGAAGTTAAGGGTGAGTGCCTTCCCCTTTCTCTGATCCTTACAATTTAATTGTATTCTTAGTATCTCAGGAGTTCAACCAGTCTAACTCCAGAAATTGACTATCATTATGAAAAGTTTAAGGTGACATCATTTATTGGTGCCATGATGATGATTAGATTGACCATATGAGGAGTAAGGAGGTAGAAGTGGAGGAGCAATTGACTTTGGAATGTTAGAATATTATTTGGAAGGTGACTTAAAGACCCATCAATCTACCAAAACCCACCCAATAACCTAATTTATGTAACTCCACTATAATATTTTAACAGTAATCTGGTATGACAATAGCAAGTCACATAATCTCTATGAGGCTCATCTGAAAAATAAAAGGATAAATGGCCTTTGAGGTCCCCTATAGCTAGCTCTGGAGCCATGACTTCTTGATTATTCAACTTTCTCTTGAATGTCTCCAGTGATAAGAAACTCACTATGTCCCTAGCAAACCTTATTTAATTTTTGTATAGAGCTAATGGCTAGAGATTTTTTTTTATTGAACAGAAATCTGCCTCCTTAAGATCCTTTCTATCCTCTGTATTTTTATCTCAGAGGTCAAAAAAGTCTATCCCTCTACCACTTCACAGACCTTCAAATATTTGTAGACCATTATGTAGCCAACAGGTCTTTTCTTCACCAGGTGAAACACTTTGTTGATTTACTGAAATCATTCTTCATATGATGTCCTTTATAATTGCCTATCCAACCTAGTTTTCCTCATCTGAAACATTATTTTTCTTGAAAGGAAAAATTAGCCTAATGTTTAGTTACAGTGTAACTAGCATTTTTAAAAGATAAGAAATAGAATGTCCCAAAAGTTTTGGGGCAGTTTTAAGCTTTAATAACTTAAAAGTACACTAAGATTTAGGGAACACTCATTATCATGGCCATTTAGGTAATATCCTGGCTTATACCATGGGGCCATACTGGACATTTCTCTTAGATAATGTTATTTCTAATTTTTTTTTCAGCAAGTTCTCAGCTTACCATCCAAACCTCTTCCAACCTTCAGGTTATGATATTCTCAACCTAGTTAGCTCACTGATTAATTCATCCAACTTTGAGCATTCAACTTATTTTGTCAGAGAAGGATACTAAAGATAATCTTAATATCCTAGATTCAATCCTAAATTAGATTAGGAGAGTAAAACAATAATAAGAAAAAGTCAAAATTGTAAAAAGAAAGCAAAACCAACCATAGGAAGAAACAAAAATCTCTCTGCTCTATGGCCATGAATTATACCCTTAACGAGTTGGAGCATATAAATCTAGTCTTAAATAATCGTAACCAACATGTCATATAAAGTGCTTGCATTTTATGGAGTACTTTTCCCAAATGAAATAATGTAGCTAAATTGCTTCCCAAAAGTACTATACAAATATCAGTTATGCTTCTTATTATTGTTATTATCATTGCATTCCTCTCATTTTTATGTTGAATTTAGTTCTAACAGAAACAGTTGTAGGATTGAGCACCTTCAAACTAGTATTGTCCTTTCATATCTGATATTAGGTGAACTACTGCAGAATTAGAAAAAAACAATTTATTTTAGAGGAAGTAATTGAATGAAAATGTTGAGAAATATGCTTATCTATAGAATTACTGAAAGCATCATTGAAACAATAGCACTATTCAAGATATTGGAGATGTTAGTTACATCCTCATATTCCTACATGCTTTTGCCTCTTTTTGTATCCCTAGCCCTTAGAACAGTGCCTGGCACATAGGAGGCACTTAAATTTTATTCATTCATTCTTTTGTTATATGTTAAAGGAGTTTTAAAATTAATTCCAGATCACATAGAGATTTTGAGTACTTGTTAGAGTAACATCTAATAAAAACATTGTTCTTGGATTTTTATGGATCAACTGAATTATTGTTGGCAGCAGTTTTCTGTAATAGTTTTCTGCTTCCAGCACAGTTTATTGTTTGAATTCAAAGGATAACTAAGGTGTCTATGACTGTAGTTTGAGGGTTTCTTCTCTACTAATTTATAAAGAACAAAATTCTGAGTGTATAATTTCAGTTTCCAGATTATGTCGTTCTAGGTAATTCAATAAGCTCATGGTTTTTACCCTCATATGCATGATTTAGATTGATTAATAAATTCAGACTCCTTAACAATAAGCTTTCTGTAATATCTAATGCCAATTATTTAGTCTTGTATCAATGATAAATACAGATACAGAAATCACGGGACCCAGTCATTTGTTTGGCTCCTTTCCACATTTTGTTATTTGAGTTCCTGTGGAGGTCACTATTTAAGACCTCCTGATTCCACTCTTGAATCTTAGTTTTTTCATAGACTCTATCCAGAGATAAATCACATTCAGTTTCATTCAATAAATCCAGTGGAGCATTCCTAATGTCAGCCTTTATGATTAGTCTGTGAAATGATGTCTTTTTATTCCAGACATATTTCTATAAGTTTTTAGCCTGTTGACTTTTTCTCTGATTATGACAAAGAACATCAATCAATCATCTTCCTTCTTTTTGACAAGGAAATATTAATCTTTCCAGTGTAGCCTTAAGGGGGGGAGGGTAATTCTAAGTTGTTGTTATCTCATAACATTGTAGGGAATAACTATTTTAGAGATTTGAAAACTAAGGCTGACAAAGATTATATGACTTCTCCAGGATCATATAGCTAGTAGCAGAAACAAGACTCAAATCCCAAAATCCTGATTTCAAAACTAATGACCTACTGAACAAGTGATAAGTGATTATCAATGGCTCAATTAAATCCATTAGTAGTAATAAGTCAGGGCCCAAGGCAATGATGAAGGGTTGATTGAATTATTTATTGGCTGATACACCACCTTCAAAAAAATACTGATTTGCCCATTCATTTTATTTGTTTTTATTTGTTTGTTTGATACATGAAAGTTTCCAAGTATCTCCTTTAAGGTGCTAGAATCGGTCAATTGTGAAAGAACTAATGCGGGATCCATATTGCTGAGAGGGGTTCAAGCTGCAGCACACAATTCCATAGTGCCCCCCAGAACTCTGAGAGAGGGGGCAGTTAAAGGCAGTTGGAGTCCTGGTATAAAAAAGGCAGGTCACCCTGCTTGCACACTAAGGCTATGAAATTATGTTCACTACAAAAGATTATTATAAACACCTTGAACAGAATTCAGTAAAACTCAGATGTACTTATTCTGATTCTGCCCATACCTGGTCATTCATGGATGTCATGAATCAAAAATTATGTTTATGTCTCTGTTATTTCTATCTATCTGATCTCATCAACCCAGTGTCACTCAGCTCCTTGCTGTTTCTCAAACCAGATACTTCATTTCTTCTGTCCATTTTCTCTGACTGTCCCACATGCCAGGGATGCTCTTCCTCCTCATCTTTCTGTTGGCTTCCCCAGCTTTCTTTAAATCCCAACTGAAATTTCATCCCCTATAAGAAAGATTTCCAAACCTCCTTTAATTCTATTGCCTTCACACCCATCAGACTGGCTAATAGGACAAAAAGGAAGATGATAAATGTTTGAGGGGATATGGAAAACTTGGGACACCAATATACTGCTGTTGGAGCTATGAACTGATGCAATCATTTTGGAGAACAATCTGGAATCGTGATCAGTCATCAAACTGTGCAGACCCTTTGACTTAGGAGGACTACTAAGTCTATATCCCAAAGAGATTAAAGATAAGTAAAAAGAATCTACCTCTACAAAAAGATTTAAAACAGTACTTTTTGTGGAGGCAAAGAGCAAAGGAAACTTTCCCTCAATTGGGAAATGGTTGAGCAGGTTGTGACAGATCCTTGTAATGGAATAAGATTGTGTAATAAGAAATTTCAAATAAAATGATCACAAAAAAAACCTGGAAAGGTTTATTTAAAGTGATGCAAAATGAATTGAGCAGAACTAGAGAATATTTTACACAGTAACAACAATAATGTATGATGATGAACTGTGAATGACTTAAAGATTATCAATAAGACAAGACTTTAGGACAACTCTAAAAGATTCATGACAAAAAATATATATATACATATATGTATATGTATACATATATACACTTCCAGAGAAGTAACAATTGGAGTCTGAATGTAAACTGAAACATACTATTCTTTATTCCTTCATGAATTTGTCTCTATTTTTAGCAATATGTGTCTTTCACAACATAAAAAACATGGAAATACATATTACGTGATATCATTTATAAATATATATGTATTTATGTATAAAACCTTTATTATATTACTCGCCTTCTTGGGAAAAAATGAAAGGGTAGCAAACAGAGAGGACATGGATTGAAAAATACCAAAAATGAATATTGAGAAATTGTACTAACATGCAATCTGGAAAAAAATTTAAAAATATTAAAATAAAGCTTTATTTTTAATTCTAGTGCTTTCCTTTTTTAATTATTTCCTATGTATATTTTGTGTAGCTTCTTTGTATATATTTGTTTGCTTATTCTCTCACCCATCAGAATGTAAGCTCCCTAAAGGCAGGGCTTGAAACTTTTGAGGCATAAGAAAAATAGTAGTAACATATAAAAATAATAATGGTTATTCTTCCTGATTTCTTGAGGTATTTAGTGTAAGGGTTTACAATCTTCGCCTTCACCTCAGTCTTTGTCCTCCTACTCATGAGCTTCAATATACACCAGTATTCCCTCAAATTTTTTTTGTTTGTTTTCATTAACCTCCTGAACTCCTATGACCTATGAAGTTGTTTGGAATATATATATATATATATATATGTATATATATATATATTTATTTATTTCAAAATAATTGGTTTCTTTTGAAATCCTATAGTTTTTATTTTCTGCATTTAAAAATATTCTGGGAAAGGGTCCATGGTCTTCAGAAGACTGCAAAAGGGGTCCATAACATACATACAAAAAAATTATGAATTCCTTTGTTAAATCTCAGAAATAATTTATAACTATGCCATCTCTGTAATCCTAAAGCCTACAATCTCTCGCTGTGATCATAATAATGAGTTCTCCTCCTAGACGTTTTCTGCTTCCTTGGCTACCGTGGCACCGATTTCTCATACATGATTCTGCTGAAAATTTCAGTTTCCTTTGCTGAATCAGCATTCATTTCTCCTCCTAGAATGGGCATTCCCTAAGAACCATTAGTGAAGACTTCACTGCCTACTTTCGGTTGCCATGAGTTCAATGATCATTTCTATTAATGATGACTCCATTATATAACTAACCCTAATCACTTTTCTGATCTCTTGGTTCACATTGCCAAATGTCTGCTGGACATTTCCACCAGGAGATAGCCCTGTATCTCAAACTCAGTATGTATAAAATAGAACTTAATATCCCCCCCGAACTCCCATCCTCTTCTATGTTTCCTGAAATAGGCTAAAGGTACCACAGTGCAGAGTCATCATTGACTAAATCTCCTCCTGCACACTTAATATCCAAAAAATTGCAAAATTCTGTCAGATCCACATCCACGGATTATTATCACACTCACCTACTTGTTGTTCTTTACACACCAGACACCAACTTCACGACATTGCACTGACTGAGAGTGGTCTTCCTCCTCTTTTCCAAACTGCTCTGACTTTCTTCACAACTGAGTTCAAATCTCACCTTCTTTAAAGTGCCTTTCATGATCTGGCTACCTGCTAGTGCTTTCCCCTCTGAGTTTACTTTCCATCTATATACCTAGTTCTTTACATGTTGTCTCCCTTATTTAAACTATGAACTCCTTGAGGGCAAGAACTTTTTTTTGCCTTTTTCTGCCCAGTACATAGCACAGAATCTGACCCACAGTAAGTTATTTATTTATAATTGGTTGTTGACTAACATATCCATGACCCTTCTTGTTTTCTATTCATGAGGCTAGTGCCCTAATTAAGACTCCTATCACCACTTCCTGGAGATTATTGAAATAGTCTCATAATTATTTTCCCTGTTTTCATTCTCTCACCTTTTTCCTCTATCCATATAGTCACCAAACAACCCCTTTAAGAAGTATAATATATCTGTCACTTCCATTGTCAAAAATCTTCATTGTTCTCCCATTATCTTTAGTAAAAAAACTCCAAATTCTTCAGCCCCTCAAAATTTAAATTCCTCTGTAATCCAGCTTTAGTCTATCTCTACAAATACAAATCACATTTCTTTCCATCAGGTACTCTGTGTGTAGCTTTCAAATCAGACTGCTAGTTATTCCTTAAACACAGTGTCCTCATCCTTCCTGTATCTATGGCTGGAATATGTCCTTGTTACTCAATTTTGTAGAATGCTAAGCTTTCTATAATGCTTATCTCAAGTGCTACTTCCTAATACTCTCCCACAAACTTGTTTATTATGTTTCCTTCATCAAATTACTTTTAAAAAAAACTTATCTGTGTTCAAATTGTAAAAAAAAAAAAAAAAAAAAAAAACCTACTCCCTATTCTGCAAACATATGATAGCTCCTTTATAGTAAGGATCATTTGTTTTTGTTTTTTTGTTGTTGTTATTGTTGTCAGTACCTAACATTGTACTTTCCCACATTAGGTACTTAATTGCTTTTTTTTTATTGAGGTGTATAAAATAAAAATAAAAAAATAATAATCTGATGCATAGTTTTCCAAGTGTTGAGAGAAAATTATATTTCAAGTCCATACTAAGTATGGAGTTGTGGTCTGTTAAATGTCCAAACTTTCACAAAGAACAGAGATTTTTAAATGACTGGAATTCTTGGATTGCTGCTACATTCTGAATTCAAACAGAAATTCAACTTATATGTGGAATCATAGCCTTCCATGTCACTTCTCATAGTATTTATTATTTATTTCTTATATTCAGTTACATGTAGAAACAACTAAGGTGGGAAATAGTTTGAAATAGGTTATAGGATAACTTTCATGAAACATTATTTCCATATTGCTTGTGTCATGAAAGAAGGCACATATCACACATACAGTAAAAATCTCATTAAGAAAATGAAGTGGAAGATGGCATGCTTTGATCTGCACTCAGACTCCTAAAGTTCCTTCTTTGGTTGTGGATAGCATTTTCATTATGAGTCACTTGTATTTATCTTGGAAATTTGCATTGCTGATAGTGGTTTATTCCTTCATAATTGATCATCTATTTCTGTTACTGTATACAGTATTCTCCTGGTTCTGTTCACTTCACTTTGCATCAATTCATATAAGTCTTTCCAGGATTTCTTAAATTATCCTGTTCATTGTTTCTTGTGGCACAATTCTATGAAATAATTCTGTGGTAATTTGATTGGCATGACACGGAATACATAAATTAATTTAGGTATGATTGTCTGACTTTATTTGTGTGAAGAGTTTTTGTAATAGCGTTCATTCTCATAGTTTTTAAAAGAAAATAAATGTCCTATACTCACTATAGTTTGGAAAAAATCATATTAAAACACCCTGGCTTGTGATTACTTTATCTGTAAAATGAAGAGATTCCAGTCTCAAGCAAGCAATCAAAATAGGATTTCATATAAAAAATAAGTAATGAAAGTGGACCAAGAAGTAGCATAGCATGATGGAGAAAGTATTGCATTTGAATTGAGAATTCAATTTTAATTATTTTTTTAATCATCCCTTTGCTGCTTGCTACATATAGGACTTTGGATATTTTATTTCAATTCTTATAGCCTTACTTTCTTCATCTGCAGTGGAAAGAGGAGTTCCACCTCTGAGCTTGCTGTCTGTATATCCTTTTGCAAGTCAATTAATCTCTCTGTGCCTCAGTTTTCTCATCTTAAAAATGAGTGGGTTGTGTTGTGAGGAAGTTTAATAAATTATTATTTAGGAGGTTTAGTAGGCAGGGCTGAAGGATTCTACATGGAATGGGGAAGCAGGAATGTTGCTTCTCTCTCTGAGATGGACTCCGTGGTGGTTGGGGACAAGTTGTAACTGACCCCCTGGGAGACCTCAGAGGAAGTGGAGTTTGTACCCTGATTTCCTGATATCCAGAAGGAGGAAAGTCATCTGCCTGTGGGAGGTTAGGTTGAGACTAAATCCTAACCTGGGTTGCTGGTCAGCTCAGGTTGGTTTAGCTCCCGGACTTACCCAATAGAAGGAGAACTGGCTGAAGACCTGGGAAAGCTGTACCATGGCTGGATTGTGACAGGACTCAGCAGTGAGGATCCCACTTTCCTTCCTGATCTCCTTTGTGCCCTGCCCTGCTAAGAGTCTCTAGCTTAGTCTAAATAAGTCCATTCCCTGTCCCTGAGGCTTGCCCATAGACTGGTAGAATAGAGCCCCTTTTCCCCTTCTTTAGACTTTATTTTCTTTAATTAAATCTGTGTTTATAAGCCCTCTTGTTGATATCATTTACGTGCAGTTTCACAGACTCCCTGGCTAGGTGGGTCAGTGTGGCAGTTAAGGCCCAACAGTCACTCCTGTCAACTGCCATTTTCTCCAAATTGCCAAAACAATTTCCCTGACTTGTTTGGCTCCAGTCTATTGTCTATGCCTGTCACCTACACACCCTTCCGAATGCAGATAGATATTTAATTTAACCCCCAGTTTTTATGTTGAGTTATAATCAGATAATTCCTGAATTCACTTCCAGTTTTGTATTTATAATATTATGACCAGATAATAGCTCGGATCCTTTGCTGCTCAAACAATATTTTTGATTTCATGAACAATATAACTGTGAATAGTTGTTTCCATAGAGCTTTAATCTCAGTATCCCATTGCTCTTGACCTTCTTACAGAACCTATTTAAACAACATTTTGTTGGAGTATTTTTCTATTTAATACAATCTCACATTAGCCAGAAGAGAAGCCCCACTGAAACATTTGTCCAAAACCAGAATTGTGAGATATGTTTCTAACTGGGGCCCATAAACAAAAAACATTTGCACTCTGCATGTATCTGGCATTGTGCTCCATCCTTTACGCTTATCATAAAAGTCTTGCCAATCTTCTCAGGTTCAAGCACAAAAATCTATTGCATTCCCACAGAGCAATCAGAGGCTCCTTGCACTGAAGACCAAGAACTAGCTATAACCAAATTATTTATCCTGATATCTGTGTATGTTGAATGAAACCAGTGGTGGATCTATAACCCTATTGTCACTGGTTCTGAATTTATTCTGTGCCTCACAATTTTTTTTCCCAGTCTGGTCAGAATTCAGGCATCTTCCTATATGCATTAATTTCCTCATTGGAAATGACCAGGTTAGCTCCAAGGCCTATTAAATATACATGTATTTTATGTCATAGATTTTCCCTGAGAATTTGAACTTTGGGTTAGCACTGATGCATTTTTTCAGGTACTTATTGTATGGTAAGGGATACCACTCTTTGTCATGGAAAGCACACATTTAATTTAGTTTAGTTTTTTAACTTTAAAACCTTCCCTTCTGTCTTAGAAAAGGTTCTAAGGCAGAAAAGCAATAAGGACTAGGCAATGGAGGTTATGTGACTTGCTCAGGATCACACAACTAGGAAGTGTCAGAGTTCATATTTGAACCCATGACCTTCCATGTCTGGGTCTGGTTTTTAATCCACTGAGTCACCTAGCTTTCCCACACACATTTAGTTTTGACCTCATATGCATCTTTTACTTTAGTGTGCATAAAAATACCTTGTAACTTCTGAAAGGACAGCCTCATAAAGGAGACCTAATGCTTCTCTTCCTTACTTTATAGTCATATCTTATCACTTTGAATGGACATATAATTAGTCATCTCTCCATTTGTCCTGAATCTAGTCTTTGAATTTGGCATTGAAACAATTAAAATAAACAAACGAAAATACAAAATTATTACAACAATGTAAATTGAAACAATGACAAAAAAAATTAAAAGTGAATGTTGCAAAATTACAAAATATTCTGAAGTCCACAGAAAGATATGAGAAGCTGCCTAGCCTCTCTCCTTTGCAGAGGTGATAGGTCCACAGGTTTAGAGCTGTGAATATATTCGGGAGTTTTTTGATGTATTGATCAGTTTTATTGATTACTTTTCTCCCATTTCCATACTGTTTCTTTTTTTCCCTTAAAAATATTATTAGTTCTACAGAAGGGGGGATCCAAGAGGGGGAATGGGAAGAGCACAAAAGATGTAATGATATAAAAACAAAATATTCCAATTAAGTTATACATACACACATATACATACATACATACATACATACATATATATATATATATATACACACACACACACACATATCTCATTCTGCACCGTAAATCTGTCATACTTCTATATTGTTTTGTCACCCATCCTCTGGAATAATTTTTATAGTTTTTTTAAATTTAAAAATATTTTATTTTCCCAATTACATGTAATAACAATTTTCAACATACATTTTCTGAAAATTATAAAATCCAATTTGTCTGCCTCCCTTCCTTCCCTCCTCCATTTCAGAGATGGTAAGCAATTTGATTTGGATTATACATGTATTATCATGCAAAACATCCTTCCATATTGGTCATTGTTATAAGAAAATATTCATATAAAACCAAAACCCCCAAATAAAACTATAAATAAACTAATGTGAAAGGTAGTGTGCTTTGATCTGCATCTGACCCCAACTGTAGATGGATAGCATGGNGGGATATGATTGGGGATGTAGACTCTAAATGATCACCCTAGTGCAAACAAAATCAATAAAACAGAACTAGATCTTGATCAATGACACATGTAAAACCCAGTGGAATTTCTTGTTGGCTGTGGGAGGAGAGTGGAAGAGGGAAGGGAAAGAACATGAATCATGTAACCATAGAAAAAAATTTCTTAATCAACAAAATAAATTTTTAAAAAATGGAAATATAAAAAAATATAAAAAATATGGTATAATGGAAAGACTCCTGAATTGAAAAAATGAACTTTATTTCAAAAGTCTTTTATTCAAATTCTGACAATGACATTTTCTATGTTTGTATCTCTGACTTTTGATTTCCACATTAATGAAAAAGAACAATATTGATGCTATTTACTTCATGGAATTGCTATGAGGAAAATCTTTATCAATCTCAAAATACTATAAGCATATAAGCCATTATTATTCCAATAATGTAGGCAAGTTGACATGGTCACTATTTTCTAAAAATAACTTTCTATGAATGATTTCTTAGAATAAGCAATTTGTAAATTATTACTCTTGAGTAACTCTAAAGAAAATTGAGAAATAATCAATCAACAATCATTTATTAAGTACCTGCTATATGCCAGGCTTTGTTCTAAGGTCTGAGGATTTAATGAAAGTCAAAAAATATGTCTCTGCTTTCAAGGAATTCATAGACTACTAACTGAAAACAACTATTTACAAATGAGATATTTACAGGATAAATTGCAGTTAAGTCTTAGAACAGTCTAAGATTAAGGAAGACTAGGAAAGGCTGCTGACAAAAGGAGATATTTTAGAGAAAGTCAAGAAGGTCAGTAGACAAAGATGAGGACAGACAGACTTTGAGGCATGGAGGAAAACTACAGAAAATGTTATACTACATATAAAAAGAGACAAAGATTGCAAAATAGAAACAGAAACAAAACACATTCTCACTAATAAGGTTGCTAATATTTCTGAATCACAGAATACCTTAACATTGATGAGATAGCACCTATTAGAGCTATTATGAATTTATTATCCAATCTTATAGTAATATAAATTCATCTTTTTGAAGTAATTAAATATACTTAAAAAGCATACTAAATACAAAAATACCAGGAAAAAAGGACCTTAATCTGGAAAGGTTACAATTAATGAAGAGAGAGAAGAATTTAGGAAAGACAAGAGAAAGATAAAGGAAAAACAATATTATGATGATTCACATAGTGTTGCTCCCCATCCCCCAGTTTGTATAAAGGCCACTTCTAGTCTACTTTCTGCCCTCTTTCATAAAGGGATTTTCAAATCATCATGGTGCTATGGAAAATGCTCAAGAGTCTTCATTTAGGAAGTCCTGGTTGCATCACTCTCTCCCTATGTGACCTTCTCTCTGATCCTGAATTTTCTCATCTGTAAACTGAATGTATTGAACTAGATGTCCCAAGAAGTTCTTTCTACCGTAATCACCTGCATGAATGAGAAATATAAAAAATAAATAAATAAATGAATGAATGAATGAATGAATGAATAAATAAATAAACGAAACAGTGTAAGGTAAGAGCAGAGACAAGAGCCAAAGCTCCAGCAGCCTGCCTTGCTCCAACCTTGTCAAAAAGCCCTGGTGAGAAAGCCCTGGTGCGGAAGCCCTGCCCCGGAAGCCCCGCCCCCAAGAGGCAGAGCTACCCAGAAATCCACATCCTGTCTACATCAATAGGAGATTGGGGTCCTGGGTAATGAAGTCCTGGCACACAAAATTCAACTCACACAGAAGTGAGGGGCTGATAATAGAAGTTCCCACTACACTCATGTCAAGACATGGGCACACACCCTACATTTTATGTAGGAAAAGTACAATTGCCCCCATTTGCTTTTTTCATTGACCGCTTATTTCCGGAAGCCCATTCTCAAGATAATACGTTTTGAGTACCTTGTTTGAATGTCAGCTGATCATAAAGACATGGTTGGTCTATATGCCAAGATCTGTTGACATGTGACAGGAGAATAGATAGTACTCTCTATGGCAGTTTTAGTTCTTAATAAGAGGTTGAATTGAGGTTATAAAAGTCCATCATTGTGCCTCTTTGTAAAGCAGGGCAAAACTTCTTAATCATGAGAAATCATCCAGAATAGAATGGTACCACCTCACTGACCAAAGCTGACCCAAGACACCAATTAGGAAAGGTTTCTCCTATGAAGCCAAGTTTGGTAGGGATTCAATATTGTACTAGAAATGCTGGCTATAGCAATAAAACAAGAAACAAAAAAATTGAAGGAATAAGTACAGGCGACAAGAAAATAAAATGATCTCTTTTGCAGATAATATGATAGTATATTTTTAAAGAACCACAATCAACTAAAAAACTCACCAAAAGAATTAACCACTTTAAAAAGTTGTAGAATATAAAATAAACCCACATGAGATCCTCAGTGTTTCTATAGGTTATCCACAAAATCCAGTAGCAAAAGATAGAAAGAGAATTTCCATCTAAAATAACTATAGGTGGGGGCAGCTGGGTAGCTCAGTGGATTGAGAACCAGGCCTAGAGATTGGAGGTCCTGGGTTCAAATCTGGCCTCAGCTACTTCCCAGGGGTATGACCCTTAGCAAGTCACTTGACCCCCATTGCCTAGCCCTTACTGCTCTACTGCCTTGGAGCCAATGTACAGTATTGACTCCAAGACAGAAGGTAAGGGTTTAAAAAAAATTAAAATAAAATAAAATAACTGTAGGCACTATAAATTATTGGGGAGTTTACCTACAAAGACACATATAGGATCTTTATGAATACAATTATACAAAATTCTTCCCTCAAATAGATATAAATAATTACAGAAATATTAATTTTTCATGAGCAACCTAAGCCAATATAATAAAAAATAACATAAATTAGCTTATTTATTTAGTGACATAACAAAGTACCAAAAATTACTTTATAGAGTTAGAAAAAAATAATAAAATTCATCTGAAAGAACCCAAAGTTCAAAACTATAAAGTGAATCCATGAAACTAAACATTAAGGAAGGGATCGCAGCATTCAAATCTCAAACTAGAATACAAATTAGTAACCATCAAAACAATTTGGTACTCAATAATAAAGTAATAAATCAGTGGACTGTATTAGTTACACAATGTATAGAACCTAATGAGCATGGTAACCTAGTGTTTGCTGAACTCAAAGATGCTAGCTATTGAAGAAAGAGTTTTTGACAAAAACTGCTGGGAAAAAACTGAAAGTATTCCGACATAAATTAGGCATAGACCAATAACTAACACTATGTACCAAGATAAGTTTTAAATGTCTATATCATTTAAACATAAAGGATATCATAAGCAAATTGGAGGGACATGGAAGAAATTACCTATCAGATCTATGGATAGGTGAAAAGTTCATCATAAAACAAGAGATAAAAAGGTTCATGGGAGATAAAATGGGTAATTTTTGTTATACAAAATTTTAAAAATTTTGTACAAATAAAATAAATGCAACTAAAATTAGAAAGAAAAAATCAACAAGAAACTTGAGGAGGGGTTATAGAAAGTTTAGCTGATAGCAGTCACATTTCTCCAATACATAGAGAACGGAGGTAAACATATAAAAAATGGGAGCCATTCCTCAATTGATTAATGGTCAAAGAATACAAACAGTTTTCAGAAGAAGGAATCAGACTAATCAATAGCCATATGGGGACAAAAAGTGTTCTAAATTGCTGATAATTAAAAAAATACAAATTAAAACTACTTTGAGTTACCACCTCATGTCCATCAGATAGGCTAAAATGATAGAAAAAGAAAATGACAAATAATTGGAAGGGATGTTGTAAAATAGGTCCACTGATGATGGAGCTGTGAACTAGCTTGTTCAGTCATTCTGGAGAAAAAATTGAAACTATGCCCCCAGAGCTACAAAACAGTGCAAATTTTTTCACTTAAGAATAATTGCTACTAGGCCTATACCTCAGGAAGAAGAAAGAAAAAGAAAAAAGGATATATATATATTTGTATATATATATGTATATCTTTTTCTTTCATATATGCATATATTCAGCTCTTTTCATAGCAATTAAGAACTGAAAACTGGGAAGATGCCTGTCAATTAGGTAGTGACTGAATAAGTTATATAAATGTTATGAAATATCATTGTGTTTTAAGCTTGGTAGGAATTAGCAGATTTAATCATTTGTTAGCATAGAATACGATGTCATGTTTATGCCATAATTAAATCTTCAAGTTGATTTTAGTATAGGAAAAATTGATATAAAATCAAACAAAGATGCTAATGTCTCATAAAATAGTTTGTTCTCTTAAGTTTACAGTTCCCCTAACTTCACCCTCCATTTATGCAAGGAGAAGCTAGATGATTACTTATTAGAAAAATTAGATATAAGTTGTCAGGTAACCTCAATCCTGAGGTTCTGTGATTCCATAATAATTCTTCTTTCTATCTTGGAATAGAAATATGCTCAGAAAACCTCTTCTTCACAAACAGTTCAAAGATATATTAAAGCCATAGTCCAAGTCTAATTATCACAAACTAAATTTGAAGAATATGGTAATAATTTATATAAAAATCTCTCATATACTTATCATCATAATCATTTCATCTTCTAAAGTTTTCATATGCACTGCTTCCAAAAATTAAAACACCAATCGCTTCTGCCTTCTCTTTCCTATAAGTTATTCAACAGACTTGCTTTCCAGTATTCCTAAAAGGAAAGTGAAGAAGGAGCAAAGTAGACTAACCCCAATTTTAAAAGAAGACTAAACTGAGAGCCATCTGGGTTCAATAATTTATTCATGGAGCTAAAGGAGAACTGGGAATGTAATCCAAATATTTTTACCTCAAAATAGTATTTTCTATTTAAAAAACAAAACACTGTCTCACTTGTATTGCTGGTCCAGGGAATACTATAGTCTAGCAGAATTAAATGTTGATCATTAAATAAACATATACATTCTAGAATACTCCACTCTAATTAGGAACCTCTGACTCTTATTGGTTTTCTTTTGTATTTGTTTTTCTGTTTTAAACTAAGAGAAAGAAAATGTTGTGCTCCCTTGCCTAAGAGAAGTCTCACCCATTATTGACTAGCAATAAGAGAGTTTTCAAAAGACACTCAACTTCTGATACTTATTCAAGAGCTGGTGTTTGAACTGCAAGGATTGCTGACCCTGCTGTTTAGTCCCCCTGTCACAAACTAAAGTAGAACATGATAGACCATGTCAGTCCATTATGTTTTCAATTCCACACCAGATGTCACTCTGGGCCCCTAGCTGTCATTCAGTTTGTCTCTCTCAGAGGATGCTGCCAGAGCTCTGAGCAGGATAGCAAGGAAAAAAGAAAACTATCAGTGGCAGATCTTTGATTAAAACTTCCTTTTTGATGGTTTCATCCTGAGACATTATGCAAGCACGGAGAGAACACACTAGAGGATTTCCTCCAATTAAACTATGGGATGTCATTGTCTTCTGCATAAGAAATGGTTAATGGTTTTCATTTGGAATCACTGTGAGAGAGTGAGAAGACAAGTCTGTCCTAATTATCTCTCACTTCCTTTTGATCCAGGCATTTGTCGATATTTTCTGTCACACAGAAAGTACGCTCGTAACCCAAATCTGCAGACGCTCTATTGTTTTACTATCTAGAGATGTCTCATCGTTGTTACTCTAAGTAGTATGTAGTTGTCTATTTCTTACTATGAATAAGCACATGAGACCCACTCTTGGTCTAAGGTAATAAACTATGTTGAGAGAGATGAAGTTCTGAGACCAAGGAACATGATGGTCATGGCTGTGTTCTGTCCTCATTGGATCTCCTAATTTTTACTGAAATCAAGAAATTGAAACAGGTTCAAATTTTGTTTCCAGCACTCATTTCTGGACACCTCATTTTATTTATTTATTAAATGTTGATACAGTTTTTAATAATCATTTCTTTAAACTTTGTGATCCATCTTCTCTCCCTTTCCCTTCCCCCTCCCTGAGTTGGCAGGTAATATGATATAGGTTATACAGGCTCTATCATGCAATATATATTTCCATATTTGTCATGTTGTGAAAGAAGATACATATTGCTTATACTAGAAAGAAACTCATGAAGGATATAAATTAAAAAATGGTACACTTTAATCTGCATTCAGATTCTACCAGTTTCTTCTGTGGTGGTGGATAGCTTTTTTTTGTTGAAAATTCTACAAATCATCAAAGGATATGAACATGCAATTTTCAGATGAAGAAATCAAAGCTATCAATAATCATATTAAAAATGTTCTAAATCACTCTTGATTAGAGAAATGTAAATTAAAACAGTGCCGAGGTACCACCTTGCACTTACCAGAAGTCAATATGATAGTAAAGGAAAGTGATAAATGTTGAAGGGGATGTGACAAAATTGGGACACTAATGCATTGTTGGTGGAGGTGTGAACTGGCTTAACCATTCTGGAGGGTAATTTGGAACTAAGCCCAAAGGGCTATAAAACTGTACCTACCCTTTGATCCTTTAATACCACTACTTGTTCTATATCCCAAAGAGATCATTTTAAAAAAAGGGAAAAGAAGACCTACTTTAAAATTTTTTCCAGTTCTTTTTTGGTTGCAAAAAATTGGAAACTGAGGCCATGTCCATCAGTTTGAAATGACTGAAAAAAATTGTGGTAAATGTTGATAATAGAATACTATTGTTCTATAAGAAATAATACACAAGATGATTTCAGAAAAATCTGGAAAAACCTGCATAGACTGATTCAGAGTTAAATAAGCAGAACTGGGCGAACATTGTATATAGTAACAGCAATATTACACAAAGATTAACTGAAAACTTGGCTACTCTCAGCAATGGAATGATCTGGGACAATTCTGAAAGATTCATAATGGGGAATGCTACCACCTCCAGAGGGGGGGAAAAACTTGAGTCAGATGAATGTAAATATAGAATACCATCTTTCACATCAGTGCATTTATGATTTTATTCTGGGGTTTTGTCTTTGTATGAGCATGCTCTTACAACAGTGACCAATATGGAAGTGTTTTTACATGATAATACATGTATGACCCAGATCAAATTGCTTACCATCTCTGACTGAGAGAAGGTAAGGAGATTATGTGGATCTTATAATTTTGGAAAACATATGTTGAAAATTATTATTGTATAACATGCAATCAGGAAAATAAAATATCTTTAAATAAAAAAATAATTATCCTTGTAGGGGTAACTAGATGACTCAGTGGGATAGAAGAAATGTCCTCGGCTCATATGTAGTCTCAGACACTTCCTGGCAAATCATTTAACCCCAATTGCCTAGCCCTTATTGCTTTCTGTCTTGGAACCAATACCTAGTTTTGATTCTAAGAAAAATATAAGGGTTTAATTTTTTTTTAAAGAGTCCTCCTCCTACTCATTACTTGGCAATTGTGTTTCTATACATCTTTCCATTTTTTCCTATGTATTTTGTATTTGTGTTTGAAGTTTATAATTTTTGTATTTATAATGGTCTCTGATATAAAATTTTGGCCTAAAACTAATTTCTTTCAGATTGTGTTCTAGTTTTCAAAGCCCTTTATGTCTTTACCTTAGTAGGTTTCCTTGGATTTAGTAAACCTGTTACTATGATTAATTGCTTTTGAATTATTTTTACCTAATATATTCCATTGGTCAACTTTTTTTCTATTTTTAAAAACACTATCAAGTAGTTGTGGTGATTACTGCTTTTTATTTGAGATATTGTTGAGATTTTATACTGATAGACCTCTTTCTCCTTCATTCCTAGTTTTTATTTTGTTTATTCCTTTATTATTTTTCTTTAAGTATTGTAGTAATCCTTGATTCATAGCCATCACTAAACAAATTATGATTTTTACAAAATTGATCTTTTTCTCAAGTTGAATCTTGGAGTCATTAAAAATAATAGGCTATTTCCCAAAGGCAGTCCAGTCCACTCTGCTCCCGTTCAATTCAGGGTTTAGCTTATAAATATCTACTATATAAATGAAGAGGAATTGTGAGTTTGCTTTGTACATCTAGTCATTCATTGGTATGTTTTTTGCCCCATTCTGACTATTTCATGGAGCCAATCAGGTCTTCCAAGCTATAAAAACTTAAAAAGACTGAAGAACTTATTGCCAAAATATCTAACACTAGAAAATGATTCACACTCTCCTGACCCCGCCCCCAATAAAACATAAAATTTTAGGCACAGAGAAAAGTTATTCTTTATATCAGAAGATGGAAAGATTTTCAAAATATGCAGATATTTGAATAATATTATTCAAATGACAATTCATTTTGTTTTATGTAGGACATTGATAAAGAGCCCAATTCTTACTTTTCAGAATTAAATACTACATTTGTGGCCAGGCAAGGAGGGAATCTTTGATCTAGAACCTTGTCTATAGGGAGTGTGGATTATCCATACCCATATTCCAAATTGAGATTTTCCTGTCTACTCCATCCCTACCATTTCGTGTTCAGAGGTCCTGTTTAGCTTGTTAAACTGGACTTAATACCACACTGGACTTTGCCACCTCCATTATTTCAGGTTTATGGTCCCACTTGAAGATGCCAGTCGTAATTTCACCTACAGTTCAAGTTAGAATACTGCCTAGGCACTTTCTCTCTGCTCTATGAATGCTAGAGTAGCCTCCTACTGGAAAAGCGGTGGAGGGAGACCTAGCTACATTGGTAATTTTCTAGGTCATACCTCGTCCTATATAATATGTATCCTGGGGACATAGCATTTATCTTGCAATCTTCTTAAGGAGATATAAAGGACTAATTTGTGATTTCCTAATGGTTCTGTAATTTCCTAATGTTGCAAAAATCATATATTTAGTACCTATTTTGTACAGGACTTTGCACAAACTGTGAAAAATAAAAAAAGTAAATAAGTTAGTTTCTAATCTCTGGGTTTAGGAACTAGCAACACATAAGCAAGAATAAACTTAATATAAATGAAAATATAAGTCATTGACCATTTATTAAGCACCTCCTATGTATAAGGTGTTATGCTAGGAGCAAGGATACAAAGATTAAAAAATGGTGAAATTCTTTCTCCCAAATAACTTATTACTTTATAATAAGGTCAAGATGTTATGGTACTAGATGCGAAAGAGATCAATACTGACTGGGAAGTGAAGAAAATATTCTTGCATGCCTTACTGACTATTCTTTAGTATTCAAACTCCAATCTTTCCTCTGATACTTAAAGCTGTGTAAATCTAGCAAGTCATTCCATTTCCATGGGCCTCAGTTTCTCCATCTAAAATATGAGGATAATAATGTCCATTAAACCTTTCTCATGAGGTTTTTGTGGGGCTTCAATAAGATAATACATATAAAGTGCTATGTTAATTTTTAGAGTTTCTGAACTATTACAAAAGTCACTTCATTGTTCTCTTGCCTTGTTCCTTCTCTCTTCAATCTAATCCTTCACAGAGCTGCCAAAATGATTTTTCCTGAAGTGCATTTCTGAAAATGTCACTTGACTTCTCAGGAAACTCGCCTGTTTGACAATTAAAGTCCTTTATAATCTGCTCCAAACATAACTTTTCAGACTTGTACAACATTCCCCTCCACAAATATTGTAGGCTTATCAAATTTGTTTTGCTGTTTTTTATACATGACATGCAATCTCTCATCTCCATGCCTTCTCATTTCTCATAAATGAAATTCACTTCCTCCTTAACTTAATATCCCAGAATCCTTAATTTTTTTCAAGTTTTAAATCATACAGTCCTTTCCTGATTCCCCAAGCTACTATGACCTTGCCGCTAAGTTATCTTATATCCATTTTATATATACTTACATACGTATATTATTTTTATAGAAGCTTCTTGATTTTAGGAACTATTTTCTTTTCTGTATTTGTATTCCCAGTGCCTAGTACTATCCCTGGCCCATGGTAGGTAGGTGCTTTAAAAATGCCTATGGATTTATTGATTGATTAAAAGCATTATATAAATACTAATTGTTTTATTATTAAGGGGAAAGAAACTTCTTAGCTGGGAATTGAAGGATGAATGGGATTTGAAAAGTCATTGATGGAGATGTAATGAAGAGAATGGGTGGGAGATGTTCCAGGTATTTATATGCTTAAACATATAAGTAGCTCAAGGAGATTTATGTGCCTGGGGGGTGAGGGTGAGGGGAGGAAGATTGAAAATTAGCAACTCTTTGTTTTGGACACAGTGTGATATGAAATGAATAGCAGAAGTCCAGAGTATCAATTTTAATCTCTAGTGGATGACATGCAACTGTTATACCTGGCTTTCTCCTTGGGCACAATGCTACGCTATTAAAGATGTTAGGGCTCTCATAGAGATAACTGAGAGGAAATTGCTGTTGAGGCTGCAGCAAGAACCGGAAATTCTGCCCTGATTTGAAAATTATTGTGTCAAAAAAAATAAAAACAAGAAAAAAAACTCATAAACAGAGATGTTGTCATAGCCCTGAACTTTATTACCATATCTGAGTCACTGGTCCATTCACTCAAGTGAAATGACTTTAAATATATCCCCCCTTCTAACTCTTCCAAAATGTAGCCTATGATAAGAAGGACAAAAATTCCTTTCAATCAGATTTCTTTTGAAGATATTTTTGTTTCGTTTTGTTTTGAGATTCATTGTCTTTATAAATATAAATGTGACATTTCTCCTCACTCCTGCCCCCCCACACTATGAAACATACACACACACACATATACACCCACCTTAAGAACAAATGTCCTTTTGGTCTTTGTCCTCTTCTGAGATGTAGAAATTGAATCCAGAACCATGCTCAATCTACTTTTATTTAATGTAGTTACATGACGTAAGAGAGAATAAAGGTGAGGAACTTCTTCATTTGAAGGTGGTCAAACGCCATTCCAAGGACATTTATTTTCTTGGATCAATTTATGACCTCAGCATTTGTGGGCTAATTCATTCAGACCTTCTCCTCCCCAGTGATGCTTCTCTGTTTCATAGAGTAAATCTTCACCAGAGGAATTTCTTAGTCATATCAGTGCCTTCCTCTGAAACTTTTAATATTGATGGGGGAAGAGTTAGAATTCAAATTGCTGGAGGCTGACATAGTTATACTTCCACTTTAGAAAAATCCTCTTATTAAATTAATGGAGAAAAGATTGAACTATGGAAAGACTTAAGGAAGTGTCTAGATGAGTGGTGATAACAGGGTTCTGGGTTTCTGATTGAGGAGAAGAGGATGTAAAGAAGAGATGACAGGACAAGGCATGACAAGATTTTGCAATGGAGTCAATGTATGTGTTGAGTGAATATAAGGAGTCAAGAATAACACTGAGGTTGAGAACCAGAGTGACAGGGAGAATAGTGATGTCCTTGACAGTAATAGAAAATTATACCATTTTTCACTTAATTTCCTCCATTAAATTTTTCTGTATTGTAAGCAATATATCTTCCTTCACAAAATGACAAAGAAGAATATATATTTATATAATATGATAATATATGTACAATTTAAATCATATTACCTACCTTCTGTTAAGGTTAAAATTCTCTGAAGAGTGTATCTTAGTTTACAATCATTTATTAAATAATAAATAAAAATGGGCCAGAGAAAGAAAAGGACTCCAGCCATGTACTGGCAGTCATTCCCTTAGTAAGTATCCTCTGAGAGATAGGATGAAAAGTGTAGCTACTTGCTCTGAATTCCCAAAGAAAAAAGCTCCCACTTCTCCTGGTACTTCAATCATGCTCTTCATTAAGTCCCTTTTCAAAGCCCCTTCAGTAGGAGGACTCTGACCTAGTATAACTAACCTAGTATAGACTAGTTTTTTATAGTGTTTAATTGTCATACTTCTTGAGGAGGGAAAAGGGGGGAAAGGAGGAGAGAGGGAAATTTTTTCTGCATTTCTGTATGAAATTTAAAATATTAAAAAATTGATTTAAAAATTTAAAAAGAATTATAAAAATATTGGAAGGGGTATTTTTCTAAGAAAATAGGTGGCCAATTATGACTGTGCAATATTGTGTATATTGTCAGAGGCAGTGGATTTTACTTTTATGGGGAGTATTCTGTATGGATAGGGGTTAATCAGAGAACAAGAGTGTTTTTTTTATTTTTGTTTTTATTTTGTTTTATTTAAAGAAAAACTTACCTTCCATCTTAGAATCAATACTGTGTATTGGTTCTAAGGCAGAAGGGCTAAGCAATGGAGGTTAAGTGACTTGCCCAGGGTCACACAACTAGGTGTCTGAGGCCAGATTTGAACCTAGGACTTCCTGTCTCTAGACCTGGCTTTCAATCCACTGAACCACCCAGCTGCCCCCAGTAAGACTGTTTTAAATAAAAAAGCACCAACTAAACAATTAAAATATTTACTCCAAATGCACTAGTAGAGCTCTCCGCCATTCCAGATATTATTCCCTCATTTTACTCCATAACTAACCTACTTTCTTTTCTGGTTCTATATATCCTGAGGGAGGAATCCTTTCTCTACCCCTTATGATATATATGACTTTGAGCAAGTCATTCAATTTCTCTGTCCCTCCATCTCCTAATTTAAAAATAAGGAACACACATCTTGTGATTATATACAGTAGAACCTCCTTTTACGAGGTCTCAAAATAATTCAATTCAAGTATATAGGATTGGCAATTTAAAAAATAAAGGCAGAAAAATACATAGAACAAATTTCTTTAAATTACATGCTAATATGCACCAATTTCCAAAGTGTTGTCAAGTTTCGCAACAATTCACCTAATCACATTCATTCTTGTTCAGAGACACTGTTAGTGTGAGTTTACATTGTTTAGCAACTAAACATTAGCTCCCCTATGGCTCTTTGTCCAGAGTTCTCACTTGTAACAAAGTGTACTCATAATAGCGTAGTACTTCTCTTTGTTTCATTCATGCTCTTTAGTTATTAATAACAGCCCCAAGTATGAGAGTAGTGATTCTAATAGCTCTGATATGCCTAACAAAAAGTCATAAAGTACTAGGAGTGTTTGTATAAGAAATACTTATTAAATAATGGAATTCAATATTATGTACAATTTTCAACTTTATATGAAGGTCTTAAAACATATTGGTTGCTTAAAATTAAGTCCTTCTATATATGTGTTTTATGATTCACCCCATGAGAAAGCTATCATTGGTAGCATGCAACATCTGTTTATCCTCATCATGTTCTTTGTTCTTTGTATAACCTGTGATTTTGATTATTCTAAAATCTTGATATTCCAGAATTTGCTGCTACATATTACCATCAAGGGAATATTATTGCTTTTAAAATGGGCTTTTTTTGTAAGACAATAGCAGCTTAATAGTATTCTTAATAGAACTCTTTAGTTTCCCAGATGTGATGTACCCTGCTTTTAATCTTTTAAAATTCTGAGACTAGATCATTTACCTTCTATAGTGTCTAATATGTATATGTACATTTATATGGATAGATGTGTGTATGCAAACGTACATACACATGTATACATGCTTAGGTATGTATACAAATATCTGGATATATACATGTATATAATTTATGTATTAATGGACAAATTCAATAGATTGTCCATTAAACTGCATGTCTGAACCTATACGTTGTTCATTCATTTTTTCCAATGTAGACAGTTAGGCTAATACCTTTTTTATTTTTTTTTTAAACCCCGTACTTCGGTGTATTGTCTCATAGGTGGAAGATTGGTAAGGGTGGGCAATGGGGGTCAAGTGACTTGCCCAGGGTCACACAGCTGGGAAGTGGCTGAGGCCGGGTTTGAACCTAGGACCTCCTGTCTCTAGGCCTGACTCTCACTCCACTGAGCTACCCAGCTGCCCCCTAGGCTAATACCTTTTGAATGAATGTGAATCACATTGTGAAGGACCTTTTTGTTCTCTTGGACTTTATGCTCTCAGAAAAATGTCATGAGTGAAAAGAAATATCTGGGAAACCTTTTTTTTAGAGACAGAGGGGAAAAAAGGGAGTAAGCATTTATGTAGTAGCTACTATGTGCAAAGCACTGTGCTAAGCACAATTACAAAATTTATGTCATTTGATCCTCACAAGGCAAGTGCTTTTATTATTTTATTATCCTCATTTTATGGTTGAAAATGATATTGAGACAAACAAAAGTTAAATAATTTGGGTCACACAGCTAATAAGTGTCTGAGATCTAATTAGAACTCAGATCTTACTGACTTGAGACCCAGCGCTATCCATTGTGCAAACATCTGCCTCTGGAATTCTGTAGGGAATGATATTTCTTATCTAAGCATCAATTTCTTACTTTATTGAGTAAATTGAGACTATGTGATGTGAGGTCACTCTTTTCCCCTTCTCTTCGTCTTGATATCATCCCCCATTCTACACTCTTTCCCTAATCCTCTGACAAAGGTGTAGCCTGTCCCAAAGGAACTGAGCTTCTCTATATGTCCTTGATCCTATCCTCTCACATTTTTCAGCAGATTGCAACCTCAATCATTTCCCTCCCCACAAAAATATCTTCAACTCTCTCCCTATCTATTGTTCCTTCTCCACTGTCTTCAAATATGCCTAAATTGTACCCACTCACAAAAAAATTTTCACTGGACCCAACTATGCCCACAAAGTATCATTCTATATAACTTGTATCCTTCTTAGCCAAACTTGTTTTCAAAATAAAGCTAGTAATACTAGTTGCCTTTATTTCCTTTCTATTTCCTCATAGCTCAGCCATTCAACCTGTTTCCCAACCTCAGTGTTCAACTGAATCTCTCTCCAAAGCTACCAAATTATGATTTAATTTTAAAATTAAAAATTAAAATTAATAGCTTAAACAATTTCCCAGGATTCATCTTGCCAACCTAATGACTATATTTAGAAAATTGTTATATATTAATACATGTATGTACACAGGTATGTGTATGTGTAGAGAGAGAGAGAAACTGAATATATATATATATATATATATATATATATATATATATAGTACCCAGTTAAACAGGTACATCCTTCTATTCTCCCATATTTGTAACCCTTGCATTATGGTCAACTCTTCAGTATCTGTCACTCCAAATATCTAATGATTTGCCATAACTGGTCATTTTTGCCTTCATATCATCTTTATATCAGACTGATTTTCTCCACTCACACATCTCCACCATAGTTCATTACCTCCTCACCTCTCCCCTAGATTATTGCAAGAACCTCTTAATTTTTTTTCCTTGCCTCAAGTTTCTTCCCACTGCAGCTTTTCCAATGCACTGCTGCCTAAGTAATTTTACCCAAGCACAAATTCGACTATACAGCTCTTTTATTCACTTAATTTCAATGGCTTCCTATTTCCTCTAGAATCAAATAAAACTCCTAGGTTTAGCTTTTTAAATTCTTCACAATCTAACACCAACCTCTCTTTTGAGCCTCATTTTACATTATTCCCTTCCCCACGTTTTTTGATTCAGCCAAACTGGTCTTCTCTTTGTTCCCAACACAAAACCCTCTATTTCCCGTCTCAATGCCTTTCACACTGGCTATCCCACATACCTGAAATGAGCTACTAATTTACCTTTGCCTCACAGACTTGGTATTTCTTTCCATTACAGCTGGAGCCCCATCTTCGGCATAAAGCCTTTGCTCATTCCTCCATTTACTGGTACCCTCCTTCTAGAACGCCCTTCCATTTATTTAACAACTTAACTATATATTAGTATTTCTATTTCACTTTATATTTAAGCTGTATAAATATGTATGTAGACATATCATGAATTTGTATATGGCTATTATATGTACTTATGTGTATATGCATGTGTATATTTGTAGTCTTTCCTGGTATTTTCTAAGTTCTCTGCAAGTAAAGATGGTTTCATTCATTAGATTGTATCCATGGAAGCAGCCAGGTTGCTCATTGGTTAAAACTCCAGGTCTAGAGTCAAAAGGACTTGGATTCAAACTTGACCTTAGACACTTCCTAGCTGTGTGACCCATCCTTCATCCCATGGCAAATCATTAAACCCAAAATCATTTAGTCCTTTACTGTTCTTCTGCCTTGGAACCAATACTTAGTACCCAAAGCAGAAGGTAAGGGTAAGACATATCCACAGGCCTGTGGTCATAGTACCTAGCACAGAGTGGGCACTTCATAAACACTTGTTGATTGACTGAGTCAATTAATGATTGCATTTTTCCAATTATATTATTATTGAGCATTGAGGAATATTATAGAGCAGTGATTCCCAAATTGGGCGCTACCGCCCCCTGGTGGGTGCTGCAGTGATTCAGGGAGGCAGTGATGGTCACAGGTGCATTTATCTTTCCTATTAATTGCTATTAAAATTTAAAAAAATTAATTCCCAGGGGTCTAAGTAATATTTTTTCTGGAAAGGGGGTGGTAGGCCAAAAAAGTTTGGGAACCACTGGTCTAGAGATAGGAGTAAAAAATAACATTGCATCTTATGACATTTACTGAAATTAAAATGTGGTGAAAGCTAACATGTTTGTGCTAGCTGGGAAACAATACAGAATTCATTCTGTTTCTGTCAGATATGAATATTAAAGGCAGGGATGTATTCCAGCAACTCATTGCTTTCTTCTAGCTTTGTTTTCATGACAATCAGAGAGTATTTTGGGAAAGGGCCATCATCACCCCCAGCTTCCCACCACTTTTTCTGTAGAGTCAGAGGAATGGAATCCCTGACATTTTGTATTTTGGAAACACTCAAAATCAAGAATTTAACAGGAAGTAGAAAAAATTAAGCCCCAAATCAGGTAGTTTTCTTAGAGGAAGAACCTTAACTTTGTCCCAGAAGAAAGGAGGTCAGAGAATAAACTCATTTTTAGCCTCTTTTCTGCCAAGCACATATTTTGAGGATAGGCTGAATCCAATACAATTCATATCGAGGATTAATTACTAAAAGACAATTAAGCTATCTTATAAGAGAGAAAAATTTTAGCCATCTCACTATACTGGATGGTTGTCTAAGGCAACAAATGTACCAAAAGACAGTGATGGACAAACTATGGCCGCCCCCTGAAATGTTTTATCTGGCCACGCAACATTATTCCTAATCTGATGATTACAATGAGTAGGATACAATACAATGAAACTTCAAAAGAGTTGCCTTAGAAACAGACTGACAGATGAGCATTTCCTTTCCTTTGGCCCCCTTTTTAAGGGCTAAATAGCTGAAGTCAAGCACATAACAGAAAATGGTAGCATGGGAAGCCATGATATCATGGGAGATGCCCAGAAAATAAGACCGAGAACTAAAACAAAGGAGCCAGTGGAAAGAGAAGATGAGACTCCCAGCAAAGAGACTTTGCTCTCTGGGTCTTTCCTAGTAGTTGTCTCATTCATAGAGGCACTCTGGGGACATAGGTTCAGTGCTTACTGTTCCACAGATGCCTCATACCTGGGAGGCCAGAAGTGAAAAAGTTTCAGAAACTACCAAGAAAAGACCTTAGAAGAAAATATCATTTTAATGGTTTTGTTTTGAGGGTTGTTATTGTTGTTTGGCAGAGGTTAGCATGACCTGAGGCAGAAAAGGAATAGATCTGACTGTTGTGGGTTAAAGAACTTGATGTTTTGTTCCAGCACTGTTGCCTTTAATTAGTCTTCAATATTTTAAAAGAAAAAAATCTTAAAGGTACTTGACATAATGGATTGTAGTGCCAAGAGCTTTGCAAATTTGACAGTACTAGGTAAATGCAAGTTATTTTTACTAGTAGTATTCATATTATTAACACTAGGGAGTACAGGGAAGAGGAAGGAAATAAGCATTTATTTAATGCCTATTATATGTTAGGCACTGTGCTAAATTCTTCACAAATATCTTATTTGATCTTCACAATAACTTTGCAAGATAGGTGCTGATATTATCCCCCTTTTACAGTTGAAGAAACTGAGGCAAACAGAGGTTAAATGACTTGCCCAAGGTCACATACCTATAAAGTGGCTGAGGCCACATTTGAATTCAGGTTTCTTGACTCCCAGACCCATTTTGAAGCAGAAGGAACAAGAATCAGACTACATTTTCTAATTGTGAGATCCTGAGTCCAGGACTTACATTTAGAATCAATGCAGGACTTAATATATGCTTTAATACCAGGGATTCCCACACCAAGAGCTCCTCACACTGGCAAAGAATCCTCATACAGAAACTACATGTAATTTTCAATTCACACAATAAAATAAAAATTCACTATTTTATAAAAATCACTAACAACTTTATGCTTCTTTAAATGAGTTCGCAAAAAGGATTGTCATTTAGGGTTCATAAAAGGCATTAATGTTGCCTGAACATAACAAATCCCACATCCTTGGTATAGCATATGGAAATAGACATATTTTTCCAAAATGGCACCCCAGGAAGGCAGTGCAGAATCATGAGCCTATAATGAAGACTTGTGTTCCTATTCCCTCTCTAATATTAGTAAGCACTGTGCAAGGCGGTAGGAATGCAAAGACAAAAGAAATAGTCTCTTATCTCAATGCAACTGAAGGAAAGCCTAAATTCAAATCCAGCCTCAAACACTAACAGTAGTAGCCTGGACAGATTACTTAACCTTGTATGCCTCAGTTTCCTCATCTGCAAGAGGCAAGTCATGTGGAAAGCCTCAAAGAGTTGGTTACAATTGAAGCAAAATGTATATATGAAATAATAGAGAATCAAGGCTAGACCTATGATTTCATTGCTATGGGAAGCTCCCAGCTAAGGAAATGATTTGCCAGTGCAGTGCTATACCTTCTGTGCTACTTGTAATGTTATAGAATTATCTAGAGAATTAATAGGTTAATGACTTGCCCAGAGTAACAGCCAATATGTATTAGAGACAAGACTAAGACACAGATAATCTTATCTAGCTTTCTATTCTTTACTCCAAGCTATCTTTAATAAAAACTAAAAATGAGATATTGGGCAGGGCAAAAGAAGGGTGTGTTAGCTAAAATTAAAAGGGAAGGCTTCATGTAGAAGGGAACATGAACCCTTTTTTGGAGGCAAGGAGTCATTTCAAGAGGTAGAGGGCAGAGTGACTTCATTCCAATAATGGGGGACAGACAGTGCAAAAAGACCTGGAGACCTTTTCTATTTGCCAATGCTAAACCTTCTATATCTGTTCTTGATCCCATTACTTCCTATCTTCTCTAGAAGATTTTCCCTACCATCATCCCTATTTCCTCCAATATATAAGTTCTCAAACTTTTTTATTTCAGGCCCCCTTTGTCATTATTCAGTCATTTTTAAAAATGTGTCTGACTCCTCATGACCCCATTTGAGATTTTCTTGGCAGAGATACTATAGAGCTTTGCCATTTGCTCCTGCAACTCATTTTACAAATGAGGAAACTGAGACAAATAGGATTAAATGACTTGCCCAGATTCACATAACTAGTATCAGAGATCAGATTTGAACTCAGGAAGACTCATCTTCCTGACTACAGGCCCAGCACTCTATCCACTGTGCCACCTAGCCATCCCTGGACCCCTTTACACCACAGGAAATTATTAAGGATTCCAAAGAGCTTTTGTTTTCGTGGGCTATATCCATTTCTGTTTACCATATTAGAAATTGCAACTAATATTTTAAATATTTGTTTCCTTAATTATAACAATAACAAACCCATTAGATATTAATATGAAAAGCAAATTTTATTATAAACAAATATATTTCTGAAATAAAAACATATACTAAAAAAGTAACATTGTTTATGTATTTTTACAACTCTAGAAGTCAGCTAGATTTGATGTCTATTTCTACTTTCAGTCTGTTGCTATCTACTATTTTGGTTAAAGTATATCAAGAAAACCAGGCCTCAAGTAGACATGTAGGTGGACTATATTATTATCTATTACATCTATATATCTATTGAGATATATCTGCATTATGTAGTTATATCTATAATATTTATTAGATATTATATATAATGGATTTGTATTTTCATATATATATATGTATATGTATTCTGTATTATTTTCCAGGTAGCACAAACATGTTAGATTTCATCACATCTTAATTTCAATAAATATCAAAAGATGCAACATTATTTCAATAGACAAATATGTCTTAATATTATTATAAAAATTGATCTCAAGAGTCCCTGAAAGGGTTTCTGAGCCCCAGCAGGGGTATGCAAGCTACAGAAAAGTGCTACTCTAATTTTCACCCTCAATTTCTACTAATTCTTCCCTTGCTATCTACAAGTATTCACAATTCTTTCCTAGCCTTACTAAACCTTCATTAAGTCCTATCATCCCTTCAAGCTGTTACCCTATATCTCTGCTCCTTTTTCACTGTGAAACTCCTTGAAAAAGCTCTCTGCATTAATTGTCTTCCCTAGAGATTTTTAATGGACAAAGAAAAGAAACTAAATATCTATTCAATCGTCTTACTGAAGTGTAGGAGATGAACTTGCTGAACTTTAAGCCTAATGTGGCTTTCTACAAATCACTAACCTCTTGGAACTCTAATTGTAAAATGGGGATGATAATGTATTTTACCTACCACAGTGAGTTATTGGGATGATAAAAAAAATGGATTCATGATATTCCGTAACCAGTAAAGTTCAGGGTGTAATAGGGAAAGGAATACAAGGAGAGAACATAGGAAGCCTTGGTTTCAGTTCTGAATCTGTCTTGGGAAAACTTGTTTTCCTTTTTGGATCTCAATTTTTTCAACTGTAAAATGATAGCCCAGGAATAATCTGTAATGTCTCTTCTGCTCTAAAATTCTATGGTTTGAGAGGTTTGTTGTTGTTCAATCATGTTCAACTCTTCATGAGCTGATTTGGGGTTTTCTTGGCAAAGATACTGGAAGTAGTTTGCCATTTCCTTCTCCAGCTCATTTTACAGATCCTCGGAACTGAGGGCAAAAGGGGTTAGGTTAAGTGACTTGGCTAGAGTGATATAGCTAATAAGTGTCTGAGGCCAGATCTGAACTCATGAAGATGAGTTCCAGGTTAAGAGGTAGCTCTTACCGTGTGTGTGTGTGTGTGTGTGTGTGTGTGTGTGTGTGTGTGTGTATACACATATGTGTGTGTGTGTGTAAACGAAATGTCCCATGTATTTTTTCCACTTATCAGTCGTGGACACAAAGGCAAAGAAAAAAAAAAAACAATGGGTTCTAGCTGCCCTAAACTTCCAAACTTCCGTGATTCATTTTAAAGCTTTAGTGCAGGCCCTCTCTGAGGGACCCATTACTGGTGCCTTTAGGCAAAGATGAATCAATGGCATTTGGGATGTCAGAAGACATGGAGATGAATGATCTGATTAGGTCTTTGCCAAATGCCTAAGTGGATGGCCTGCAAGGGAGTAATTATCTTTCCTAAGTGAAATCACATATCATCTTCATTTACAAAATATTGTTAGCCTTCATTAAGAATTAGCTCCTAGTAGAGAAACATGTGGTGTAGGAGATTCAGAAATAAAAGACTTGGGCTCCAGTTGTGGCTTTTGCCAATACTTAACTGTGTGACCTTGGGAAAGCCTCTTAAACTCATGAAACTTTTGGTTCTCTGTCTATGAAATGGGTAGATTTCTACTTGAACTATGACAATTATCATTTTCCTGTGATAATCAAATGATTGCAGTATGCACAGTAGCTTTATAAAGACCTGTATAAAAATGAGATATTTTTGGTATTATACTATGTTTGGCATGCCATATTTAAAAAAAAAACTGATAGTCAATGACTATAGTAGGGTTTATTAGTTAATATTTTAAAGATGAAAACTCGAATTTATAACATGGCAATGCTTATAGATCCTTATACATAAGGACTCTCAGCAGTGTACTCGTGAATGTTTAACAACTGTTTCTGAAAAAAATGTACTCATAACATGCTTTTAAGTTTAATTTGCATTTTTAACATTTTTTACATCATTTTCTTAATACTAGACAATCAACAAAACATTAAATCAAGCCTTTATTTTTAGTGATTGCTGATTTTCATTGTATAAATACTCAGGCAATCTAGGTGGCACACTGGATAGAGTACTGGCCTTGGAATTAGGAAGACTCACCTTCATGAGTTTAAATCCAACCCCAGACACTTAGTATGTGACCACCCTTAGCAAGTCATTTAACACAGTTTGTTTTAGTTTCTTCATCTGTAAAATGAGATAGAGAAGGAAATGGCAAGCCACTGTAGGATCTCTACAAAGGAAACTCCAAAATAGGATCACTTATGGTTGGAAAAGACTGAAATGACTAAACAATAAAAAAATGAATATTTCCCTGAAATTTTTATAATCAGACCTCATGAGCTAGTTTGAGGTGGCTCCATCACATTCTGTATCACCATATGTGCACAAGTAAGTACACCTGTATTCTGAAAGAGGGGTAATGTGTAAGAGGAAAAGTAGTAGATCTGCAACCTGAGGAACTGAGTTCAAATCCTGACTTTGCTATTTATTCCCCATGTGATACTGGGCAAGTCACTTAATCAATCTGATTCTTAGTTTCCCCGTAGGCAAGATAGAGAGACAGACAAGACAGACAGACAAAGACAGAGAAAGACAGAAAGAGGTAGAAAGATAGAGACAGAGAGACAAAGAGACAGAGACAGAGAAATAGACAGACAGACCAACAGACAGATTGAGACAGAGAGAGGGAAAAGGGGAGAAAGAGAGACAGAGACAGAAAGATAGAGACAGAGAGAGAGCTAGCCAGATAGACAGATAGACAAATAGAGAGAAACAGAGAGGCAGACAGAGAGAGAGAGGTAGATAGCTAGAGATAGGGAGAGAGAAAGAAACAGAGAAAGAGATACAGAGAGAGAGAGAGAGAGAGAGAGAGAGAGAGAAACAGAGAGAGAAACAGAGAGAGAAACAGAGACAGAGAGACAGATAGAAACAGAGAATGGTAGATAAATAGGGAGAGACAGAGAGATAAATATAGAGAGAGACACACAGAGATAGAAAGTTAGAGAGACAGAGAAATAGTTAGACAAACAGACAGACAGAGACAAAGAGAGAGAGACAGAGACAAGAGAGAGATGGATATAGATAACTAGGGAGATGATAGAGAGATAGAAAGAAAGAAGTATGGAGGGACAGATTATACATATTATATTATATATAGACACACATATGTACATATATAAATATATAAAGGTAGGCAAGGGATAACCAGATGATTTCTAAGGTCTCTTTCTAGCTCTACATTTTCTTTTATCTAAGCTATAGGGGATCTTTGAGCACATAATGGCAGGTCTATAACAGATAGTTTACTAAAAGGAAATTGAAGTCAAAAGAAACAGAAGAAATTTGGCCACAGTCCCACAGGCACTGTAGTCAGGGGCAAGGCTGACATGACTGGCTAGATTTCCTGAGTCCTAAGCCAGCATCTTCCTTCTTTCTGTCCTTAAGTCTGCCTGTTGTCTCTGCTTTGGCCTGACTGTTTCTAGAAGTTCTGTCAGAGCAGCAGGAAGGGCAAAATACAAACATTTGTATGATGCCAGTTTTCCTGCCTCCCCTGTGGGTCTTCTAGATTGTGAAATCCTTCCCCACAGGCCTGTGGGAATAAGTGTTTGTGCCAGCACCAGTTCCCCAGTGTCTGATGGGACCTTGCCCAACTGTTGAACTTTTTCCTCAAGTACCCAATGGCACATAGCTCAGCATGCTTCATCCTATGAGGCCTCAGAGATTCAAAACAGCCCAATCTGTTCTTCCAATCAAGATAGATATCAGGAAAGAGACTGTCTTGGCAGATTGCTTTCTTAGCTGGGTTCCTTGCTAATCTATACACATTTGCTAAATTTAATTAGTGCATACTCCAAAGATTACTTGAAAGTACTGTTTTTTTGGCAGGTGAGGATTTAATTTTAATGAGACATTAAGCACCTATAAGACATTTTAATGATGCATTAAGCACAAAACAGAGCTATTTTTGCAAAATGACAAAACATGAGAATTTTTTACAATCATTATTTACCATGAAAACACAGGCCTCATCTCTCTATTCACCAGGCCTGTTTCCAAGTCTGAGACAAGATTATTCAATTCCACCATCTAACAGTGAGATCACTCAGGATCAAGAACATGCAAGGCCAATCATTTTGTCATCAAAGATAAGGATTTCATGACTTTTTTCTTGATGTTTCCATTCATCAACTTTTTAGGACCTTAGTTAAGGATGTAGAGACTTCCCGAATTCATTCCTTCCCTGCTTCTTGACAGGGAGCATCTTCTCCTCACAAAAGATAATTTTGGGTTCTATATAAGAACTTTGGCGAAGAGGAAAACATTGTGTTAGTCTTAAAGAAAAGATATTTTAGTTTGAATCCCAGCTCTACCACTTTCTGGCTCTCAGAGTTAGAGCCAAGAAGCCATCTTGTCCAAACTATACCTAAATCGCAATCACTTCTACCTTGTGCCTATCAAATGAATCTTCAGCTTTTTCTTGAAGACTTCTAGTGAGAGAGGAAGCCACTATCTTCATGGACAACCCCCTGTGCTTTTGAATTATTTTTAGGATTATAGTATTATCGATTTATAAACATAAAATGCCTTAGAGGTCGTATAATCCAACTTGATTTTAGAAATGAGAAAATGGAGAACTATAGAGTTTAAGTGGCATGCCCCAAAAAAGACGGAAACAAGCATTTACAATGTACCTACTTTTTACCAAGAACCATGCTAAGTATTTTACGAATATTATGCCATTTGAATCTCATGACAATACTAAATGGTAGGTACTAATAATATCATTTTACATTTTACAGTGAGAAACTGAGACAGATAGCATTTAAGCACTATATGCTCAGGATCATATAGCTAATTTCTGAGATAGAATTTGAACTCAGGTCTTTTTAACTCCAGGCCTAGTATTCTAGCCACTGTGCCACTGAGATTCTTCTAAGATCATGCACGGAGTAAGTGGCAGAGATAGGATTTGAACCTAGATCTCCTAATTTCAAATCTAGTGCCCTTCCTATTGTTCCATATTGCTATATTTTGCTCTACTCATTAAGAATTTTCTCAACTTGCTTAAAATTTAACTCTCTGTTAGAACAAATGAAACAAATCTAATCCTTCTTCCCTTCACATATTTGAAGCCAACTGTCACTCCTGCAGGTCATCTCTTCTCCAGAATAAATATCCCTTCAAATAAGAATAAATATTTCCTTCAAAGAAATACTATTATGAAATTAACTTGAGGTCCTCCAAATTTCTGGTTGCTCTCCTCTAGACAATGCCCATTTATCCATGTAAATTCAAAAATGTGGTATTTGGAGCAGTATACCAAATCCTAGAGGTAATCTAACAAGGGGATGATACTCCATAGGTCTAGACACATACATAAACCGTTCTTAGATAACATTATATGCTGTCTTCATTTGAAAATGAAGTCACTAATCAGTAAAACATGCTTTTTTTTCCTCATATAATAGGAACTAAATATTGGACCAACTTAGCTGATAACCTGTGGCTAAAAAACACCAGGTATGGTACCATTGGATAAGACTTTCTTTGATGACCTCTCAGAGAGGATCTATTTCTACACACATCAACTGGGGTCAGATCAAAAAAAGATACATCCACAATGAATAGAAATATTTTTCTTCCTTTTGTTCTCAGACCCTCTTTTCAGCGCTGCAAACAGCATGACAGAAAGCTGAGCATTTTTCTTATGCCTAGTAGCTCTAATAGCCATGGAACATTACTCTCCACTTTGTCTCAGTGGTTCTGCCTGATTTCAACTCTATGGAACAAGATGCAATTCCCAGGATAAACTCATCACTTCTAATCTCATCATCATACTGATAACTCAAGCCTTGATTGACCCCAAATGCCACAAATTCTTTCCTCTCTGATTATAGAACTGGAGGATAATACCTAGTTCCTCCCAGTACCTTTCTTTAGAGAGGACAGATTCTGGACTCTCAAGCCCATTCCACTTTTCATCTGCTGCTCTTCTTGGTTTTAACACCATAAAACAAGATTTCCTTGTGCTTGAACCCCTTATAAACAAGAAATGATGGTATGAAATGGAATTTGAGAACAGACTATCAGAAGACAACCCAGTCTGTTTTTGAATGCACTTATTGCTACAAATTCAATTCGAACAGAAAATTGTCCCTCCACCTCCAAGAGAGGAACTGAGCAAATTGAAAACACATGGAAGATTTCTGAATATAGACAACATCCCTACTCCCCTGGCTCATAGGGCCAATATACTGGATAAGACACAAGATGTGTTCATTCATGTAAACTCATTGTCAAAAATCCAGATGAAATAGCCATCATTTTTTATCACCTTAAAGACTTATCTAAATCTTCCCTCTATTTCACAAAAACAAAACAAACCAAATATCCATCCAAAGGCAACACATTTTTGACCAGTCTAATTATTCACCATCAACTAGAAAAAGCCCTTCCTACTCCTTAAATGTTCTAGCTAATGCTGCCTCCTCTGGCCACTCTAAGGAAAATAAAGTCCATTGGTTATCCCTTTCCTGTCTGCAGAGCCTTTCTAATCACAATGTAAATAGTTCCAAAATATGCACCTTTCTTTGACCTGCTACTTCAGGACCCAGAGAGCAAGTTTTCATAAGCTCAGGACAATGGAGAATTTCTTCTTCACTGGGTTACAAACCAATTATTTGGGATTAATTTACTGTATTTGAAGAAGCTGAGGCAGCAGTATGGCCTCCCTAATTAATCAATTACTGAATTCATTGGGCATGCATTTGTTCTATTAAGAAGATGCATGCTTGCTGCCTGATATGCATTTTTAGCTACCAGTAGATCCTTTAATGGGATAAGAGAAGAGGGCAGGAATCACCCATACCCAGTTAATAAAGTCAGTTTTTGTTTATCCCTTTAGAATACATTTTTTTCATTCACTTCTGTTACCACCCATCATCACCTTTAATTTGTGTAATCTAAGTAAGTGCTCCAATACTGGACAGATTACCTAGAGTTTGAAAAACAGCATATCTCTCTTTCTAAAAATCATCATTGTAAATGAGCAATACTCTAGGCATCAAGACACTGGGATTGGGATCTTACCTTTACTGTTGCTAGTTATGTGACTTTAGTTAAAAGGTGGAGCCATGAACTCTAAAACTTCCATGAGCTCAGGTTTAAAAAAATCTCATTTCTCACCTGAACCCACTTTTGTTATTGGCATAAAGTAGTCTCTAAATAAATGTTTATTGACTATTGACTTTGGATAAGTCATTTAACTTCTCTGAGCCTTATGTAACTTCTCTATAAAATCAGGGTATTGGACTCAGTTACCTCTAAATTCCTTAAATCCTTTCTATCTCTCAAATTATTTTTCTTTTTAGTAATATTGTGTCATTATTGTTCAGCATTCAGCCTTATCGTCATCCAGCTGGTGACATTGGCTCAATTTGAACCTCTATCTTCCTTCCTCAAAGTCTAACCCTCTCTATTTACTGTTTTCTAAGTCACTTAGCTTGGTGATATGTGGATGGGGATGTGTTTGTGAGGAGGGGGAATAGTACTATTCTTCACAAGAGATCTAACTTAATAAACATCTTGAAGAAATGGAAAGGCAGGTATATTAAGTATAGGTAAAACACAATACACATACACTAGATGACACTAGATGTTCAGTTAGGAATACACATCTGCTGGGCAAATGAGGCTAGAACAGTTAGCTATTTACCTGCATGAGGCAGCAGGCTGATTTCAGAGCCAGGTCTTTGGACGTGTGATCTGAGCCATAGATGCTTCAAATCCTGGGCAACCTTAAGGTTTTATAACATGTGTACAGATAGAATTTGCCTAGATCTTTTTGTTCTTGGGTTGTTATTGTTGTCAATATTGTTTTCCCATTCATATTGTACAGGATTCCCTAAATGTTTTAGTATTTATCAACAAGGTTTGGCTCTCATTTTAATTTGAGATTCTCATCTTCCTTCCAACTTGATGTGATCATAAAGGATTACTCACATGCTTGTAGGCTGGATGAGATCAAAATGGAAAGCAATATCATTAAAAATACTAAGTAGATCTACTCATAGAAAGATCTGAAATCTCAGCTGTCTAAATTCTTTATTGAAATTTAAAATGTAAGAAACATTTATTAAGTAGCTACTATGTGTCAGGCACTATATTAAGACAATTATCTCATTTGATTCTCACAACAATCTTGGGAGATAAGTACTATAATTATCCCTATTTTACAGTTGTGGAAATTGAGGAATACAGAGGTTAAGTAACTTGTCTAGAATCACACAACTAATGTCTGAGGTTGAATTTGAACTCAGGTCTTCTTGACTCCAAGCTCAGTACTCTATCCATTCTATCACTTACCTGTCTCCAATGAAATCAACAGGGTTGCCTTTAAGATTATCAGCCAGTGCTAAACTCTCCACTATTTCTAGTAAAAACTAAAATCTCAACTTTCCCACCCATCACTGGGGTTTTTCCCAGGGTGTGTCCAAAGACCACATCATTAGAGAAATTGTCCCTCAGGCATTTTGTTCTTCAACTCCTGAAGAGTAGACAATGTTTTGTTTTTGCTTTTGAATCTTCAGTGCCTAACACAGTGCCTTGTGCATGCAAAATATATAAGATATGATGAGTGGAATTGAGCTGGGTTGAATTGAACTGAAACTACAAGTAATGACTTTTTGGGGGAAAAAATTAAAATTGCAACACTCTCATGCATCTAAATTCACACATAGCCATACTAATGTATTTCAGCTGAAATTGTAATGGACACTTGACTGAGAATGCACTGAGTTTTTTCTAACCCAGAAGACCCAAGGCATGGTCATATTTTAGTATTCAAACAATGATACCCCCTAAGTGTAACATGTTTGTTAACCAATAATTTTTTTTTTCAGATATAGACATAGCATGGAGTTCAAATACGTATTTCTAGCATGCCTAGGAGGAAGATTCATTAACTGAACATAATGATGTTGCCATTGGTCTGATTTCACCTGCATCATATTAACATAAACATTTATTATTGCAGGCTACTCTATTGTTGTTGTTGTTTGGTTGTTTTTAAACCCTACCTTCTGTTTTAGAATAGATAATGAGTATCTGTTCCAAGGCAGAAGACTGGTCAGGGATAGGCAATTGAGGTTAAATGACTTGCCCAGAATCACACCACTAGAGTGTCCAAGGCCAGATTTGCCCCAGGACCTCTCATCTCCAGGCCTGACACTCTAACCGCTGAGCCACCTACCTGCCCCTTAAGATACTCTTTACCAAAGGCATCTGGGTTGTATCAGGAGTCTTTACTATTCCCTAGATCAACAAACATAATTGCATGTGGGCTTTCTGCCTCTGCATAAGCTATAGAAGCCTATAAGTTGCTATAGTAATTAGGACTAAGGAGCAGGCAAGCATTAAATAGTCAAGTGGAAGTAAATTATTGTTACAAACCATGGTGCATTCATCGTAATGCTTTGTTATGGCTAACAGCCCCTCATTTTGAGTGCTAGGTGTGTGAGTATATAATTTGTGGTGTTTTGTGTATTCCCAACATTGTGTAAGTATTGACAACTTTCTTCTCCTTTTCCCTATTCTGCTTCAGTATTGTATTATTTTAACTTGAATTGAAGAGAGGGGATAGGGAAACAGTGATAAGATTTGGGAAGAAAAAGGGGGGACCTTATGGGTGTGCATCTTTATTTTTCTTTCATTAGTCTCTAGATACTCATCTTTGGAAACCTTGCTATCAAAGATTGTCCTGTAGCCAAATGCTATCTTTGCAGCATGTCCCAAACTACAACCACCTAGTGGCCTTATCTAAAAACATTCCTGTGTCTGCTTTATCTGTTGGTAATGAACAGTCCTCTTTACTAGGAAATTATAAATGAAGTCCAGCTAGAAAAAAGCTATGTACTGCACTTCTCATAGAGCCTGCTGCTTATCTTTCAATCAAGCTGGAGTGAGATCTGCTTAAGTCACACAAGCAAAGGATATGCTTGGGGCCCCTGTTGACCCTCACCTCCCAGGTTAGCAAGATAAAATGCATCAAAGTCAGCTCCAAAATTATGCTTCTCTCACCCACCTTGAGGTACTAGGAGGGGGCCCAGGGTTACAGCACAAGCCAAGCCATTTGTTTCTTACTCACTGAAAAATAATTGAAGTCAACTGATCCAAGAGCCGTGCATCACTGGAAGGCGTACCTTAGCTACCTCCTGAACAATCTGGAGCCCCTTCTGTGCTCAGTGAGTCATGATGCAGGCTTCCAGCAAAGGAAAGAGGAACAGGCAATCCAATTAAAATGAAGGGAGGTACTGATTGCTAACAACCTATTCTTCAATTGATGCTGCCTTCCTTAGCCCCTTGATCCCCACTCTAAATAATTACATCATAACATGGCTTTGAAGTCTACCTTTACTGTGTTGTTTCTCTTCCATGCCCCCCACTATCATGCTACCTAACCAGATGCCTAAATTCTAGAGAATTGATGGAAGGAACATCTACCCCCACTACACAAAAGGCCTGGGCTAGATCAGTGTTCTAGGTATTGCCAATTTGTAATCTATTTCTTGAGGCCCAAAAGGTGGTTAATTGCAGAAGAACTGGGGCAAGCCAGCCAGTTCTGAAAGCATTAGCAAAGGCACTTTTATATGCTATGCTCAGGGGAAGACCACATCTCTTAGCTGTAACCTTCCAAACCTAATGCCAAAGGAAATAGACAATCCTTCTCCCACCCCCAAACTTGGGAAGCAACTGAAATATAGAGCTTCAGCTCTGATTCAGGAGAGTATCCAGTATCTCCATAGTAAAGCTGAAAAGGGTTATACATAAAAAAGTTATTTATTTATTTATTTGCTGGCTTATTTGCTCATTTATTTTTTAAGAACATTTTATTTTCCCCCTATTACATATAAAACTATTTTTAACTTTCTTTTTTAAATGTTATGATAAGTGATTTATTAATCGCTTAGCATGTGCCAGGCACTGGGCTAAGCACTTTCAATCAGGGTGGCTGTCAGAGAGCCTTGGACATGACGGGCTTCAGGCCTTATAAGGCAAGAAAATATGGGGTGGTTTGTAAGTTTGACTACTGGGTGAAGTGATCACTAAATGATTAGGGCAGCTCAGAGATCTGAGAGAGGTTACAGGGGTGTCAGTTGAGTCATTTTCAATTAGCTTTACTTAGTTTTCACTTCTTAGGTCACAAATAGGGAAGCAGCAGTCATCTAGAAAGTTGGAAATTTGGGACTTGGAATGCTCTAGACATAGATGATATCAGATATAAAGTATTCCAGAAAAGGGTTTTAGGATAGGAAGGAGGGAATAACAGTCAGGAGGAAAGATTATTGTTAATGTAAAGATAGCTTGTCAAAGAAGGACCAAGACCCTTAAGTCAGAAATTTTCTGGACTTGAATACCAAGATAAAGAATTTCTTTCCTATATATGCATACACATAGAAGAGTAATGGTCCTATATTAAAAAGAATACTGAATTATAAGCCAGACAGCATGAGGTCAAAAAACACTGCTGCCTTTACTCTAAGTGGAAATATCTGTTGTTGCTCTAGAAAAACATCATTATAAACATTTTCAGTTTTTTAAGGAAGAATTCATAATACTCTCTACTAAAATTAAAAGGGAAACAAGAAATTGGGAAAAAATCTTTATAACAAAAAACTCGGACAAAGGTCTAATTACTCAAATATATAAGAAATCTGTTATTTGGAATTTTGGGGGTTCCACTGAGAGGTATTTGAGGATCATTTGAGCCTTGGAATACTTAGATGTGTGACAGACTTCCTGTAGACACTTGGGGGACTTTGAAACTACATTTTCCATGATTCAATGGGTTTCCAGTTTTTATGTGATGACATCAACCAACGTGAACCAAAGTAGAGCATGGCTTAAATTGAGTGGTCAGGTACCAAAGGTAAATGGCTGATGGCTGCATTTTTGAAATAGATCTTAGCCAGGCGCGTGGTCATTTTTTTTATTTTATCGAGATGGCCCTAATTAAAATATTACTTTTCCTTCTCCTTTTACTCTCAGTATCCAATATTTTTAATTATTATAGAAGCTAAATCAATTGTACAAAAATCAAGCCATTCCCCAACTGATAAACAGGCAAGGGACATGAACAGGCAATTTTCAGATAAAGAAATCAAAACTATCAACAAACACATGAAAAAGTGTCCTAAATCTTGTATAATTAGAGAAATTCAAATCAAAACAATTCTGAGGTACCACCTCACACCTCTCAGATTAGCTAACATGACAGGAAAGGAAAGTGGTGAATATTGGAGGGGATGTGGCAAAAAATGGGACATTAATGCATTGCTGGTGGAGTTGTGAACTGATCCAACCATTCTGGATGTCAATTTGGAACTATGCTCAAAGGCCTTTAAAAGACTATCTGCCCTTTGATCTAGCCATAGTACTGCTTGATTTATACCCCAAAGAGATAATAAGGAAAAAGAATTGTACAAAAATATTTATAGCCATGCTCTTTGTGGTGACAAAAAATTGGAAAATGAGGGAATGTCCTTCAATTGGGGAATGGCTGAATAAATTGTGGTATCTGCTGGTGATGGAATACTATTGTGCTCAAAGGAATAATGAATTGGAGGAATTCCACGTGAACTGGAAAGACCTCCAGGAATTGATGCAGAGTGAAAGGAGCAGATCCAGGTGAACATTGTACACAGAGACAGATACACTGTGGTATAATGAAACATAAGGGACTTCTCTACTAGCAGCAATGCAAGGATCCAGAGCAAGGCTGAGGGACTTAAGAGAAAGAAAATTAGCCACATTCAGAGGAAGAACTGTGGGAGTAGAAACACAGAAGAAAAACAACTGCTTGAACACATGGGCTGATGGGGATATTATTGGGGGGATGTAGATGCTAAACAATAACTAATCCAACTATCAATAATGTGGAATTAAGTCTTAATCAATGATACATGTAAAACCCAGTGGAATTGTGCATCAGCTACAGGGTAGTGAGGGGGTTTAGGGGAGAAGGAAAGAACATGAAACATGTAACTATGGGAAAATATTCAAAATAAATATAAATAAATATTAGAAAAAAGAATTCACAGTACACTAAATAAAAATAGATTATTGCTCAAAAAAAAAAGCACTGCTTCTTACTGCCGTTTTGACCTTGGACATGTCACAACATCTTTGAACTTCATTTTCCTCATCCATAAATGTAGTTCGTCTTAGCTTAATTAAAAAATAACAACACTTTGTTGGAATCAAAGAACCTGCATTTGATTGCAAGATTTAGAATTTACTATCTCTATATGAAGTTTGAGTTCCCCTACTCTTCCAACCATTTGTCTCTTTCTAATGGTATTAATCTGGGCTTTTCTTCCCATCATTCCCATCCCAAATAGATAGATATTACCATTTATACCTCCTCCTTGAGCAGACATTCATAGTGCATAGTTTCATCATCTGGGAAATAAGCTGGTTGAATAAGATGATCTCCTTTCCATTTGTATATGTGATTCTATGGCCAAATGATCTCTCAAGTATCATTTAGCTTGAAATCTCATTATTTTTTGTGAATTCATAGGATGATGTTATTCTAACAATAGAGAATGTATTGTAATGGGTTGACATGGATGCTCTACAGGAGAAGCAAAGGAGGGGGAAAAAAAGCAGTCAGGTTGCAAAATGCCTAAAGGCACTATTTGAAAGACTATCACATGGAAGAAAGATCACATTTGTCCTCCTTGGCACCCTAAGGGAAAATGAGGAACAGTAGATGGACTTTGTAAAAAGGTTGATTTCTTATGCCAAAATCACTTGTTGGGCCAGAAATGGAGATTTCAGGAAGTCCCATAAAAGTTTAGGGAAGCTGAACTTATCTTGCACAAAACTTCCCAACAAACAGAGCTTTCCTAGATTAAAATAGGCTCCTTAAGGAACTGAATATCTTTAAACAAAAATTGGATGACTATTTATTTGGGAAGCTGCAGGGGAGACTTTTATATGGGTAAAATGAAACTCCATATCCCCTAAAAGTCACGTTCAATCCATTTATATCTCTGTGACTAAATTATATGAAATAATACCTTAACCCAAACTCCAAAGAAGGTTCTGTAACATATGGACTTTAGAACACAGGGCAGTTGAGTTTTTGAATCTGTTTCAGCTCTGTTTCAGACCTGGAAGGGACCTGAGATATCACCTCATTCAAACTCCTCTTTCTACAGAAAAGGAAACCAGAGACCAGATTCAGGACATAATTTTGTTTACTTGCAGTAAGACTTTTTGGGCTTTGTCTATCTTTGCCTTATTTTCCCCCTTCACTGGGGTAATGCTCACTTACTAAGAGTGTCAAGAGTCTCCATTTGCCCTGATATAGCAGTTTCTGATTGATTGGCCTCAGGCAGGATTATTTTGTTATTATTTAATGATCATTGCCTGGAGTTACAAAGTGAAAGCTCCAGTTTAAGAATTACTCTCCTAGAGAGATGTGTTACCTGTCTGTGGCTTAGATGCCTGGGCACTTACATTTGCATTGCTAATACCCTTGAGCATCATTACTTTCAGGATGATTGTCCATTAGAATTAGGTCCTGTGTCAAGAAGAAAGTTTCTTTTTATCTGTTTTCCATGCTGCTTTCCAACAATACTCCTGTCACACATGCTTACTAGACAGACTTATTGATGATTTCCTGAGCATGAAGTTAATTCTTGTCCTGGGAGAGACCTTGCAAACTAGGGCAATAATTAAGAACTCTAGCATATGGGTCAAATTCCATTGGGGGAGGGAGAGTGGTCTAAAGTGAGTTACTCCTGTCTATTATTGATTCAGAATAAACACCAAGGTCATAGGAATTGAGGAGGCTGAAGGACTGGAACTGCTTTGTTGGAAGTGTTTGTGAGTTTAAATGACAAAAAATTGTGAACCAGGTTTTGAACTTTTGGGAGAGGAAGGAGAGTTATCTAAAGATCCTTGGTTCCTAAGAGCAATGTTCTGGACAAGATGGAGTGAACTTAAAAGGAGAAGAGGTGAGGGGGCAGCTGGGTAGCTCAGTGGAGTGAGAGTCAGGCCTAGAGACAGGAGGTCCTAGGTTCAAACCCGGCCTCAGCCACTTCCCAGCTGTGTGACCCTGGGCAAGTCACTTGACCCCCATTGCCCACCCTTACCAATCTTCCACCTATGAGACAATACACCGAAGTACAAGGGTTAAAAAAAAAAGGAGAAGAGGTGATTGCAAAATGACAATAGCCATGAGACATTCTGGAAGTTTCATTGTGGAGCAAGGTGTATGACAATTGATCATCCTGGCCCTCTGTTCTCATGGTTGTGAGAAAAAGAACAACCAGGCTTGGAAATGCCAAAAGATGAGGAAAGGGGAAAAGAAGAAGCATTTTAAGTGCTTATCATATTCTAAGCACTGTCCTAAACACTGAGAATAAAAGTATAAGCAAGCAATAACTGCTTGTCCTCTGCAAACATATTCCACTGAGAGAAAACAATGTATAAACCTATCCTGTGAGGAAGGTGATGAATGGGTATTCAGAAAAGACATTGGTACATTGTGTGGAGACATGGAACCCACCAAGGAAGGGCAAATTTTTCACATATTAGAGCCTTAAGTCTAAGTTCCAAGTGTGTAGAGATAATTTGATGATTGAGACAGAGCAGTCAGATGGTGAATCCTAAAAGATGGAAGGAATGCAATAGAAATTGATCTTGGATGAAGAAAAGTTTATTAATAATAGAGAAGAGTTCTAGGTTCTTTTTCATCTTGATTGCCCTCCTTTAAGCCTTATTCAGCATATTAAAGCCCTTTCTACATTATGGCACTCACACTTTTAATCAGTTCATAAAAGTTTTCCCAGGATTTTCAGAAAGGTGGGGTACTTTGTAAAGTAGAAAGTATAGGGCCTTAACTTGTGATTTTATTGGCATGAGGAACTATTTGATGATGTAACTGGTCTACTAATTAAGGTTGGTAGCTTCTCTGCAATTTTGGCCTTCAAGTATTACCCAGAGTACTAAGAGTTTAAGTGACTTGGTTAGGCTCATACATATGTTTTAAAGGTGGGACTTGAGATTAGATCTTCTTACTTTTGAAGTTAGTATTCTATTCTCTTGGCCATGTAATGCCTCTCCTTTATAAAATGCTTTGCCCAAAATCATAAATCCTCTTTATTCCTTTGACCTACTTTGACCTTTGACTTAGAGTTTAGCAACTCTATCAAAATAAAAAAAAGAAGGGAAATCTGCCATTACTATTCTTGGTGAAGCCACGCTGGCTCTAGTGAATATGATTATTACTCCAATATTCTGCATACTAATTGACCAATTCTGGAATAATTTGCTTTGGACTTTGCAAGACATTGCAACCAATATCACTGGTTGTTCATGATCTGCTCTTGCTTTTTTGTTGTTTGTTTGTTTTGTTTTAATTTGGCATTTTATATTTCTTTGCCTCATGGTACTTCTCTTGTTCTCTTAAGATCTTTCAGATATTACTAATAGTGCCTCGTGGTCCCAAGTACCAGTTTTTCCAGTCCCAAAAGATGAACTTTATCTGAGTCTTGTGACATATTCATGAAAGAGAGCTAGCTAGTTGTTTTCCTACTGTCTTCTGATTTATCTTAGAGATGAACTTTCTGTTAGTCCATTTAATAAACTGTCTCAAGTCTTTATCTCAAGTACAACAGCAACAAAAGAGAAGAGGTATCCTATCTCTTTTTTTTCTTACTCTAGCTTCTATTAAGGACAATTACAGCCCCTTACCTTATCTTGAGTTTCCTCTTCCCTCCTTATAATCATTCTTAGGTGAAAGGTCTTGTGGTGTGAGACATGAAGGCTATGGTGTTCCCAGCACATACTTTAGTGTAGGTCCCTACATCAAAGCTCTAGCTGCTGACTCCTGTTAAGGCCCCATATGGCCTACACATTTTTAAGACAGCATGGAATCACAACTTAATAAATAGAATAGGAAAGGACAAAGATGTAAAAATTATAAGACATTTTAAAAATATAGGGATAACACTGAAATAATTGCTCCTAATTGCCTCAGAGAGAGATTAAAAATTTGTATTAAAATGCATTAAACTTTTTAAAAAGAGGTTCTATGTACATATTGGGATAGTAATAGCACAATTATCAGATTCATCTGGTTTTAACAAGTCATAACTTTGGGCATTAGCCAAGCATATTATTATCATCGATCACGGAGATTAAAATCTTCTAATTATGTGACAAGTGTTCAGAGTTCCTGCCCATGAAATTGGTGACAGTTTGGGAATTCCTATTTCCTCAAGATTTTTGGTTCCTAAAGAGCTAACTCAGTCAATGCTTAGAAATAATGGAATTTTAAGTTCTCCTCTAATGTTCTTATCTCTTTCTTCTACCAAAATCAGGTTCTTTGCCTCTTTCCTATGTTCATAGACTTTCATTGTTATAAAAAATTAAAAAAACAAACAATAATATTCATTTATCACTTACCATGTTAAATAACGTTCTGTAGGGAAAACAGAAGATAAAATATTACCTTTACCTTCTAGGAACTTATGATTAAGTTAGTGAGAGAGGACGTGCACTGTGAAAAAGAGATTAAATTTATACCAGTGTCTTTCTTTCTTGGTAGGTGCTTAATACCTTTGCTTGGTTTGTTTTTGTTTGCTTTTTAATTGAATTCTCCTTGTTACCAAGGCCCAAATTACAACCAGTGTGTGAGAGTAGTTGGGAGATAGACCTGGAATCAGCATATTGCTCTTAATTCTAGTACTTTCTCTTTTTAATTATTTTGTATTTATACTTGTATACTTTATTTATGCATATTTGTTTGGCTTTTGTCTCTCTTATTCAATTGTGAACTCCTTTAGGGCAATGAGTGTCTTTGGCCTTTTTGTGTGTGTATCCTCAGTGCTTAATATAGTGCCTAGAACGTTGTAGACCTTAAAATAAAAAATCAAATAATATCAAAAGCCCTTTCCTTCCATCTTAGAATCAATATTGTATTGGTTCCAAAGCAGAAGAGTGGTAAGGGCTAGATGAATGATGGGCAAACTTTTGCGCTTGGTGTGTCAAAATTAGCCAGAAAAAGAGTATAACTTGCGTGGTTTGTCACTTCAAGGAAAAAAAAAACTATAATTTCACAATATTTATAGTTAAAATAACAAAAATGTATAATTGTAATATATAACTGTATTTAATAAATCAAAAACTAATTGTTTAACTTACTTGCTTAGTGACTTCTTTGTTCATCTGTCCTTCAGTTTCTTTTGTTGGTCTTGATATTATTTAACTTGTGTGTGGTGCCATGAACTAAGATTAATGAGGGGGAGGGGGAATTCTTTAACTAACCTGCCTGTTAGTGATTTTTTGTTACTGAATTTCATTGGCTAATGAAAATTCATTTAGTTGCTAAATCTTCAATTAAAGGTTGGTATTTTGTACACTTCATGCCCAAGGAAGTGCTACTAACTTCATCTGTCAATCCGTTTCTTTTGTTGGTTTTGATATTATTTAACGCTGAGATTAAGGTCTCACAAAAGTCTGTAGAGGGATAGTATAGTTTAATATCTGGTACTGCTAGGCCCCCTTCCTTCATATTTTTTTTCATTATTTCCCTTGATATTCTTGATCTTTTGTTATTCCAAATGAAATTTGTTATATTTTTTTCTAATTCAGTAAAGAAGTTTTTTGGTAGTTTGATAGGTATGATGCTAAATAGGTAAATTAATTTGGGTAGAATGGTCATTTTTATTATGTTAGCTCGTCCTACCCATGAGCAACCAATAGCTTTCCAATTGTTTAGATTCAGTTTTATTTGTTTGGAAAGTGTTTTGTAGTTGTTTTTGTATAATTGCTGTGTTTGTTTTGGTAGATAGATTCCAAAGTATTTTATATTGTCTAGGGTGATTTTAAATGGTGTTTCTCTTTCTACCTCTTGCTGCTCTAATGTGTTGGAAATGTATAGTAATGCTGATGATTTATGTGCATTTATTTTGTATCCTGCAACTTTGCTAAAGTTGTTGATTATTTCTACAAGCTTCTTAGTTGATTCTCTAGGATTTTTTAAGTGTACCATCATATCATCTACAAAGAGTGACAGCTTAGTCTCCGCATTGCCTATTTTGATACCTTCAATTTCTTTTTCTTCTCTACTTGCTACTGCGAGTGTTTCTAATGCAATGTTAAATAATAGAGGTGATAATGGGCATCCTTGTTTCACTCCTGATCTTATTGGAAAGGCTTCTAATTTATCCCCATTGCATATGATACTTGTTGATGGTTTTAGGTATATACTGTTTATTATTTTTAGGAAAGGTCCTTCTATTCCTATACTTTCCAGAGTTTTCAATAGGAATGGATGCTATATTTTGTCAAAGGCTTTTTCAGCATCTATTGAGATAATCATGTGGTTTTTGTTTGTTAGACTGTTGATATGGTCAATTATGTGAATGGTTTTCCTAATGTTGAACCAACCTTGCATTCCTGGTATAAATCCCACCTGATCATGGTGGATGATCTTCTTAATTACTTGCTGGAGTCTCTATGCTAATATTCTATTTAAGATTTTTGCATCTATGTTCATTAAGGAGATTGGTCTGTAGTTTTCTTTCTCTGTTTTTGATCTCCCTGGCTTTGGAATCAGTACCATATTTGTGTCATAAAAAGGAATTTGGTAGGACTCCTTCTTTGCTTATCATATCAAATAATTTGTATAGTATTGGGATTAGTTGCTCTTTGAATGTCTGATAGAATTCACTTGTGAATCCATCAGGTCCTGGAGATTTTTTCTTAGAGAGTTCTTTGATGGCTTGTTCAAGTTCCTTTTCTGATATGGGATTATCTAGGTATTCTATTTCTTCTGCTGTTAATCTAGGCAATTTATATTTTTGTAAATATTCATCCATATATACTACATTGTTATATTGCCATATAATTGGGTGAAATAGTTTTTAATGATTGCCTTAATGTCCCCTTCATTAGAGGTGAGGTCTCCCTTTTAATCTTTGATACTGTCAATTTGGTTTTCTTCTTTCCTTTTTTTTATTAGATTGACCAGTACTTTGTCTATTTTATCTGTTTTTTCAAAATACCAGCTTCTAGTCTCATTTATTAATTCAAAAGTTCTTTTACTTTTGATTTTATTAATTTCTCCCTTGATTTTTAGTATTTCTAATTTAGTTTTCATCTGGGGATTTTTAATTTGCTCACTTTCTAATTTTTTGAGTTGCATGCCCAATTAATCTCTGCTCTCCTTAATTTGTTAATATATGCACTCAAGTGGTACTGGCTAAGAGACAGAAGGGAGGATCAGTAGAATAGACTTGGGGTAAATGACATCAGCAAGACAGTGTATGATAAACCCAAAGAGCCCAACTTTGGGGACATGAGTCCACTATTTGACAAAAACTGTTGGAAAATTTGGAAAACAGTATGGGAGAGATTAGGTTTAGATCAACACCTCACACCCTACACCAAGATAAATTAAGAATGGGTGAATGACTTGAATATAAAGAGGGAAACTATAAATAAGTTAAGTGAACACAGAATAGTATACTTGTCAGATCTCTGGGAAAGGAAAGATTTTAAAACCAAGCAAGAGTTAGAGAAAAATTACAAAATGTAAATTAAATGGTTTTGATTATATTAAACTAAAAAGCTTTTGTACAAACAAATCAATGTAGTCAAAATCAGAAGGGAAACAACAAATTGGGAAAAAATCTTTATAGCAAAAAACTCTGACAGGGGTCTATTTACTCAAATATATAAGGAGTTAAAGCAACTGTATAAAAAAATCAAGCCATTCCCCAATTGATAAATGAGCAAGAGACATGAATAGGCAATTTTCAGGTAAAGAAATCAAAAGTATCAATAAGCACATGAGAAAGTGTTCTTAATCTCTAATAATTAGAGAAATGCAAATCAAAACAACTCTCAGGTATCACCTCACACCTAGCAGATTGGCTAAAATGAAAGAAGGGGAGAATAATGAATGCTGGAGGGGATGTGGCAAAATTGGGACATTAATGCTTTGCTGGTGGAGCTGTGAACTGATCCAAACAATCTGGCTGGCAATTTGGATCTATGCTCAAAGGGCTATAAAAAAAATGCCTGCCCTTTGATCCAGCCATACCATTGTTGGGTTTGTACCCCAAAGAGATCATATATAAACAGACTAGTACGAAAATATTTATAGCTGTGCTTTTTGTGTTGGCAAAAAACTGGAAAAGGAGGGTATGTCCTTCAATTGGGGATGGCTGAATAACTTTCGGTATCTCTTGGTGAAGGAATACTATTGTGCTCAAAGGAATAATAAACTGGAGGAGTTCCAGGTGAACTGGAAAGACCTCCAGGAACTGATGCAGAGTGAAAGGAGCAGAGCCAGAAGAACATTGTACACAGAGAATGATATACTATGGTAAAATTGAATGTAATGGACTTCTGTACCAGCAGCAATGCAATGACTCAGGACAGCTCTGAGGAATGTATGGAAAGGAATGCTACCCACATTCAGAGGAAGGACTGCAGGAGAGGAAACATAAAAAAAAAAACAACTGCTTGAACGCATGGGTTGGGGTGGACATGATTGGGGATGTGGACTCGAAACCACCACACTAATGCAACTAACAACAGTTTGGAAATGGGTTTTGATTAACGACACATGATATAACCAGTGGAAATGTGCGTCGGCTCAGAGGGGGTGCGGGGGGTGAAGGGGAAAGTAGGAGCATGAATCATGTAACTATGTTAAAAACGAATATTAATAAATGTTTAAAAAATGCTGATGAAATAAAAAAAAGTCTGTAGAGGGAAAAATTGTAAGTAAAGCCATTGCTATATTTTTCAGGGTACTAAACATATCTGGTAATCAGTTCCAAGCACTCCAAATTTCCTATTTGTAGAGGTACTCCTTTTGATTCTCCAAGTAGCACCTTTTCAGATTCTCAAGCTTTGACCTCAAGTCGACAAACACCTGAGCCCAGATACTGTCTTGAAATTCTGCAAGTTGCATCTCCAAATCATCAATTTGCATCCATTGGAAACCATTTAATGACAAACTACTATAGACCACTACATCAGGATTCTTAATTATTTTCATGGTCTGTTCTAGGCTTCTAAATTGATTAAATCTATCACTGAAGTGGTCAAGTAACGAGTCTAGCTGGTAGTTTATATGCAAGGGTTATATTTCATTTAGTACAGCTGTACTGGCCTTCTCAAAATACTTTGTTACTTGAGGAAAATACTTATAAGTTTCACTTTCTACATCTCGTTTGAAAATTTCAAGTTTTCTTTCAAAAGCTTTTCTGTATCCAAACATAGAATAATACTTTTGCCAAATCCTTTGTAACTTTAAATTCAGTTCATTAATATGAAGAGAGAGATCTGTAAAAAACATCAAGGTGTTGACCCACTTATCATCATTGAGCTGAGGAAAGTTTCCTAGATCCTTATCCTAAAGAAATACCTTAATTTCTTCAAAGCACTCCACAAAGTGCTCACGAACTCTGCCTTGCCTCAGCCATCTTACATCATTATATATCAGCAGTCCATTATAGGTAGAATCAACCTAAGTGCAGAAAATTCTCACTTGCGTAGGGGGTGAGCAGCTATTAAATTAAATATTTTTGTAACAACTGACATTAAGTTGTTTAAGTTGGTGAATCCTGCCTTGGCACATAAAACCTCCTGATGGATAATTCAATGAAAAGGCACAATTTGATATGCAATAGCTTCTGTAAACAATCTGACAAATCAGACTTTTTTTCCCCACCATGTTTGGTGCCCCATCTGTCATCACTGACACAACTTTAGAGATATCAATACTTAGGTCATGGAATGTTTGTATAACAACCTTACATATTTTGCTTCCTGATGTACTTGGCGGCCTGATACTAACTTTTATCAACTCTTCTCTCATTGTGAGACCATCAGAATATGGACCAATAATGGCCAACTGAGCATGTGATGTGATATCAGTAGTTTCATCAAGAGAGATTGAAAAATATTTATAATTACTTATGTCTCTCTTTAATTGATGTTGTACGTTTGTGTTCAGTCTCATTTTTCAGTCTTTTATGATATTTCTACTGAGTGGTAACTCAGATGTTCTCTTAATAATTGTATCTTTATTCTGCATATTGTGAAATAGAAGTGGTGCACATCCTAGGAGAGTTTCTTTAATAAATTCTCCCTCACTGACTGCTTTTCTATGCTGAGCTATGGAGTGAGCAATGCTCAAACTTGCAGATGTTAAATTTGTAGAGCCTTTTACAAATTTAAGGATGGAATTAGATTGGCTCTTATAAAGGTATAGCTGTCTGAAACTGTATTCCTTCCTTTCATCCTCACTTTTTTTCAAGAGCTGGGAATGATTAGTTTTAAAATGTCTATTTGTATTCCATGTTCTGCTTACTACCATTTCAGTACATAGAATATAAAATGCTCTGCCATTTTTTTCTATAATGCCATACATCTTGGTCCATCTCTCTTGAAAGGGTCAGATACTGCTACTACCAGTTCCTTTATTTAACCTAGGTTTTTTATTTTTTGGTTTCCCCATCAGGGAGGCAGTGACAGAAGATAGAATTATAGATATCCTATTAGCCCTCCAAGCAATTAGGGGTTAACTAGCCTAACTGATGACAAGATGGCACATGTAGCTGTCTTTTATAAAAGGGCAGGGCTAATGAGCATATAACAGGGTTTAATCAGGATGTACAACAATAATAGTGGTGAAATAGAGTCTGCACTATGCTGCAAGATGGCATTCCTTATGAAAATTAATATGGTTTCCACTATTTCTAATGGCAGGAAACAGCACTCATAGTACAGGCCCTCACCTCTCCCAGCCTCCCCCTCACTTATCTCAGTAATGATGGTCAATTAGAAATCCACAACAGCACAGAATAGTAGATTGGATGATGGCTGCTGTGGTTATGTGGTTGCTGGCAGTGGTGATCACAGGGCCCCCAGAGGTGCATCCCCTGTGGCATTCCACGGCTCTGCTGGCCAGAATGAGGTCAGAAATCGCCTAATGGCCTGGAAGTCCCAGAACTAGACACTCTGTGCCAGAGTTCTGTTGTTTTGTCCTACAGACCTCCAGCACAGAGTGTCTACACTACACTACAGCAAATGTTTCATCCTCGGCATGTGGCCCCAGACTTCTCTCTATTAGGCTGCATGTGGCTGCATTTCATTGAAAATGGCAGCATGTCATAAGTTCGCCATCAGGGGCTAGACAATGAGGGTTAAGTGACTTATCCAGTGTCACACAACTAGAAATTGTCTGAAGTCAGATAGAACGCAGAACCTTTTGTCTCTAGGTCTGACTCTCACTCAACTGAGACACCTAAAAGGTTCTTAGTAAATATTTATTTGACTGACTGACTAACTGATATCACTTTATCTATCATCAAGAAAGATACTTTAAGGAAATTTCTATCATTTTTTCAGTCAGTCCTTGTACCCAAATGACCTACCAACGTTCTATATTATTAAAGTAATGATTAGTACATATCTAGGAAACAATTCATAAAGAATCAAGATAGATTCATCAAGAAGTATTCATCCAAAACTAGAATTGTTTCGTTTAGCCAAATTTCAAAAGTGGAGAGATATGATATGATATAGTCAACAGAGGGAAAGTTTTGGAATCAGAATAGCCTAAGCTCAAGTCTTACTTCTGGTCCTAAATAATTGTAAGATTGTGGGCAAATGATTCAACCTATCAGTTCCTCCAGGAAACTCTCTAAGTCCGTAAAGGACAGCCAAGTTGCCATATTGTTAAATTGAAAGGAAATCATGAGTCCAACAAAGAAATAAGGAAATCATACAAAAAGGAACTCAATCACAGTTTGGGATCATTGAAAGGAAAGTCTATACACAATTTTCCAAATGTGAATCACACTTATTTTTCTTGGTTATTCTATCCAGAGCTCATCTTCAATATCCATCTGTAGCACCTGTCATTTTGTGTGTACATATATATGTATATGTAACATATATACATATGTGTGTTCATATACATATACTTATGTATAAATATGCATGTATACATAACAATTATGAGTACATATATAGTATAAATCCACATATAAGATCTAATAACTTATTAGTACAAATACATTTCATAAACTGATCAATGGATATTTTATTCACTATGCTTTTTCAGTATGCATGATTAGAATATTTGAAGAATCTCAATAGAGGAAGGGATTAGACTTGTTTTGATTGGCCTGAGAGGGCAGAACCAAGAATAAAGGGTAGAAGTTGTAAATTGGCAATTTTAGGGTTGATATAAATAGGCATTTTCTAATAATCAGAGTTATGCAAAAGTAGAATGGGCTGCCTTGAGAGACGGTGAGTTCCCCATCATTGGAGGTTTTTGAGCAAAGGCTATATTACTATGTACTGGGTAGTAATAATGAAGATTGGTTTATAATAGCGAGAGTTCCTTTTGGGCTATTATTGTATTTGATCTCTTCTAACTCTCACATTGTGTGATTTATTTTATTGAAGGTGATTTGTAAAAGTTCCCAGTATTGATACAATTGGTACAATGCCACCTGTGAATGGGAACATTTGAAGAACTTTGCTAAGTGTTAGGAAATCCCTAAACTAGGTGAATTTGGACCCTTACTACCTTTCCCGTCTCTTAACAACTTATTCTCCTTCATGTACTTAGCAATCCAGTGACACTACCCTCCTTGCTCTTCTTTGGACAAGGTACTTCATCTGCATGGTAGGCATTTTCCTGGATGCCTTTTATGACTGGAATTCTTTCTCTCAAATTCCCAGCTAAAATCCTACTTCCCATATGTAGTTTTTCTCATCTCTTTTAACGCTAGTGCCTTCTTTCTCTTGAATGTCTCCAGTTTATCTTTTTATATCTTGTTTGTATAGAGTTGTTTGTTTATTAAATACTCTGTTAGACTGTGAGCTCCTTGAGAATTGGGACAGGTTTAAGTTTTGTTGTGGTGGTGGTTGTGTATTTGTTTTTGGCTTTGTATCCCTAGTGCTTAACACAATCCTAGCACAAAATCCATGCTTAATAAATGTTTGTTGACTTGAATTTGCCCAGGATTTCTTCTACAATGATGGCTAATATTGTTGGGGGTGGGGAGCATACATCTCTTTTTTATGCTTCACTTAATGTCCCAGTTCATTGGATTGGTGAATGCAGTTATTGTTACTTGTCATTGGTCAGTATGCTTTTGGAGTATTTTAATATACATATGAGAGACATCTTGTTTTAACAGAATATTTAAAGCTATGTTTCTTCTTCTATTTAGTCAAACACTTTCCTGATATCTAAATAGACAGGAGATACACCTGGATTTAACATTTTCTCCACCTTTTGGTCAGTTGTGCAGTTTTGAAGTTTGCAATCTTTTTGAATCTTCTGAAATGATACCCATTTCATTGCTAAGTGTTTTCATCAAGGGATCATACATGGAATGAATTCATAAAGTTTCACAGCTGAAAGGAACTTTGTTGTTGTTCAATTATTCTGTTGTGTTTGACTCTATGTGACTTCATGGAGACCATACATAGGATTTTCTTGGCAAACATATTGAAGTGCTTTGCCATTTCTTTTTCCAGTGTGTCCCCATTTTAAAGATGAGGAACTGAGGCAAAAATGAGTTAAATGACTTGCCCAGGACCACACAGCTAGAAAGTGTCTGAGGCCAGACCTAAACTCAGATTTTCCTTACTCAGGGCTATGTAGTCTAACCCTTACACCACCTAATGCCCACAGAAGAAACTTTAGCATCAATCAAATCCAACCTTTTTTTTTTAATTGAGGAAATTGAAACCAAGGGGGTAAAAATGACTTTCCTAAGGTCATATCACAGGTAGCTAGGTGGTTCAGTATATAGAGTGTTAGACATGGAGTCAGGAAGACTTATCTGAGTTCAAATGTGGCTTCAGACACTTACTATGTGATCCTAGACAAGTCACTTAACCCTGTTTGCTTCAGTTTCCTCCTTTGTAAAATGAGCCAAAGAAGAAAATAGTAAACCACTCCAGTATCTTTGCCAGGAAAACCCAAAATGGAGTCACAAAGAGTCAGGTACCACTGAAACAACTGAACAACAACAAAGGTTTTATCAGGCAATGGCAGCTAGGAACAAACAAACAAACCATAAAGTAAAATGACTAAAAGAAATAAGGGTATCAAAGAGAAAATATCATCTGGATAGACAGGAGTTTAGTCAAGATGGAAAGGAGAAAGCATAGTGTGTCAGTCATATATATGTATGACATTGCTATGGTGCCATGTGGCTTGCCCCTCAGCTTATGATTATTCTCAAATGCATCATAATTTTGTTATTGGCAAGGGTGGAAAGGCTTTGCAATACTTGGTGGGAGTAAATAGATATTTTAAAAAACATGCAGTTGCTTTTAGTCCTAAATGGATACACATCTCTCAGGGAGTGATTTTAGGGATGTCTTTTTTGGAGGCAGAAGAATAGGATAAATGGACTTTGGATGTACAATTACTCAGGTGGTGAAATGTTATTTAAAATAAGAAAACTAATATTTGGCTCTTCAAAAAATCGCTAGTTTAGAAATGATACATTATTTTAACAGATAGTAAATTATGCTAACAAATAGGGTTTCCACTCAATAGGCAATATGTGAGCGTGCCTATCCATATGTGTGCGTTAGCATAAACACTAACATGCTTGCCAAACCTATTTGGCCAAGACTAGGTTTCATTTTGGAATGATGCATTTATTTTTTTTGCTAATCATTTTCCCGAGTCTGTTCTTCTTGACTAGCTTTTAAGTAGAATGATAGAATAAAAAAAAGGATTAAACTTGGTTTTTGGAGTCTTTATTTCCACTCCAGGCAATGACTAGGTGTAAATTTGTAGAACCCATTTCAGTTTTCTGTCTTTGTTTTCTCACTTATTGAATTGGGAGGAAAATACTGGTATTGCCTTTACTTTAAAGCATTGTTGTATGTATCAAACATGGCAGGTGCCTGGTAACTATAAAGTCTTATACTGTGTGTTATTATCATTGGATTTCTTTAAGCAGAAACCATGTTGGCCTGGCCAACCCATCTCTGTTCCCTTGCTCCTGTGCTCGCCTGCTGCCCTGTTCTAGCCTCCATTCATTATGACTTCTTTCAAGAGATGGGTGAGATCCCCACTTTGCTGACTTCTAATCTAGTGCATCTCTTCCTACTCAGACTTCCACTACTTCCGTGAAAGTGGTCTCTCCCTTCTCAAATTTCTTATTAAATTTAACAAACACTTATTAAGTGCTATCTTGTTCAATGCACTATGCACCTTGTACAGCTGGCTCCTTCGCACTTACCTCACTGTATGTTATATATTGTGGAATTTTTTTTCTTCTACTCATTATACTGAAAGCTCCTGCAAGTCTTAAAATCCCCTCCCTCAATGGAGCATAGGGCCAAATAGGTGAAGAGATTTTCCATACTAGTTCTAAGTAATATTTTCTTGAGACAGAATGACATAAAAGGAACAATGGATGCAGATTCAGAAGAAAGATCTGACTTTGATTCAGGACCTTTCAACTTAGTGGTTCTGTGGCCTTGAGTAAATCACTTTCCTTTAGGATAGACAATTTAGGCCTTATATTTAAGAAAAGGAGATTTGGTACTACAGAAGCAGTGGTTCCATAACATGGGAACGGACAGTAAACAAAGGGATTGAAATGCATAAACAAAGAATAACAGGCAGAGGACCTGTACAGAATAGTTTTCATAGTGTTTATTGCAAACACACATTTCACTATAAAATATATTGTAGATTGTTTCCTCCCTCCATTTCCCTTTGTGCTTAGAAGTAAATATATAGACTGATTTGTGAGTTGAGTCAGTGTGGGAGTGTCAGGTTTCTATAATGAGATTACATGTTAAATATAATGAAAAGAAAATATGCTTATCCAACTTAAATGGCAGCACCATGATTAAACAGCTCAAGAGCCCTCAATGGATTTGTTTAGACAATGCAGCAGGTAAAATGACCTCCTCCTCCTTTTGGTGTTTCTGATCAATTCTGCAGAATGAAGATTTATGTCTCTGGTTATGTTGATGACATAACAATGCATGGACAGTACACACATGAGGCAAAACTAGGAAATCATGTGTGGTATAGAGGTTTGGGGGAGGGTATTAAATTACTCAATGTTGTTATATTTTGTGCTGACTACAAACTTCATTCCCTGCTCATCTCTACCTCCTGCCATGTTTCTAGCAGCTTCTTGTTTGGTTTATTTTCTTTTTAATTCCTGTATTCTCCCTTCCATAGCATACAAAGATACAGATCTTAGCATAGGCATAATTTTATGACACAGGAAAAAGAGAGAAAAGGGATTTGGTGGAACCACTCAATTTACATTTCTTATTTATTAAGTAGGATACTGGATTTGAAGTCAGATGACCTGGGTTCAAGGTTCAGTTCTAATACTTAAAAAACAAATGACCTTAGACAAATCACTTAACCCTTCTATGACTCAGTTTCTTCTTTTGCAAAAAGAAGATAATGTGCAGATATAATATCTACCTTGTGGGCTGGTTGTGAAGATCAAGGGAAACAAGGTTTATTTTTTTTTAGATCTAATAATTATAATTTAATTTTATTTAATTAATTAATTAATAATATTTTTCCATGGCTACATGTTCTTTCTCTCCCTTTCTCTCACCCCCTCCCATAGCCAATGAGCAATTCCACTGGGTCTTACATGTGTCATTGATCAAGACTTATTTCCATATTATTAATATTTACACTAGGGTGATCACTTAGAGTCTACATCCTCAATCATATCTCCATGGAACCATGTGATCAAGCAGTTGTTTTCTTCTGTGTTTCTATTCCCATGGTTCTTTCTCTGGATATGGATAGTGCTCTTTCTCTAAGTCCCTCAAAATTGTCCTGGATCATTGCATTTCTGCTAGCAGAGAATTTCATTACATTCAATTTTGCCACAGGGTACCTCTCTGGGTATAAGGTTCTCCTGGTTCTGCTCCTTTCACTCTGCATCAGTTCCTAGAGGTTGTTCCAGTTCCCATGGAATTCCCCCAGTTCATTATTCCTTTGAGCACAAAAGTATGCAATCACCAACAGATAACATAATTTGTTCAGCCATTCCCCAATTGAAGGGCATCCCTTTATTTTTCAACATTTTTCCACCACAAAGAGTGTAGCTATAAATATTTTTGTACAAATCTTTTTCCTCATTATCTCTTTGGGGTATAAACCCAGTAGTGGTATGGCTGGATCAAAGAACAGGCAGTCTTTTAGCATCCTTTGGGCATAGTTCCAAATTGCCTTCCAGAATGGTTGGATCAATTCACAACTCCACTATCAGTCCATTAATATCCTGATTTTGCCACATCTCCTCCTACATTTATTACTTTCCTTTGCTGTCATATTAGCCAATCTGCTAGGTGTGAGGTGGTACCTCAGAGTTGTGAAACAAGGTTTATAAAGTATTTCATAAATTATAATTTATAAGATCATGCCATCTAGATCAACACCTTGTTTTACAGATTAAGAAACTGAGTATCAATGAACTAATTGATCTGACCAATGTCACAAAAGTAGTCAATATCAAAGGAAGGATTTGAACACTTGTTCTTTGATTTTAGAACTAATATTCCTTCACTGTTACAGTATAATTTTCAATGATTTGTGGGTACCTTGAGGACACATATCATAAATATTCCATACTATATTAGAGTCTCTTTTCAATTCTGAAGATAGAAAAGAGGAAACAGCTAGGAACTCAGGGTAAAGTGATCTGAGGCTGATTTGTACCCAAGTCCTTCCAAATCCAGATATGCTGCTCTATTCACTGTGCCACCTAGCTTCCCCTGTATCAAAGAGTTTTATTGAGTTTCTACTGACCTCCCCTCTAAAAGAAATATACTGTGATTGGATGGCCAGGTAATAAGCTTTTCTGTACTTAGCTAGGTTGGTGCTTGAAGCCAGACAGATTAGTCTCCACAAAGCTTTCCATTTGGTACAAACCACTAGACCATATCTTATGTTGGCATAGCCTTAAAGACTCCAGAGTAATCTCTATGCCACCATGGCGTATCAAAGAAGGAATTTAATGAAGGAAAGTGTTATATGAATGTAATCTCTCATTAGTATTTTAATTGAAACACCCTCTAGCCTTAAAAAAGTTTAACTTGAATTCCTTTAGCACCTTAAGATATACAAAGCAATTTTTTTCCTCACAGAAATCTCAGGAGGCGGAGAGTACAAATATTAGGATAATTGGAGAGATGAGGAAATTTAGAATCGTAGACATTAACTCAGTTGTTCAAAGTCACACATATGGGTTGTAGCAAGTACTCGAAACTACTTCTGAATATGTCCAGACCTATTTCTTATACACCAAAAGAGTGGGGAGGAAGTACAAAAGTGAGAGATTAATACCTGTGTATGGAAAAGGAAGGAAGTCTCACTGTGACAGAACAAACGGTAAGGGGGGAAATAAGCTTGCATTAAAAAGAAGGCATTAAATAAGATATAGTGGTTAGGGCACTGTCCTGGAAATAAGCAGACCTAGGTTCTAGTCCCAGCTGTGCCATGACCCAGCTTTGATATGTGGGACAAGTCCCTTCCTTCCCTGGGGCTTCTGTTTCCTCATCTATAGAATGAGGAGATTTGACTAAATCATCTCTAAGGTCTCTTCCAGCTGTGATTCTCTGAACTTCTTCACTTCCCAGTTTTGCCTCAGGCCAGCCCTGCTGATAGGAAGTCAGCCCAATGAATGTGTTTTTTTCCTTTCTATACATTTATGTGCTCCATCTTAGTTGCTCCACTGCTGTTTTCCTCTTTAATATTAATGCATCTGAGGACCGTGTTATGTATCAGAGACTTCATGGTATTTAGCGTTGCTACATGCAGATACTTTTAAAAGCAGCTCCATTAAAGATCATTCCTCCTAGAGCACATCCTGTGCTCCTTGGTGCTGTTTATCACCCAGCATTTACTTTTGATTCCTTTAATGTGTACAGTACCAAGGAGACTCCTTTATCACTCTTAATTCTGCAGGGAGTTGGTTTATGATGTAAAATGTGCAAAGGAAATGGAAAAGAAGAGAGCTGGGGGGAAAAACGATAAGCATTCATATAGTAATCCATTGAGATAAAATAATGCTATTGGACTATGTAGCTGGGGAACAGGTTTAGGGATAGATGGAGTTTTTCCTCCCTAGACTATCTATTCAGATCCAACTCTGGTTGGTAGCAGATCATCAGATTTAAAGCTAGAAGAGAAGTAAAGAGACTTACCGCTAGTCACATATAGTAAGCAGAAGAACCAGAATTCCAATACAACCCCCCTTACTATAAATTCAGTGCTCTCCCTACTTCATACATAGGACTGCTGATTGGAAGTCAACCCAAGAGATGTATTTTTCTTTCTCTACATTTGAGCTCCATCTTAGTTACTCGATGTTTTTATCTTCCTCAAGGAAAAATTAATCTTCAACTCTATTTCCCACCAAGGTTTGGCATGAAATAAATGGAATTTGGGGCTTTGTGAATGGTTATTGTATAAGAATGGATATGAGCTAGATTGAGTTGGAAAGGAGTTCAGAGGCCATCTAGTCCACCCTGAACTGGAGGGTACTACCCTCAATAGTATTCCTAACAAATGTGAATTCAAGTTTGTATTTGAAGATGTCTCAGACTGAGGACTCAGCTAAAAGGGGCTCATTTACTTTTTGGATTGCATTAGAGGTAAGGAAATGTTGCTTCAACTAGAGGAAGTGCAGAGTACTGGATAGAGAACTAGATTCATAGTCATAGAATTTGGGTTCAAATTTTGCCTTTGTTATTCGGTACCCTGTGCTAAACTTTCTCATCTTTAAAATGAATAGTCTCTTCCAACTCTGAAAGTATGTTGCCATGAAAGGAAGTATAGAATAATGGCTCAAAAGCCAACAGCAGAAACCTGAGTCTGAGACTTAGCTTTGATTCCTTTTGGATATATGACCTTGGGCAAGTCACTTAACCTCAATCATTTAGTAACTCTTAAAAAACATGAGATTTTTGTTTTGCATTGATAGAGGATGTTTCTCTATCTAGAAGTACTCTTTAACACTGGAATCACAGACAGGTTCAGTTCCAGCTCCCTATAAGAGGGATCCTATGAGCCCTTTAAGAAATCACACTAAAAATGATAGTGTGTGAACCTAACCAGATCGTAGAAATCTTACCTTATAGGAATCACAGAGTCATGTGTCTTAATTTGCTAGCATTGACAGGCGAGATTCCTGACAGGTGTGAGTCAAGGGATGTGACATGTAGGGTCTGAAGTGAAACCCTGGCCAATTAGAAAATCTTAGGAGAAGGTTTAGACTGAGCTTAAAAAGGCAGCTTATAAAGCATGCTGGCTCTCTCTGCCATTTTGGGGGCTTTTAAAAGGATCATGCTAGGCTGGGAATACAAAAACTGGTTCTCTTGGGCTCCAGTCCCTTCCTGATCTCAAGACCTCTCCTTGGCTGGCCTTAATCTTCTGGCTAGACCATGTGGGTAGCTGGGCCCCCTGGCTCCAGCTTCTGAAAATGACCAGGGTGCGAAATCTAGGATAAGATGAAGCACGAGGCTGGAGACTTTGAGTTAGGCTGTTAAAATTTTCTTTTTTTCTCTATTTCTTTCTCTTTACTAATAAATACTTATAATTAAGCATAAAGTCTACAAGATTAATTTTTATTCATAACATTTGGAAGAAGGAGGTTTTATGGCAATGAAATGCTTGGTCTCTTGTTGACATCTTATTTGTGGGACAAATACAACCCATTAATGTGGGGTTATAAAAAGGCCAAGATAATCTCAAATCGGTTTTAAATTATGTCAGCTTTCAGATTCAGTGACGATTTTTGTTGTTGCTGCTATTCCTTTTTGTTTTGTTTTGTTCTATGGTTTAATTATAGATTGATGAATCTGGGAGAAAACAGCTAGGAAGTGTGTACATGCCTATTAGAATGGACTGAAGAGAGATCAAGGAAAATGGGAAATTGGATACTTCTTTTTCTTCAACTTAAGTCATTCAAGCCTGTAATTATTTCCTTGGCTCTCAGCCTTTTTATCTTTCAAGCTTTTATAGCAGAGACTATTTACCTCCACCTGTGGGTTCAGCCACTTCTCAGATCTGGGACCACTTCTAGGTGGGATTAACTTCTGAACAGAGAAACTGCTGGGAAACTCTGAGTAAAATTCTTTGTGAAAATTGGTTGGACGGTACAGGTCTCATGCAATAGGAAAACAAGACATCTGTTCAACCCTCCAAGAAAAGACCTTTGCCTTTTGGGGCAATAAAATGAGTAAAATAAATTGAATGAAGAGTTTTATTTTTTTATATGTTGGTGTATATTAATGTATAATTGTGAATCTTTGGAATTATAAACATTTTTAGGGGACTTAGGAGGGAGGATGAATAGCTGTCCTATACCTGACTGGGGAGGAACCACTGTAGCTCACTAGTTCAGCATTAGGCCTTCCTTTCTGTCTTTCTGTTGGTCAAATTCTGTAGTCTCGCAACTCAATTCCAATCACTAGTCTTTGTCCTTTCTTCTCTCTGAGCAAAGCCATAATGTATTCTCTTCTCTACTTTATGAATCCATTTTGTAACTCATTGTCTTGCTTCTCTGTTACTAAAGTCCTTATAGAACTTGGTCCTACTTTAATAGAAGTGTGAATACTGGCTGTTATTCTAGGACTGTTAGTTCAAAGGAAGAAGCATTTCTTTGTAGATCTGAGTTCGATTTGGACTCTCATCATCTTTGAGCCAGAAGGGGACCTTCAGTCACTCAGACACATAGTTTATGAGAGAGCAAACTGAATGGAAGGAGAGAGGAGATGACAACCAAAACCTAATGAGCCAAACTAAAAAGAAATAGAAATGAAGAAGGAGAAAGAGGAGAAAGAGAAGGAAAAGACTATAGTGGTAATTAAGAGAGATGAAGGAGAGAAAAGAAATGGTGGACCATCTTGAATGAGAAGGCTAAGACTAAGTTATACTTACCCTATGAAGAAGCACTGAAGAAAAAATACCCATAGGTATACTCTTTCCCCAGTTTCCACCCCTTTATACCTATTAAATAACAGTTACATGAATATATATTTTGCTTTTACTAAATGTCTTTTGCATAAGCATTTCCTAAATCTTGATTTTGCCCCCACTATAAGAAACCAAAGGTTATATTGAAAGTATAACATAAAACATGATTAGGATATGTAGCTAATTCTCTATTCAAATATTAGGACTTTTCTTAATTGGGGGTTCTGAGCTATTGTATTTGAATTAATACCTTCCATAAAGTAGGAGAGAAAGGAATTATGTGGATCTGAGAATACCAATAGATCATCCTAGACCTTACCAGGCTGCAAAGGAACTAGTTATTTTAAGAGGGAATGTGATTCAATTACAGTTCTTCTGTGGAAAAAAAAAAGAAAGAGGAGCACAGTAGAAATAGCCAAAGCCTGGGTAAGATTCATCTCCCCACCGCCTTCTAAAAAGAAGGGAGCAAAAAGGATCCAAGACCTTCTTTAGTGCTATCTTTCTCATCTATCTAATCCTTTCAAGGACTTGAATCTTGCTCTGGGGCCACAGTCTTCTTGAATCCATCCCTACTCCCTCAATTTGGCTTTCTTGACACCTATAGATGTAGGATAACTACTTCCTGCACCTAAGACCTCCTAGACTTCCTGCCCTACTGTGAAGGTTAGTTCCCGGTTCCCTGATAGCAATCTCAATATGGTCTTTCTTATGATGAGGCTAACTGGCATAGTAGATAGAGTGCTAGGCCCTGAGTCAGGAAGACTCATCTTCTTGAGTTCAAATCTGGCCTCAGACACCTATTAACTGTGTGACCTTGGGCATGTCATTTAACCTTGTTGGCTTCAGTTTCCTCATTTGTAAAATGAGTTGGAGAAGGAAATGGTAAATCACTCTAGTATCTATGCCAAGAACACTCCAAATGGGGTCACAAAAAGTCAGACATGACTGAAAACAACTAAAAAATAATACTGTGCCTTAATCAGAACAAAGTCATGCTTCACAGCACCATGATTTTTTAAAATTTGTTTTATTTTTTTTTAAGCAAGATTGAGTGAGGACCAGGTACCTATATGTTTTGCTTAGCCAGTTTCTTTGTATATCTCCTTACCCATTGTCTTTTGATATGTGAGGATTAGAAGATTGGAAATGGACCTAAGATTAGGATTATAGATTTAGAGCCAAAATGGAATTTAGGTTGTCATGTAGTCCGACGTTATTTTACGGGGGAGAAAAATAAGGCCTATCCAAAGCCAAAGGTTATTCAAACCCTAAGTTTCCAGTTTCATGTCCAGTAATTTATAGCACACTGCCCTTGTTTCTTTGATTTTGCTTCTCTATGTGTCTTCTAAATATCACTCTAAATCATTAAATCAATGAGAAAGCATTTATTATGCACCTGCTATATGTTAGATAGTACATTGGGGTTTGGTAATACAAGCATAAGAGTGAAATAATTTTTGCCCTTGATCCTATGTCCTATCTCAGGAGACATGAAGGAAAAAATTAATATTAAAAAAGAGTCACAAGGTCCTTAGGCACAATACCAGGACACTTCATATTTAGTCTCTGATATGTACAATATACACTGTACTTGGTATTGGAAATACAAAGATGAAAAATGGAATTGCCCCTGTTTTCAAGGACTTTAGGAGTGAATAGGAAGGATAACAAACTGTTCATAGACAACTTGGACAAAGTAGAATGTGATGAGGCAGAGGAAAAATTCAGATAGCATGATATAACACAATTTGAGAGCAGAGAAATCACTTTCAATTTGGGGAATCATGGAAGGTTTCATTGAGGAAATGGCACATTGATGAGGGCCTTTAAAAAAATGGATTTCAAAAGAGGCAAGATAAAATGGGAGTAAATGGAGTGGAGGTCAATGAATGCATAGATAGGAGGAAGTGCAGAGTTCATGCTAGAACATGGTGAAGTATATGAAGGGAAGAGGTATTATTTAATGATGGTAAGTGTAGCATCCATGATCCTGAAAGGGGTCAAAGCTGCCTCACAGAATTCCATAGTGCCCCACAGAACTCCAGTAGAGGGCGTAGTTGAGGACAATTCGAGACCTGGGTATAAAAAGCCAGGTCACCCTTCTTTCAGGGACACTTGATCATACTCCTTGTGGGTTCAAGGGCTGGTTCACTCATCTCTGATCCCCAGGGGCTGTGTGTTTCATTAGTGGCTTTCAATAGAGAGAATATCTCAGCTGCAGCGTCATAGCTAGTTTCTACATAGACCAGTGGTTCCCAAACTTTTTTGGCCTACTGCCCCCTTTCCAGAAAAAAATATTACTTAGCGCCCCCTGTCACATTCTATCACATAAGTCCCCTTACAGTTATTCACTGCCCCCAAATGCACCTGTGGCCATCACCACCTACCTGGATCGCTGCAGCACCCACTAGGGGGAAGTGGCGCCCACGTTGGGAATCACTGATTTATAGACCTTCAAGCAAGATTACCTTTACACCTTCAACTTAGTTACATTAGATTAGGAAAAAAGATTATTTATGGAGGAGATTAGGAGTTATGTTGTTCAACACACATTTCCCCTTTGGGGAATGTGCAGCCAACCTGTATATTGAAAGATTTTAGTTAGTTTACCTCTCTTTTCATACCTAACCCATTTCCCCTTCACTCTGCCTTCCTGAAATCATTAAATCCCTTTGTTTATTAGATACTGGGTCTGTGTGAAGATATAATTGGGGTATACTCACCATCAATATACTTTACCCAACCAAGAGCTCCTTCCAAGCTAGAACTTGTGCACTTTCTGTCCTAAGAGGCTCTCAACTGGTTTGAAGATAACCTGACCTCATCTATTCCTAGGGAATGGGTAATAATTTTAAACAGAGAGAGTTATTAACTTCTGTGGGATTATTCCTTATAAATTCACCATCTAAGCCCTGAATTGGTGAGCTAGAACAGTCTCCATACCTGATCCCAACATTACAGTTTTAACTGCTCCCAGAGGGGGTGGAGGAGGAATTCTACACTCTCTCCTCCCTTTCCCCCCTGTTAAACCAGCCTGCTCCTTCTCTGATAGTGAGACTCCATATTGACAATAGCCAATCTGACCCAATTTAACAAAAGGTAGATTAGAACCAAACTGTAGAAGAGGTTGGATTCTAAATTGACTAGGGTTTTGTTTCAGTTTGGTTGTATTTAATTCTCTATTGTTTTGTTTTGGTTTTTGGTCTCTAAAAGCCATTTCACTGGCATAGGGAGTTTTCATTGAGGAAACTGTTAACACATATTAGTACCTACCAGCTGTGGTTCTAGTGATCTTATAGAGTTGATGGGGACAGAGGTAGGGGTGGCACTAATTTATGAGTTAAGGGATAACTTAAACTAGCTCAGGATGGCACATACTACAGAATATCAGAAGCTGTGGAGGACAAGGATACAAAAAACTAGTTCTTCCTGATTCCCAGGTTGATTATCTATTAATGTCACACTAAGTATCTTTTGTTTTATTCTTCTAATCAATGTTAATTCCTCTAATCAATTTTGGTATTTTGAACTGAAGGGTATTTGATTGGCTCCCCATTTTAAGGATTTGGATCACTACAAATTAGTCAGGTCTTCTTCTTGGGCATTTCCTCCCCCCTCTACCATTAGGCAGGAATAATATAGATAGAATGGTTGCTGGGAGAAAACTGAGGACAGGGGTAGGAGGAGGATGCTAATGAATTTTTTGAAAACTCTGGTGTCAGAAATAATGCATCTGAATGCCTTCTATTACTGGTTGCTAGGCCGTGCCCAGCTGGTTTTCTTGAGGGTGACCAAATATGTGACTTTTCCTTGACATTATTACCTCCCAGAAGAAAAGACTGCTTGTGGGCCAACCCACATTCTATTGCCAGGGCTGAATTATGTCTTGGACACTTACAAGATTCTACCTCTTCTCTGAACAAACCACCATATCTCTTTATACCTGCTTTTATAAACTAAACCAAAGGGAAGATCTACATCTTTATTTAAATATGTCAATTCCTGTGTACTGAAATGCTCAGGTTCCTCAAACACTAACTTTGGCCCAGAATTAGTCCATGTCCATCTCATGTTCTTTATGGGGGTGAGGGGGAGGATGGGAGAGAGAAGAGATGCCCCCCAAAATAAAAATAAAAATAAAAATAAAAAAGAATACCCCTTCTTCAAAATAAAACAAAGCAGATTGAGATTGGAGGGTTGGGGGAGGCTATACATTTTAAAAACCAACTCTTCCTTTCTTGGCCAGTTTTTATACCCCTGTAGCAAAGATCAAAACCCTGAACATTCCCTGCTCCCAGGGAGTTTCCTTCTATTAGTTTCTAGCCAAATAGTCTTGACCAAGCAGCCCCTCCCTACCCTAATAATCTCTTTGAAGATCAATTCTTCCCAGCTCCAAATCCCCACCCCAATGCTGCAGTCTTTGTAGCAGTGGAGGACAGAGGTACCCATTTGCCCTGGTCTGTGTGGGTTAGGAAACACTGTTGCTAGCTGAATTAGTTGAACTTCTGTTACTCAGTACACTGCAGTCCTGCTGCCACCATCTACAGTAACAGAGAATTTATTGGGAGTGGAAAGCAGTGGTTCTTCTTTTATTGAAGCTGAGGCAGTTCATAAAGCAGATGATGCCCTCCGGTGATATTGTATTGCTGCTTAAGTTGATAGCAATTGCAGATGTGTGGATGAAGGGTGAGCAACTACCTTCAGCCTGTGATTTGTGCAAAAAATATGGGCCTGGAAGAAGCAGGTTTCACTTTATAGCAGAGGAAATTATTATTGGGGCAGAAAGAGGGTATAACAAACTCAATGAGGCTGTGGGACTGATAACTCACCTATTTCCATTTTCAACCCCAGAATTTAGCTTATAATTACCTATGAGGGCAGCTCTAATGGGGAGAACAAGGCAGCCATCAGAATCCTAGAATCTGAGTGATAAAGAGCTTTAAAATGCCATTTGTTCCAGTTCTCTTCACCTCTACCATGCTGACCTATAGTGAAAGGGAGTCTACATCCTCCCAAGGCAGTCTATTTTACTTTTAGAAACTGATTGATTGAAATATTTGCCTCCTACGGACTTCAAATCTTCATCTCTATAATTCGTTTTTTTCTGAGTTGTTGTTTTGTTTTTGCTATTTTTGCCTTTTTAGGCTAAGTTAATTCCATTTGCAGCAGGCATTTGAGTTTCTACTATGTACCTGGCACTGTGCTAGGAGTTGAGTATAAAGACAAAGCTAAAAAGAAGTCTCTACCCTCAAGAAGCTTACATTCTATTAAAGTCATATAAAGGGTACACAAATAAATACAATAAGACCTTATTTTTGTGACCAATACTTTCTACGACTCTTCACACATTAGTTGAAAAACAGGTATAATAGCAAACCCCATTACTTAATAAATATTTCATATAAGAACATGCCCAAGCACTTTACAACTTTTCTTTGGATTATCAGAGATACAGCATTACTACTCTTATACTTTGGGACTATTATTAATAACTGAGTAGCATCAATGAAAAAAAAAAGAGAATTCCTCTGACTGTCTGTCAGAAGACAAGACTTGTTACCATTGAGAACATTGGACAAAGACTGAGAGAGCAGGAGCTAATATTTGGTGCAAAACAATGTAATGACTCACAGTAATGCTCCTCATGCTGGGGAAAATGGCATATATTTTAGCATGTGATTTTAAATATATTAATTTTACAAAGTTTTCTGCCTTTATTTTTTCCAATTGCCAAAAGTTTATACTTGAATTCATGTGTTGATTTTGTATAAAACAAGATCCTAATGTAAATCCAGAACCCTCAGCTTGCTAATCAGCTTACTCTCCCTCTAACAAGGGATGGAGCAACTGGTGGTTCAGTAAGTAGAACACTGACCTTGGAAACAGGAAGACACAACTTCATGAGTTCAAATTTGGCCTCACATATTGCTAGATGTGTGACCCTAGGCAAGTCACCTAATCCTGCTTTCTGCCATTCTTCATCTGTAAAAAGATCTGGTAAAGGAAACAACAAAACTGGATCATGGAGTGTTGGATATAACTGAATAACAACATCAAATAGCAAGGGATAATCTCCAAAACTAACCAGGAAGTCAAACCAGGGCATGATCCCTCTTCCACATCCTCTTTCTCCTTCCCCAGTCTTGTTCAAGTTAAACACAAGTATTTCCTCTATATCATCTTCAGGTGGTACAGAAGATTTTGAATCCTTATACTATCTCTTCTGGCAGGTTCCAGTTTGTCAATAATACAGCATGGACATATTGGCCTATGGGGAGTGTGAGGAAAATGCTAGTTAAGTCCTCCCTTGTTTGGCTTCCTAAAGGAATGAGTTGAGGTCTTCTGGAAGGATTGTATGTACACATATGTGCCTTAGCCTGTCCTCGTAGCACCTGATGCTGTTATCTCTTTCACTCTATTGCCAGTTTCTAGTGACTTAAAATTCAGGCTAATTCCCTTTCCCGTGTCTACAGGTCTATCTAGCTCCCATCTTTCTCTTGAATATTTGAATGGGTATGCTCTTCTGAAAGCATTTGTAGCTACAGATTTAACACATCTGCTGCCCTACTATCTTTTCATTAATATATGGACTGACCAGATAAAAATATAGATCAATACATGAGTGTCTTGGTTGGCCAGTGTAGAAACTAAAATCAATTTTTCTCTCACTCTTTTTGTGGACAAGTATGTTTCTATACTGGATCTCTTCTCTGTTCTTTCTTTTTTTTCCCTTTATTCTTCTTTGTAATTACTAAAATAATTTTAAAATTGTAAAATAAGAGGCAACATAATACAGTAGAAAGGGTATTTGGCTCCAGATTCAGAGGATATCAGTTCAAACCCCACTCTGGATTCTTTTTTTTTTAAATCCTTTCCTTCCATCTTGGAATCAATATTGTGTTTTGGTTCCAAGGCAGAAGAGTGCTAAGGGCTAGGTAATGGTGGGGTTAAGGGACTTTCCCGGTGACACAGCTAGGAAGTATCTGAGACTAGATTCTAAGCCAAGGCCTCCCATTTCTGGGCCTGGGCTCAATCTACTGAGATACCTAGCACACCCCACCTCCACCCCACTCCTGATGCTTCTCAATGCCTACCTTTTTGACCTTAGGGAAATTGTTTTACTTTATGGGCTTCATTTTCCTTTTCTTGAAAAATGGGGCTGTTGGACAAAATGGACTCTGAAGTCCCTTCCAATTTAACAAATATCAAAATTATCTTTGATATTTAATCCTGGTCTTACAATAAAGCAATATTAAATTGTTTCAAATAACTATTTAAGAAAAAAGTACAGAAAAGCTATGAAAATTGAATTATCATATGAGGAAAATAAAATTTTATTGTAGTGATCCCAAATAACATATTCAAAGCTCCAAACTTCATATAATCTAAAACTCTATTCCTCCCCAAAAGAAAAGGCTTCTTGAGTTGTTATGTATATTTATGTGCCCTGTTTGTAGTGGAAAATTTAAATGACAAGTACTTGTCCTGAAATATATTTGAAAATGAAAAGCAAGTTGAGGACCACCTATTAATTTTCCTTTTTAAGGAAAGCATGAGTTAGTAAATGAAAGGTAGAGGCTATAAGAAAATGGTTGTGACCATTAGCCAGATATTGACCTTTCTTATATTAAAGTAGCCACAGTTTTATCTTGCATCCAGACACAATTGATTTCTCTCTTCAAGTAGAGCTGACATTCTAGATGCATTACTTCTGATGCATGTGTGTGTTCTCTGGTTATTGACCATACTAGAGAGTCAGATGTATTTAAAGGGCAGAGTGGCCTCATCTTAACTGCAAAACTATAAAGTTGTTTTCTAGCTAAACCTATAAAATTATTATCCATGATCTAAAGATCTCAAGCTAACATTGTTTCTGTTGATTATTACCCTATAGAGCCTAGCATCTTAGGCTTTTTATTCTGAAATAAAAAATAACAGAGATGATTATATGTTACTCTCAGTAGCACTAGCTGGATGTTATAATTAAGGGAGATCTCTTAAGAATGAACTTTGGCATTTTTAATGCATTTTACATAGATGGTTGCTAATGACCCATCCAGTTTGAATGCTATATTTTCAGTGCCTAATCTTATCAATGAGGATACTGAGTTTCAGAGACCATAAGTGACTATCCTGGAATCCACAACCCTTCACTCCCTATAAAATTATTTCCACTATGTTATGCTGCATTTACATATTATAAAGTGTTACAATTTGGTATATAAGCATAAATATATTATCTCATGCATTGTACATATATCTACACCATCCATTATAGTTTTCTTATAAGAAAGTATACTCATGCATTTGAAGTGGATTAATGCAGGAGAATACTGAATCTGTATCTATAGAAAATATTAATGTCCTTCTAATAGGCACCAACTAGCAAAGGTTCATTAAAAATCAGCCTATCATTAGATTATACTTGTTTTTGCAAATCCAGTAATTTAGTCAACAAGTCAACTAGCATTTAATTGCCTATTATGTGCCAGGAACTATATTAAGCATGGAGATACAAAGAAAGGAAAAGCATCCCCTGCTCTCAAGGAGACATTCAAACAATTATGTATAAACAAGCTATATACATGATGAATTGGAACTAATCTTAGAAGGAAGGTAACTACCATTGAGGGGTATTGGGAAAGGCTTTTTGCTTATAATGGGATCTTAGCTTAGACCTAAAAGAACCGGAGAAGCCCATAAGTAGAAATGAGGAAAGAGAGAATTCCAGACAGAGTAGCAGAAGGGCCATTGTCATTGTCATTGTATTAAAAAGAGGCATGCCATATCCGAAGACCAGTAAGATAGGAAGGGGTGAAGTTTTAAAGACTTAAAAGCCAGAGATTTTATAATTAATCCTATAAGTAATGGGGGGGGGGTCACTGGAATTAAATGAATAGGGGATGATTGGTCACAACTGCAATTTAGGAAGATGAATTTGACGCCTAAGTGAAGGATGGACTAGAGACACTTGAGATAGTGAGACTGAAAAGAATTCTATTTCTAGTGTGAGGGGATGAGAGCCAACACTCAGATCATCAGGAGATAAGGGTGTGGGACTCTATATAAAAGATGTTATAAAAGTAGAATCAACTGGTCATGGCCACTGATTAGATATTGCAATACATATCCAATTGGATGTTGATTAAAGTTGGAATATTGAGGTTAAAAATACTTAAGTTGGAATTCTGGGTGACTTCAAGGAGGAGGGTGGTACCCTCAATTGTAATAGGGTCCTTTAGGAGGAAGGGAGGTTTTTTTCAGGGAAAGATGAGTTCAGTTTCAGACATGTTATAAAATCAAAGTATCTTTAGGTCATCCAGTTTGAGATTTCCATTTGACAATTAGATATAGGAGTTTAGATGGGAGTTTGGGGCTATATAAATAGATCTAAGAATCATCTCCAAGGATATGATAATTGCTCAAAACACCAATAGAAATAATATAGAAGATAGAAGGACTGAGATAGAGGCTTATGGAACATCATCATCATCTAGTGGACATGCCCTTGATGAGTGATGGGCAAACTAGGGTCTGAGGGCCAGATGGGGCCCCCTGAAATGTTCTATCCAGATGCGTGACATTATTCCTAATCTGACGAATACAATGAGTAGGATACAATACAATGAAACTTGGAAAGAGTTGCCTTAGAAACAGACTGACAGATGGACATTTCCTTTCCTTTGGCCCCATCTTTAGAAAGTTTGCCCATCACTGCCATAGATGAATAAGAAGGAAAGAAAACAGAAAAAAAAATCAAGAAGGGCAACAAGGAGAGAGCAATGTCACAAATGCCTAGAGAGAAGAGAATAGTAAGAAGAAAGGGCTGATCACCACTAAGGAGAACATGTCTATAGTGAGATAAAGAAGAATAAAGATTAAGAAGAAAAAAACATTAGGTTTGATCATAGATAACTTTGGAGACAACTGTTCTAGTTGAATAATGAGGAAAATATAGTCTTAAGATGACAGTGAAAAGAAATGACCTTCTCATGGAATATAGCCACAAAAAAGGGGAAATAATATAGGACAATAGCTAGTGGAGATCAAGTGATCAGGTAAGGATTTTTTGAGGAAGAAAGAGATATAGGTATGTTTTTAGGCAGCAAGGCAGTAGATAGGGAGAGACAGAAAATGAATGAGAAAATGAGGAAAATAGAAGGGGCAATCTGCTGAAGAAGACTGGAAGGAATGGAATCACTTGTGCCTTTATCAGGGGTAAAGGGGCAGGGGTCCATCATGTGTAGGGTGAAGAGAAGATTGTGGGGGCAAACATAGGATTGATATGAGATGAAACAGTGGAGAGAAGAAAGAACTTTTGGTGAATGGCCTATTTTTTCAGTAAAACATGAGACAAGTTCTCAAGTTCAGAATGAGGTTAGGGGGACCCAAAGGAGGTTTGATGAAGAATGCAAATATATGGAAAATTCACATGATTGGTGGTAAATCAAATAGGGAGGCATAAAAGGAATAACATTACATCAAGGATTAAGATAATAAATTTGTAGTGGACCCAGTTAATATGGATTCATGATTTTTTCCAGCATTGACCAGCAGTCTTTGAAGAAGAATGAAGGCACAGGATAATGGGAATAATTCAAGGCTTAGACTTGTCAGGGCAGGAGATGGTGTAAGGGATTTGAGAGAAGAGAATAATGTAGAATTAAACTAATTTACCAAAATATGAAGGTAAAGGGGGAGGAAAGTATTGAAGGCAGTAATGATAGCCTAAGAGAGAATTGTTATACTTAAAATTATCTAGAGGCTGATTTCTGAGTAAGAGTATAAGTTTATTGATTATATTAGGTTTATTGATTAGGCCAGCATCATAACTAAAACAGATAAAATTATATTGATCTCCATGACTCTCTTGCAGCTAGGGCAACCTGAGCTGCGTCAGGCAACCCAGTAAATAGATTTTTAGGAGCTCATTAATCAGCCCTTCCCTTGACCATCCCAAGATATCTTTAATTGGTGTTAGCTAATTAAGAGTTGGGCTATTAACCTATTCACTCCTCCCCATCCTCATAGGTGGACAAGTCATAAAAGATCTTGTGTCTCCGTTCATTAACCAAATAGTTTTAAAAAGGAAGATATTCTTGGGGATTCCCAATGACAAAAAAAATGCAAAAAGTAGTGGACTAGATGATATCTCTGACTCAGATCCCAGATATAGTAATATACAGTAATTCTCTCTGTTATAGAGGAATTAATTCAGTTAATGAAAAATAGATTCTCATAGAACTCAAGAAGGGAGAAATTGGGGGCCTTGGTAAAAATACAAATGTTTAGGGTTTCAGAGCAGAGAGGAAAACCAAATGACAATAGATTTTGATCAGATTAAGGAATTTCAGTTTATGAACATTGTAAATGGAAGACTTGTGGCTGATGGAAGGATCAAGGGTAGAATGGAGGATTAGGCCATGAGAAATGAACAAGTTGAGGAACATGGAGTTTTCAATGTTTGAGGGAGTATCGTAAAAGTACAATGAAGACCCTAATAATGAGGGCAGAAGTTGAGAAGGGAAGAAAAACTGTGATCCAGACACTGAACCAGCTGAGGAAGGAAGCAGAGTGACCTGGGAGTCAGTGATAAAGGCTGCTAGAATTTTGATTTGGTAATAAATATGAATTGAGACTCACAGGTTGGCTTGTTTTTGTTTTAATCTAAAAGAGCAAGCATTTCAAGGAGTAGAGTGGAAGGGGTGGGTAGTAGGTCTTTGGGGGTAGGATGTGGGATTGGCTGATAGAGGACAGAACTGAGAAATTTTCAAAAACATCATTTAATAGACACAGAGAGGTGAGGTAACTTCTACAGTATCATGTGGCATGATTGGTAGATTCTATATTAGAACTCAGATGAAGAGATATTCTAGAACTGTGCCCTTTTTGTTATTCCAAGCTCCTTTTTCATTATGCCAGCTCTCTTTTCTTAGGAACTTGTTTCACTTAACAGCTGTTATCTTCATTAGACCTAGTTAACAGTGCTGATTGATGTGATATGATAAAGTGTATTTAGATTAACTCTTTAGAGTCTCAAAGCTATGTTTTAAAAACACTCTGATGTGCTAAGAGTCCCTAATGGCAACAGTTAAATAAGCAGCCTATTAACATGCAAACAGAATTGCTTACCCAGGCTAAGTCTACTGAACTGCTGATAATTGATGAGCATTTTCTATGGCACAGACCCTATTTCCAGCCAATCCAGGGGACCAGTCTTATTGGTCCCTTATTGGCAGCCCCCCAGAAAGTTCTCAGGTTACATGATAATTCTTGGAACATTTGGGGCCTGTCAACTATTAAAATTCAAAGCAGCCCCAAATCCTGGGTAAGATCTCTTTATGGAAATTGACAATGCAGAGAGCACATATGCTGGCTTACTCAACCTTGGCTGACTTGTCTGAGGAAAATATAGTTTACGCTGATTATGACACCAAGTTCAATAAGAAAATCCGTAATTCTTTACTGAAGCCTTTGTTTCCTGTTAAAACACCCAGGGGATTTGAAACCCACATACAGATCTCTTGAGCCAGTAGCTTCCCTGCCACTCAATATAGGGCATACATTTCCTCAACATTCCCCATCACTTTTTTTTCCCCACTAATGAGCCCTAAGAGTTGGCTAATTTTGGCTCCTCCTTCTAAGGTGTCATTGCTACTACCCACAACCCTCTCCCTTGATGAGGCCACATATCAAGGACTAAAAGGCATGCAATGTCCTACTTTTTCCTCCCTGTCCTATTTCCTAAAATTAGAACAAAACAATTAGTGTTAAAAAATTTCCCCCAAATATATGGGGGATTTAAAATTTTAAAACAAAATTAAAAGTTATGAGTTACAGGGATATGAGACTATTTTCTCATACTAGACAGAGCTTTCATTTCTTAATCCTGAACTATATTTTCCAAAATTTTATAATTTTTATCATCCTCCCACAAATATGGTACTTGATAAATGCTTCTTGACTTAACTATTTGACTCACTAAGTATGCTGCTTTGGTTTAGAACATCAATGTCATATTTTTCATGAATTTTCACTATTTATTCTTTGCAACAAATGTTACTCACATAAGTAGTAATTACCTTCCTGGTGATATTTTTTGGTTATACTCATTAAGAGCACTTTAAGACAAGATAACCAAGTGTATTATGAAATGATATTTTCTTTTGGCTTTGGAGCCCATGATGAAAGCAAGTCTGCCAATTCATTTATTTGCCTCTCTGGAGAGACAGTTTGAGTCATCCCTCAAGTTAACTATGATTCCTTCCTTTTTCTGTTTTCATTTGTATGAAGATTGCAAATATTGATATGGTTCGATGTCTTTAGTTGTATGGCAATGTGTCTGGGCAAGGATGTGATATTTAGAATACTGCTAGCTGAAAAGAAGCAGTATGACATAATGGTAACAGGGCTGAGCTTGGGGCCAAGAAGACCTGGGTTCAAATCCTGATTGTAATGTACACTTGCTATGTGACCCTTTGTAAATCATAGGGTTCTGAACCTGGTAGTATGCAGTCTTTAAATACATGTGTTTCACTATTTTTTAGTTATGTTGATTTTCTTTATCTAGGTATATTTATTTCATTTGATGCATTTAAAAGTCTTATTCTGAAAAGGGTTCTTCTATTAGGCTTCACCAGTAAGCTGCTGGAATCTATGACACACAAAAATGTTTAAGAAATGTACTAAGGCAATAAGCTTCAGAAAAGGTGCTGAACTTCATTACAGAATATTACCCAACAAGATTCCTCACCCCGTAGTTCCCTATACCAGTGATATTAGAATACATCTAGCTCTAATAGATAATTCTTATTTAAAGAAGGTATTAATATGGAATTTTTCTTTAAAATATCTGCCTTCTTTTCTAACACTTCCACTATCTCTGAAGACATAAAAAGTGGACACGCAAGACTGAGGGCCATTTTGTATATTTTACTTTATTCCATAGGCTGCCATGGACAAAGTATTCATCACATTATGGTCAGGCCTGACCATTTTCAGCTAGACTAGTCCTTGTATAGAAAACATATGTGCAATAACAGCCTTTAAGAATTCTGGTTCCCTTTTTTGTGGGATGAAACATTTAAAAAGTACGTTTTTTGTAGATGCTAGTCTAGTAACCCTTTTGAAAAATGAAGTTTCTCTGTTCTGTATTGTTTTGGAAGGAGTTATTCTGGCCTCCTAGTCAACATTTCTCTTTTCAAAGGGCAGAGAAGCCATCCTCTTAATAATACAGTCAAGATTTGATGTAGAAAGTGATGTTGCAATTATTGTCAGGGTCTTAGCAAAGCATTTGACAGTTATGTCAGTATTGGCCATAGTGACATGAAGTTGTGGAAGGCAACTAAGTGTTCTTTTGATCTTAAGTGTAAGCTCCTCTTATATGTTTATGTTGTGTTCTTACTGGTCTGAAAAAGAATTTTCCTTGGCAGAAGGCAATGGTCTTACTTCTTTGATGTTTTTGTTTGTTTGTTTGTTTGTTTGTTTGCCCCAAACATAGCTCTAAAAGGACCTTTTGTATTCTTTAGAATTCATCACTATCTTCAGGACATTCTGAATTTTATCACTCCCCAGCCATTCTCATATAACTTTTCCATTTATTCCCCTTCATCCTGTATTACTTTCTTGCTGCCTATGTTTAGCTAGCACCTATTCTGGGGTTCTCTCTCTCTCTCTTCCTCCTCCTCCTCCTCCTCTTCCTCCTCCTCCTCTTCCTCCTCCTTCTTCTTGTTCTCTCTTCCTCCCACCCCAAAGAGCAAAGACTACTCTACTATTCCCTCAGAGTTCCAAAAGTAACACCAAAAAGCTGTGATTTTTAGAACTGGCACTCCTGAGCCCTCATCCACTGTGGCCCCACTTCTCCTCCCATCAACAACTTGTTGACATCAGTTATTCCTCTTTTATACATCTCTTTCTAAAATCTATGCTGGTCAATGAGTTCCCTGTGCATACACATAGTGATTAAGTAACTCTCTATTTTCTTCCATGTTGTAATTTTTTTTCTCTTTTTTGCCATTAGAATTTTATTCTTGAGAGATTCCATTTACTTTATGGTTTCCTTATCCCTATTGAATTTTGTTCCATTGGATTCTACCTATTCTTTCTAGGGGTTCTTTGAAACCTATTCAGCAAATTCATTATACTGCATTGAAGAGTTGCCCTGCTGTTTTGAGTGATTTAGTCTAACACCACAAGACCAAAATTTAGAGGACACTAAATCTAATACCTAGTTAGTAAGAATACAAAATCAGAAACTGTAAGATGTTAGGCTTCTTCTCCTCTTCAAATTAGCCAGTTGAGTTCCTTTCTGGCCTAGTTCCACCCTGATGCCTGCCCAACTTGTGTCTTCCCCAACAGTGACTGTGATGTTTCCCAGTGTCTCCATCCTTGGTGGTTGGTGGCCCTAGGGTTTCTCACAGGACAATATCTTAAAACAAAACGTTTTCCCCTAGCAATTATATTATTGTTTTTTTAATCCCTTTCTAGGAACTAGACCATTCTAGACTCCCTTTCTTTGCACTACCATGAACTATCTCATGCCTGCTGATTTAGAGTCTCTGAATGTATTATATATTCCCTCCCCAATTTCCAGGGAAATCTTCCTTTATTGAACTCTCCCAAGTTGAGTTATCTCAAAATGTTTCTTTAATATTTAGAGCACTCGGATTATATATATATATATATATATATATATATATATATATATATATATGTATGTATGTATATATAT
>NC_058131.1:174189233-174195965 GCF_016433145.1 Gracilinanus agilis | reverse complement strand
AACAACAACAACAACAACAACAACAACAACAACAACAACAACAACAACAACAACAACAACAACAACATATATACACACTAACACCTATGAGACATTTTAAAGTTAATTTGTATTAACATATCCTCCATTACTTTCTTAAGTCTAGTCAACCAGCAAAATAATAAATCAAACCCTAATACATAGTGTTTGCCAATTTAAGAGACAAAAATGCTCACATTGAAAATTTAACAAACAACACAAATCCCAAAGGATTTGTTTCCAGGACACCCTGAGAAGAAGTGGATTCTGTAAAAGGAACTCTAGACATGCAATCAAAGGATTTGGTTTGACTTTCAGCCTTGCCACCTTCTAGTACATGAATATATGGAAATTACTTTCTTTCTTTGGGTTTTAATTTCTTCCTCTATAAAATGTTGAACTAGATGATCTCTATCTTCTGAAAAAAAAGATAAAATTCCGTATTTGGATTAAAATGACCAGATAAGAATAGGTCTGCAGATGAAATGGAAACTCGTTATCTGCATCATGGAATGATCTCTCACCCTCATTAGGAAATTATCAGTATACAATAAAATGGATATTGTATATTCCTAAGCAATGGATTATCTTTCCAAATGCCCTCTAAGATGGGCTTCCATTTTCAGCAACATTTTTCCCCCTTCTGTTGTAGATACTTTACCATGAAGACCACTGATGCCTTGCTTTTGGATTGGGACATTTTTAGAGCTCCATGTTTATAGGTTCTTTATAGATCAGGATGTCATGACCCAGACCCAGTGCAACTTGAATGAATTTCCTCCCAGATGGATTGAACTGAAACTCAGATGTGGTCTCTTCCTGAGGGGAATAAACCTTGTTTATTTTGGCTGAGGCTTCTCAAATAAGGACTGCTTTTATAGAAGCATTGCTGACATGCCATCATAGAAGGGGGAGGGAGGCCATGCTCACTCATACTTCTACTTAGTAAAAATAATTATTTACATGAATCTTCAGGCCCTTAGTAGCCTCTTACACCAGATCAAGGAACCCTTCCTTAGAGAAGATGGAAGAAGATTGGCTTAGAAATAAAATAGAATATACCCTAAAAATTATTAGGGTACCTAACTATAGAATCAGGTAATGTTAGACCTGGAGGGACCTTTAGAGATAATCTAGTCCAAAGGTTATAGACCTTGTAGTGATTGTCATACACTCCTTTGACAATCTATTGAAACCTATCCATGTCTCTATGCCTCTGTGTGTGTGTATTGCGTATGCATAAAAAATAAGTTATCTATTCATGTATGTTAATAGTTTATCGGTCTTAGTTTCAGAATCTTTGAATAGTTCCCCTCCTCTCTTATTTTATAAAAAAAGATAATGAACCATATATCAACAGAACCAGAATTTAAATCCAGGACTTCTTTTTCTTCTTTTTTTTCAATTACATGTAAAACAATTTTTAACAATCATTTAAAATGTTTTTGAAGTTACAAATTCTCTCCCTACCTTCCTCCCCTCAACCTTTCTTGAAAAGTCAAGCAATTTGATATAGATTATACATGTAAAATACACTTCAGTATTAGCCATGTTGTAAAAGAAAATGTAGATTCTCCTCCCACACCTCCCCCCTAAAAAAAGAACAAAAAATTAAGTTATTTTTTTAAAAGGTATGCTTTGGAGCAGCTAAGTGGCTCAGACCTAGAGACAGGAGATCTTTGGTTCAAATGTGACCTCAGACACTTCCTAGCTATGTGACCCTGACAAAGTCACTTAGTCCCAATTGCCTAACTCTTCCTTCTTTTCTGCCTTAACACCAGTTCCTTGTATTGATTCTAAGATGGAAAGTAACAGTTTAAAAAAATTTTAAGTATGCTTCAATTTTTATTTAGATTCCATCAGTCCTTCCACTAGAGGTGGGTTGCATTATTCATCTGCAGTCCTTTGGAATAGCCATGTATCACTGTATTGCTAAGAGTTGCTGTCATTCACAGTTGATTATTGTACAATATTGCTGTTATGGTGTACAATATTCTCTTGATTTGGCTTACTTCGCTTTGCATCAATTCATGTAAGTCTTTCCATGTTTTTTTCTGTGAAAGGCCCCTGCTCATCATTTCTTATAAAACAATAGGATTCCATCACAATCTTATGCCAAAACTTATTCAACCATTCCCCAGTTGATGGAAGTCACCTCAATTTCCAAGTCTTTGCCACTAAATAAAAGCTGCTATAAATATTTCTATATTTTTAGGTCCTTGTCCTTTTTAAAAAAAGAAATCTCTTTGGAACCCAGGACTTCTGATGTGTGTGTGTTTGTGTGTGTGTGTGTGTGTGTGTGTGTGTGTGTGTGTGTATGTGTGTGTGTGTGTGTGTGTGTGAGAGAGAGAGAGAGAGAGAGAGAAAGAAAGAAAGACAGAGAGCAAAAGAGTTAGAGTTTCTGTCAATTTTGTTCCAGAGTCGGGGGCAACAGAGTCATGTTGTTAGAATGTCCTTATTTAGCCCCAGGAAGAGAAGGAAAATTGAAATTTACTTAATGTGGCTGACTAGTGTACTAACTAAGGAATGAAAGGATGAGTCAAGATAGCCATCCATGCCTTTGCCCAGGGCAGTGAAGGACCAAAATAACTTAACTGATAGGATCATAGATTTAATGTTAGAAGGGACCTCAGAAGTAATCTAGTTCAATGCCCCTCATTTTACAGACAAGTAAACCAGAGCAGAGAGAGGTTATATGACTTGCCCACAGTCACAATGATAGTAAACAACAGAGCAGGGATCTGTACCCTAGTTGTCTGATTCCAAATCCAATACTACTTTAACTATCCAACTGTCTCACCCCGGGCTATTTGAATCTATGGAGTAGTTGCCAATGCTAGAGGTAGCCAACTAAGCAAGAGATTACATACAGTCTTAATAGACCTTTGCAACACAGTGCTTTGTTTACAAAACAAAGCACTTTTATTGGGGATAGGAAAGTAGAGCCTTCATCACTATTTATTGCCAATCAATATTTTAAGACAACTCACAAATTTAAGTGAATTTTAAAATTGCTATGTCCTAGCTGAGTGACCTTAGACATTAGCCATCATTATTCATAGAAACCTTGTCTAGTGACAAAAATACTGGACCTGGACATAGGAGAGATCTAGATTCAAATCTTAACCGTAACACTCATTAACTGCATTCTTGAATTCACCTCTTTTTGAATACCTATTTCCACAATATGTAAAATGAGGAAAATATAATCTCTGTAGTATATTTCTTGCTGGGTTAGGAACAGGATCAAATGTAATAATAAATGCCAATAAACAATAATATGTAAATCCTTTGGTACTCTATGCAGATGTCCATTATTCATTTCTGTTGGCCTCTGTTTCTTGTAAAATTAGTAGGAGTTGATTAGATGTTCTATAATGTCCTTTCTAGCTTCAACAGTCTAGGGATTTGATGCCAGAATATGGACTTTTTTTCATGATACCTTTGTTCATTTTTTAGCAAAAGAGAGTCCTAAATATGGTATACAGTAAACAAATGGCCCCAAGATGAAATGACAAAACAAACAAACAAACAAACAAAAACCAATCCATCAACCCTACTTCACCTACCTGGAATGCAGATGTATTTAACTGATTTCATTTTGCTAATGCTGTAAGCTGGTCTCTGATAATTGCCTTGTGTAATTGGAACAAATTTATGATTATGCTAATTCATTCTTAGCAACCCAATATATGGGAGCCAAGCTAATCCATATCTGTCCCTGCATTTCCTTTGTAGATCATTACATGATTAGCCTTTCCCCATGGTTGATGGCAGCATTCTGATTCTGAACAGATTTGATTTCTCCAATGTGGTGTGTGTCAGGTGTTTTATCTAAATGGATGGCACACCCTAGACAGCAGCTTTCAAACCTAGTTCATGATATGAACACTTAAGATCTTTCAAAGCTTTAATCCTTAACAAGGTAACTATTTTCAGCATGTTAGGATCAGTTCTATGATATCCATCAATAAAGAGTAAGATGTTAAATGCTAATGAAATTTAATCTCCCCTTTCAGTGAATCCTCCTTATAACCCAAATCCTTTAACCCAGAGAGGAAAGATGAATTTGGAAATATTTTGAATATTCGGGGTGATATTCAAAACCACTTCCCCAATGAAGAGCTCTGTCTTTGGAGTGGTACTGTGCATAGTGGACAAAGGACAGGATTTGGAAATAAAATGACATGACTTCAAAGTCTTGCTTCATCCCTTCACTATGTATCAGTAGGAAAATTACACATCTGCCAAACACTCAATTATTCTTTTTTATAAAATAGAGATGATAATGCCTCCTTTATATTTGCTTTAAGGATCAAATTAGTTAGAACTTACAAAGCATTTTACATAAGAAGTTATTATTTTTCTTAAAGCTGTTCCATCAATCAGCAGCAAGGAGAAAAACATCGTATTTATTCTTGTGTCCCAAAGAAGACTTCTAATGGTCCACCAAATTACCGTTATAAAAAATAGTAAAAAAAAAAAATCCATTAAAGTCATCTTCTATCCAATTGCTCACCATGTTGTGTACCTGGAATTGTGAAGAATTTTGAAGGCTCTGCTTACAGACCCTAAGGTGTTACAAAGGTTTCAAATATGTTTTGTAACATGATATTGGCCAAGAGATGGTCTGTGTGTCTATGTGTAAGGATTATTCTCACTAAGTGGTCCACCAGATGATGAATATTTTTTTATGTGTGCAGGACATAAATAGTGATGGTCTGGAAGCACATTTGAGATAGAAATTCACAGGTAGATTATGTTTTCCCCAAGCACAGGGGAACAAGCAAACAAAATAGGATCAAGAGTTGTTAATCTTTTGGGTGTGTTTGTATGTTCCACAGATCCCTTTTGACAATTTGGTGAAGCCTAAAGACTTCATAAAATTACTAAATTACAAAGTAATAGATAACATTCCCAGGAAACAGATTATATTAAAGTACAATTATTATTTTTTAAGATGACAGAGTTGGGTAAAGAATCCATGGTTGTACTATCAATACAAAGGAGGTTTAAAAAAACGTTGCCTTTCCTATCCCTTGGAAATCATCTTTTGATTATCTCCTTCCACTCTGCATTTATGTTCTGTCTGTTTAATGCTCTCCTGATCCTCTGTTCCTCATTCTTGTAAATGTTTTACATTAATGTAAACATGCTTCATTCTTCACACCTAGTAATATCAAAGCTTCAGTAAACAATGCATCAGGGTGCTCTCTTTTCCAGAGAACATTGAGATACCACAAAGAAAGAATAAATAGGTTGAGATGGTACCTGGCTTGCATGTCCATAGCAGATGAGAAGGGAAAACATTGATCTAGTGAGAGGTACAAGAGGTCAGAACACAACATTTTCCATCACCAGAATTTGGTCTTCTCTGAACTCTATGTGCTTCTCATTTCATTGAACCTAAATGAGCTTGATTCTATCTGTGATTGTTAGGTTTCCCTCTTTTGACTGGTTCTGCTATGATAGCTTCACAATTAAGCTGAATTTCTGGCTTCTTTTGTGAGATATAATCAGATAAGGAGAGCTAAATTGCGGAAACTGCAATGTAGGTGGTTTTGAAATCAATCTATACAGTCTAGAAAGAAAAGCAAGAGACAAAGGGGGAAACATGATAGCAATGTTATAAATAACTTGAATATCATCAAGGGTAGAGGGGAAGGCACTCCTCACATAATCTGAAACTGGTTATGGAAGTAATGATGGCCTAAGTCTGAATTTAGGAAAATGAAATCAGATACAGTATTAGGAGACATCACATGGCTGATTCCTAGACTAGTCCTAGAAGAGACTTCTAAAAATAATGTCTAGCAACTCTTATTGCTAGCATTTTAATAATAGCTAACCTTTTATATGGGCAGGAAGGTGGCCAACTATATAGAACAAAGCCCTGGAGTTAGAAAAACCTGAATTCAAATATGGCCTCAGACACTTAATAACTGTGTGATCTTGGGTGAGTCATTTACTTAACTCAGCCTCAGTTTCCTCATCTGTAAAATAAGTTGGCAAAGGAAATGTCAAAGCACTCCCTAAGAAAACCTCAAATGGGGTCATGAAAAGTAGGATAAAACTGAAAAGACTGAACAATAACAAAAGCATTTATATAGTAGTTTATAAAGGACAAATACTATCACACAATGAGGTATAAATCTGAGGCCAGGCATTTATTAGCTGTGTGACATTGAGAAAGTCATTTGACTTCTGCCTCAGTTTCCTTAATTGTTATGGGGATAATAATAACTTCTATTGCCATGGTTGTGGTAACAATCAAATGAGTTGATATTTGTAAAGTGTTTAGGATAGTGCCTTGCACAAAGTAGATGCTACATCAATGTTAGCTATTATTATTATTACTATTATTATTATTATATGATATTGTTATTCCATATTATAAATGAGGAAACTGAAATAGAAAGGTTAAATGACTTACCTAGGGCCATTAGTAATTGTCTAAGGCAAAATATGAACAATAAGTAAATGTTCACACTGAAAAAAATTTTAAAAATACTTTTTAAAAAATTGGTTTTTTATATACATATATATCTATATCCCTTATGCATTTGAAATACCATATATCCCTCCCTCTAGCCCTTCCTGAGAGCCATCCCATATGGTCAAAATAATTTTTTTAGAGAAGGGAAAAAATGTTAGCATAACCAATCAATGAATTGAGAAAGTCCAAAAATAGGTCTAATGTGTAAGACCTGTCAC
>NC_058131.1:174156733-174184233 GCF_016433145.1 Gracilinanus agilis | reverse complement strand
TGGACCTGACATCCCATTTTGGAATTACTGTCCTCTTCTGAGCTAGAATTTTGGTCTTCTTTCTTGCTGAAATAGTTTTCCAGTCAGGCTATTTTTTTGTCTTTTGCTTATTTGGGGGCACTTTTTTCATGACTTTTACTCTAAGTTAAGGCTCAGCTGTACTTCTATAATGGAGGGAATGATGTCCCTGGGTTCCCCCAGGAATTCTCTGCAGTGAATTTAGCTAGATTTCACTCCTTGAATGCCAGTTCTTCATTGCTGCCAGTACCACATTGCCCCTTTGGCTGAGGGTTCTCCCTGGAGTGCTCACACTAGCTCTTCAGTATATGCTTGAACTGAGACATTCTACATGCTACTGATTTCACTGTTCCCCCCTTCTTTCTGTGCCTCTATGTTTTCTTTAGTTAAGACTCAGTTTCACTCTATTTTGTTAGTTCAGCTGCTCCAAAATTTGTTTTGAGGCATTTTATTTTTGGTTATTTGGAGGTGGGTTTCAGCAAGTTTAGAGTGTTCCTTACTCCTCCATCTTGACTGCCTGAGGTGGAAGTCTAGGTAAAAGGTCTTTGCCAAGGTCTCATCATTAATAAGTAGTTGAGTTGGAATTTAAAATGATGTGTTAGTCCTCTGAGAGTAGAATCTTATGGAAAGAAATATAACAATACATCCTAATATGATCCTCAGAACAATTTGTGAATAAATTGTTGTGGTTTTTTTATCCTGAAGTCAGAAAGATTTATTTAGGAACCATTTAATATTTACCAGTGTTAGCACTGACCCTTGCAATTGCTTTCTACATCATTAGCCTATGAGAATACTCTTCCCCTTATGAACACAGATGAGAGTGTGCAGGCAAGAGCTTTTATTAAATTTCTAATTGGCCTACTGCCTTATTTGTTTTGATTCTAACCTTATTTCATTCAGCCAAGTGATTTTTTCCCCCATTGAGGCTGTATGCTACTAGTAATTCAACATTGTTCATAAAACATCTTGCCTATGTGCTTGCAAAGGTTGTTGACAAACAGTCCAAATTTATAGAACAGTTCATATTTCATGGTGGAAATCCACCACTACAACACAGTCTGATAATGATGCTAGGGGAATAGGGAGCCACAAATTCTTCCAGCCTGCTGCAGACTTGCTCAGGGCTCTGCAAAAACCTTTTGCCTCTCTGTTTCCCAATTTCTTCATCTGTCAGAGTGATATTAATACCACTTGACACCTCTTTCCCTTATGGGATATTGAGAACAAGTAAAGTATTTGGGCAGACTGTGATACGGTGTCTGACACAGATATGCACACATGTAAACCTCTGAAAATTGTAGAGAGGTCTTGGTGAAAGTACAACGTCCTATGCACTGAGACATATTCAAATGCAACCCAAGATTTTATGCATTTAGGAGCGAGGCTCCCCGTCTGAGTGCACCCTGAGACGGTTCTGTGTGAAACACCATGGATGTCAGTTGCACACCTTCTGTACCCACCTAACCAGAATGACTGATGGCCCTGGAAAAGGAACCTGCTGTCTGGCATGAAATCTAATTGGCTTTGATGGTCTGCCTTTGCAGATTTGTTTATAAACTGGAAAATCTACAAATTGCAGACCATCTGCACATAACACTGTGCTAATGAATGCCTGTATCCTGCAAATCTATAAGCTCATTAAGTCAAAGTAACTAGTCTTTCCACAAGCTTCTAACTGGGATTATCCATCGGGAACCAAAGGAACAGAAGGAAGAGGAAGACCTGTTTGATTATGGGAGGGGAATGTCCCCCACACACTTCGGGACAGCTAAGCCTCACTATCAAGGAGATAACCTGCTGGCAAGGGGTCACTTAGATTACTTGATATATACATCTGCTGTCCTCTGTGTTCAATGCATCGATCCTGTAATGCTAATTTGTACTGCCTTAGTTAAGTGGATAATTAGAGCTTTCCAGTTTGGAAGCCTCCTACAGAGTAATTTCTGGATGAAGCATGAATATTACACCATTATACCTCTTCCCTGCCGTAAGCATCTGCAAAGCGAGTTCACTGGCTCCCACCAGCCATTGCTCTCTGAAAGAAAATCTTGATGTGGGGGGGAAGAGAGCACAACTACTCCCTTAACTTGTCCTTTATCTCAAACATAACAGAATAAAAGAATTTCCCTTTTCCCTCTTAATGCTATTTTGTATTTTAGGTAATAGCCAACTCTGAGGTTTGATGAAAAAGAAATAACATTGATGAAAGACTTTTAGCACTGTCCATGTGTATGATAATGTCCATCTTTGATTAACCAATTTTGTATTTTGTGCTTTCAGATATATTTTCCCTTTTCTTAATTCAACTATTTTCTTTATGATACCTCGGCCTAGGAAAAGATCTTTAAAAACTTAGCTTTGGGGACAAATGAACAAATATAAGCACAATCTGTCATTTTCCTACGTTCAACAAACTCCAAACAGATGTACTAATGAAGTTAAATGAGTGAGTCGTTTTAGAGAAGGGAATAAGCCATTAGGTCAGAACACAAATATCAGCACACACTAAAATCTACTAATTTCCTAATAGTTGATGGAGGTCGGTCACAAAACGTATAAACATATAATTTAATACTCATTTATCTGACATAATCAGGAAATAGGGAATTATACATAGATGTGCTGATTGGCCAGCTGAAGGCTTTTTATTTTTAGTACCTAAACTTTATTTTTAAGCCTGATCCATCTTTTTTAGAAACATATCTAATATTTTCCTTAGATATAGGGAGCATTATTTTATGTAACTTTTATTTCATTTTACCTTTTTTTTTCAATTAAGAAGCATTTTCTCTGCCTCTTGCCTCATACCTCTGTTCCAAATAGAGAAAAAAAAGAGCAAAATAAAACTCTTGTAACAATTATGCCCAGTCAAGCAAACCACATTCCATTATTTACCATATCCAATAATGTGTTCTTCATTCTTCATCCTGAGTCCATTACCTCTTTTGAAGATGGATAGCATACTTTAGTATTAGTCCTCTAACCCATGTTTGATCCTTGCACTGAACAGAATCATTTCATTCTTCAAAATTGTTTGTGTATTGAACATAACTTAAATCTGTTGTTGGCAATACAGATTATGTACCAGGCACTATGAACATTTTAATATTTTGTAAGAAGGTAGTATCTTTTGGCATCCTCCCCTCCTCTCCAGTGAGTGGGATCAGAGGTGGAACAAGAAGTGTGGGTTAATTTCCAAATTCATTTTTTCCATGATTCACAGCTGTAAGCATGCTCCCATACCCCAAACACCCATCAACTGACTTAATCTATCTCTTTTGGGAGATAGCTGAATTGAGATGAATATACTAAATGGCCTCATATTTTTCAGTCTTTATGTCAAATCACCAAACATTTACTAAGTGTTTATACTAAAGTTCCAGGCATTGTACTGCAGATACAAATAAGAGAGGGAAAAGAGTCCCTGTCTTCAAATAATTTACATGGACCCAGTGGTGGAGATATTCCAGAGAGTCAGAAGTAAACCTAGATATTAGTGGAGACATGACTAGCCATGGAATTTTCTTTTAAATGGCAAATCTAGGAGGAACCAATCAATCACAGGGAGATGTTGCAGGACTGCAAAAATAACTGTAGCACATGAAGGCCAGAGTCATAATCATTTAGTCAAGTTTTTACAGTGATTTTTTCCCTATCTTTTCCCTTTTTTGCTAGGGAAAAAAGAATGGTTCTGCTTCTAATTTTCTGTCTTATTTTACATATGATTGTCATGATATGAACTAAAGAATGACAATCTTCTTGTAGGACTTATCTCACTCTTCCTTTGTAATAGTTTCATTTGTATTTTTCTCTCCTACATTTTCAATAAGTTTATACACTTATTAAGGGTAGAGTCTAGGTCTAATTTAATATTTGTATCCCTTGAAATAGTTATATATATTTCATCTTACTCATAATGTCTTAAGTTATATGTATGTCAGATGTCTTAAGTAAGATGTATGTCAACATCTTACTCATAATAGGTCTTCAATGAATATTTACTGAATTGAACAGATAAATTAGGAAGGAAAGAAATGGATGCTTTTCTTGCATTTGAATCTAGTTAATATAAGATGACATAAATTTGTAGTGGACCTAGTTAGTATAATTTCATTATTTCCTGCAGTACTACTCAGTAGTATGTGAATAAGAAGAAAGTTGTAGAAGTAATCCATCATTGGAATTCTCCAAGGCATGGTCATTTATAGAGCATAGTCACAGAAAAATTACTATGGGTTGATATTGTGAAGACAGGACAGGATAAACACAGAATGATATTGGTCTGGCAAAATACTAAGGAAGAGATGGATTGAAGGCTATGACTAAGGGATAAAGAATAAATATAAGAAAAGTAAAACATAAGGAGGAAAAGAATGGTAGGAAATATTGATCAGATATAGGAAATACACTCTTCTTAATTACAGAAGCTGAACATTTGAAAGTGCTGCTAAGATCAAAGGTCTGACTATTCCTAGGTATAACTAACATGGAATAGAGTAATAGATAAAGGGAGCTGGAATGTGGGAGGAATTAGGAACTAGATTTTATTGTATTTGAGGAAATGTTCTAAACATCATTTAAAAAAGAGAAAGAATACCCTGGAGGTAAGTAGGTAATAATCTCAAAAATCTGATAAAACCCAATGGAGGCAATATAATCTTATAAATCCTCCACTTCACATCAAAATCTCTTGATATGATCACCTCTTACACAAACATTTTCCTCATTTAATTGAGTCTCTGAGGAAGAGATCTTCTTCCTTTCAAGATCCCATCCCAGGGGCAACTAGGTGGCTTAGTGGATAGAGCCAGGCCAAGAAATGGGAGGTCCTATATTCAAATCTGGCCTCAGAGGTTTCCTTGTTGTGTGACCCTGGACAAATCACTTAAGCCCAATTGCCTAGCCCTTACCTCTGTTCTTCCTTGGAACACATTAGTACTTAGTACTGATTCAAAGATTAAAAAGTAAAAGTTTTTAAAAAAAAGATCTCATTCCATTATTTTCTTTGTATATCCATCATCTAACAGAGTAGCTGGCACAAAGTACTTTTTACTAACTACATATTAACTGATTGATTTCTACCATATAGATCCCATTATTATTCCTTATCTTTCTCAAATTTTCTCTCTTCTTTTTTGCATATTCCATCCCTGCTACTCACACCCAAATTTCTCTCAATCTCAGTTTTCAAAAATAAACCCCACCAAAATGCATATTAGACCCTACTTATCCTGCTATATTTCTCCTCCCTTTCTCAGTCAATCTCTTTGGGGAGGAGCATCTACACTCTATATCACTACTTCCTGTCCTCTAGGACTGTTCTTAACTCTTTGATTTGACTTGTGATCCCATCACTCAGCTAAAACTCTTCTCTCCATAGATACCTGGGATATCTTTACTGCTAGATCTAATGACATCTCATTCTTAATCCTTCTTAACTTTTCTGCAACATTTGACACTAATGATAGCCATCTTTACTCCTGAATATTCTTTCCTTTCAGAGTTTTTATGTAACTTCTCTCTCCAGGTTGTTCTCTGATTATTCCTTCTCATCTACATTACTAAGTTTTCATCAAGATTGTTATTCATCCTTCATTTTCTAAGAGGACTGATGACATCACAAAGGTGATATCTTGATTTGTGTGAGTTGGATTTAAGGCATGCAGAGTTATCCAAATCATTGGCTTCACTCTCTCCTCCAGAGTCATCAAAATTCAGTGGCAGGACAAAAGTCAAGATTACTGGAGACTACCTGGAATACAGTGGGTGACTTTAGTATCTGACCAAGCTCTAAGAACTCCACAGTGCCTGCTTCAGTTGCCTTCATAGTCATTGCAATGAATTGTTCTCATCAGTCCATTTCACTGGGAAGTCTGCACATGCTTGGGATCATCCCCCCCAACTCACCAATGGGTCTAAGCCTATCAATTATCCTCAATCTAGTTTTGCCCATCTGCTAAGAAGATTTCATCTATGTAACACCTACTATAGATATCTCCCACAGCTTTGTCCTGCTCTCTCTTTTTCACCTACACTCTATCACTGGGTGACCTCATTAGTTCTCATTGGGTTGAATTATCAACTCTCTTCCTATTATTCCCATACCTACAGATTCAGCCCTATTTATTCTTCTGAGCTATAGCCTCCTATTATTAACTGCCCACTGGACATTTTGAACTGTATGTTCCTTTGGCAAATCAATCTCAACATGTCTAAAACAGAATTCATTATCTTTTCTCTTAAATTCACTAACTTTCCAAATTTCTCTATTGCTGTCAAGGGTACAATGGTCTTTCCAGTCCATTTATCTCACAGTCTTGATGCCTCACTGTCCCTCATCTTACCTATCTAATCAGCTATCAGAAGTTATGGTTTATATATCTATTTATGACTTATCTTCTATATGTACTTTTCCTTCCCTCAGACATTATCCTAATTTAGGCAATCAATACCTCTTTTTTGACCCCTTCCTTAGGTCTCTCCCACTTTAATTCATCTTCCACATAGCTTCCAAAATGACTTTCATAAAGTGCTAGTCTGATTGTTATATACATGCCATCTCCCACACCTTTCAGCAAACTTTAGTGGTTTCCCATTACCTCTAGGATGAGATATAAAATCCTCTGTTCATCATTCAAAGTTCTTCAAGACCTGGACCTATTGGTACTTTTCTAGTCTTCTTACCCCCTTCCACATACTCTACAGTCCCGCCATAGAGGCCTACTAAAATGTTTTCACAATATAAAATTTCATTTCTTGTCTCTTTTTCTTGGTTTACAGAGGTGCTTGTCATCTCTAAAATGCTTTTACTTCTCACCTCAGCTCTTAGAATTCTAGCTTTCCTTCGAAACTCATTTCATTTTCTATAGAAAGCCTTTCTTGATCCTACTAAGTATTAATTCTTTCTCTTCTAAGATCACCTTTTATATATTTAGTACATCCCTTACACACCCTAATATTTACATGTTATCTCTACTATTAATATGAAAATTTCTTAAAAGGCAATGACTACTTAAATTTTGTATTTATACAACTAAAACTTAGCACAGTGACTGCTAAACAATAGGCACTTCATAAATGCTTGTCAAGTGATTGACTCACTGATTAACAGTTCTGTAGAATTTGACACTTTTGGCTTACTTCCGACATGTATGTTCTCCATTTTCCATCTCTGTGCCTTTGCTTGGGTCACACACAGTGTTTGGAATGCCTCACCTGAACCTCTTAGCATTCTATTTCCATTAGATTCAGTTGAAAATGACACTCTATGGAAAGCCTTCCCAAGTCTCTAAGCAGTTAACATCCTCTCTTTAAATTACCTTGAATTCATTTCAAAGACATGTTTTACAAGTACATGCTTTCTCTCTAGTTAGAGTATGCTCCTCTTGAGAGCAAGAACTATTTTTCTTTTGTCTAACACAAAGAAAAGTGCCTAACCCTTCTCTAAATGCTTATTGTTGATCAACTTAACTAAATATTAGACATTATCCTTAATCTAGAAGAGGAGTTCTAAACTTTGGTTCTTTGAACTTTAAAAGATATATATATATATATATATATATATATATATATGTATATATACATATATATACACATTAATATTTTGGTGACTATCTCAGGGTAATTGGTTTCCTTTGTAATCCAACACCAACACACACACACACACACACACACACACACACACACACACACACACACACATATATATATATATATATATATATATATATTTGTTCATTTAATTTGATTTAATGAATCTGAGAAGTTCTTTTGCTTTCTCAAGCGGTATATGATGGGAAAAATAAAGCATCTCTGTCCTAGATGAACTGAAAATCCAGTTGGAGAAATGTTTACATATAAGAAGTCTAACTTAACATCCTCTTTAATCAAAGGACAGTAAATTCATATATGCTAAAGTGCCAACTAGTGTTGTGGAGCAGGACATTAGTACTTCAGCAATTTCTTACTCCTTGCTTTTTCTTCCTGCCCTCAACTAGGTGGAATGGCTAAAGAATGAAGAGCCTATTGATTCCCAACTGGATGAGAACATTGACACCAGAGCTGATCACAACTTAATTATCAGGCAGGCCCGCCTCTCTGATTCTGGGAATTATACCTGCATGGCTGCCAACATTGTTGCCAAGAGAAGAAGCTTGTCAGCTACTGTGATTGTTTATGGTAAGATGAAAACAATAGCCTACACAGTAGGTTAGGAGTCATTTGGGAATGGAGGTGGTGGGGAGAGCATGCAGGAGAGGGAAGTGATGGGTCCATATATTCAGGGAATCATAGCATTTTAGCATTAGAAAGGAATTTAAGATTATATAGGTCAATCCATAATTTCATCAACAAGACCTGTTTCCTTCCATTGATCTTTTTGTCTTTTTTTAAGACCAGGCCTTCTATAGAGGAGGTCAATTGCATTTGCAAACCTTTTTATTTTTTCATAATAAAAAAAATAAAGTTCATTTCTGAGTGTTGTGTTTATCATTTAAGTGAAGGGAAGTCAGACTGCATTTTCTGTGTCCCTCCTTCCTCCAGATTCCACATCAATCAGTAAGCCTCCTTATATATAAAATCCCACTGAAGACAAACAAACGAGTGTCTGAGAATATCAGCCTTTATATAATGTACATTAGTGCTATTTAAAGTATGAAAATATACTCTCCCCAGTATATTGCCAAAGGTGAGATTAAAGATGAATACCTGATCACCTCAAACTCATGTCTTGAACTTCCAAGTCCCTTTGGCTAGTTCCTTCCTAGTAACATCCCTGTGAAGAAGGTTGGTATTGCTTTCCTTATGTTATAATCAAGGAAGTAGATATAGAAAAGCTAAGTGGTTTGGTCTGTAGGTCAGGGGAAGAAGCAGTAAAAAGTTTAAAGATCCAGAATGTCCAGCAGCCTGGTTCATGCCACCCAACAGAGCGGGTGCCTTGCCCAGAGTAGGCGCTTAACAGCTCCTCATTGGTTCAATTTAATTTGATACCTCTCTCCTTCCTTTCTGTCCTCCCTTCTTTCTCTCTCTCAGTGAATGGAGGCTGGTCTTCCTGGACAGAGTGGTCAGCCTGCAATGTTCCCTGTGGTAGAGGTTGGCAGAAACGTTCTCGGACCTGCACCAATCCCGCTCCACTCAATGGGGGTGCCTTTTGTGAGGGAATGTCAGTGCAGAAAATCACCTGCACTTCTCTTTGTCCTGGTGAGATATAAATATACATATATCTACAGATTACGTTTCCCCCTCTGACCCACCCACAATAGCTGATGAAAATGAAATCAATGCCATCCTTCCTCTTCAGTGATGTCTTGACCGTGCCCATCTCTCCTTTCCACAGTAAAGACCAACAGGATATCTGTCTGAGGTCATTTATATGTGGGTCTCTGTAAAGGCAGGGGAATAGAAGTTATATGATGTTTATTGTCACCATAGAATGCTCTGACCATTAGGAAAGTCCTTGATTTGAAAGATTTTTACATTAGCGGTGTATAATAGCTTGGAGCCATCCACACACTGTGTCCTTTGGTTCATCTCTTGTGTGTCACAGTATCTGGTACAAAGTAGATGTCTAATAAACGCTTATTATTTGATTGATGACTTAGATTTCATGTTTGGGAGTAAAAATTAGTGGTGGATATTTAGTCTCTGATCTGGACATCAAGGCTTTGTTTGTTTTTTTAAATCTCCACCAAGTCCTTCCTCTGATGCCTCATCTATTGTGGAGGCGAAGCTGGTTTCCTGAAAACAGTGTCCTCAAAGTATTTGGCAAGTTCTACCAAGCTAGAAAGGCTTTGAGTACTGGTCCTACTAACAATTGTCTTTGCTATCCAACACAGATGAAGAATTATCATCACTTTGACCACAGGATAATGTTTGTTTGGTTTTTTTTAAGCAATAGTAATTCATGAAAGTTATTTAAGAAGCTATGGAAGGGATAAACGTCATGTGGGAGGGGGAAAGTATTCATGGTGATAAAGGTATAGAACCTTGCATTATAATATTTTACAATTATTATTCTTTTATAAAGCCTGCTGATTCATAGCATTATCACATATACCAACCACTTTGGCCCTATCATAGCATATTATTCTAAACAACTGACCTAGCTTTCTCTAGCCTCAGGTTTATTTACAATGAAATCAGCAAAAAATGACAAATTGTAAATACCTACTATATGTTTTTGAGTCAGCATATGCTTACCATTCCTCCTTGAAGTAAATAACTCTGTTAACAAAAATAATTTCCTGACCACCATTGTTCATCTTTAATTCCTTTCCTTCTTGTCCAATTTACAGAATTATCATAATAATGTGAAGGCTCTTCAGTCATTATAATTTAGTCTAGGACATACACCCTTTATTATAGACACTACAAGTAGTCATCTAATCTTGTTTGTTACTATTAATATTGCATTTAACATATTATGTGTATAATATATTACATATAATAATTAGTAATAATAATAATTTTTATTCTTCAAAAGAATCCTGCAAAGGTATATAACAACAAATTGTGTCATATAATGACAAATCAGTGAGACCAAAAATAGCTTTATTCCATCAAATTCATGTTGATACTCCAAGGTATGAATTGATCCCTAGTCCCTAACATGGTAGTAGAGACCATTAACTCCAAGGATGTTAAACTAGAGTTTCTCTTCTATGTAAATTTAACTTGATTCCAGCTTTTAGAGAGAAACCCTTACTTGTTTCATATTTATAGTTATATTTTAGAAAACTTTCCTTTAGAAGAAAGCCTTAAGTAGTACCAGAAAGGAGTGTTGTTCCTCCTTAAGGGGACAAGTTAGCATTTTTCAGGTTGGCCTTTCTGGTAATCAGTTCATTGGGGCCATTATACTGGAAATAGGAAGGAAGGGAATAATAACTGCCTATCCCCCCAGGAAATTCAACACCAAGCTACATATGTTAAATGTTTTTCAATGTACAGAGAAAATCCTGAGTGAGCTTAGAGCTAAAAAAATCAAAGACAAAAAAAAAGACAATATAATCCCTGCCATGGAAAAGCTCACAGTCTAGTAGGAGGGTACAACATGTATATCACTAAAGATGATAGATTTTAGAAAATCAGTGTATATAGTACTTAATTGGACTTAGGATCAGGGTCAAGTACTGACCTTGTCACCCTAGGCAAGTCACTGCCCCAGTGAATTCCACAAATTGCCCAGAAGGTGCCAATTTATGCTACTGGAAAGAATTTACTCATGAAATCATAGGTCTAGTCCTCATTCCATTCCTGCAATTTAGAAAATTAATGTGTGCATGAAGCATCAAAGAGAAGAGCCTAAGAAATTAAAAGTAATAGAAGGGCTCACTTCCACCTAGAGGAATCAGGGAAGACTTTGAAGGTAGAAGATATGGAACCTAAGGGAGGTCATGGAAGGAAAAAAACAAGCATTGATTAGTTAATTAATATCAAATTAAATTTATACCAAAGAGAAACTCAACATTCCATCTTAGAATCAATACTGTGTATTGGTTCCAAGGCAGAAGAATGGTAAGGGTTAAATGACTTGCCCAGGGTCACACAGCCAAGAAGCATCTCAGGCTAGATTTGAACCCAGGAATTCCCCTCTCTAGGTCTGGTTCTCAATCCACAGAGCCACCCAGCTGCTCCCATAACAAGCATTTATTAAACATCTACTATTTGTGAGGTGCCATGCTGAGGATCTTATGAATTTCATCTCACTTGGTCCTTACAGCAACATTGGGAGGCCGGTGCTATTGTTAGCCTCATTTTACAGTTAAGAAAAGCGAGGCAGGCCAAGATTAAATGACTTCCTCAAGGTCACTCAGCTAGTAAGTACCTTGGGCCAGATTAAGCTTAGGTCTGCTGGGCCAGCGCCCTGGCCCCTATGCCCCCTAGCTGCCTCTAAATGGGAAAGAGGAAAATGTCAGGAGATGAAGTGGATGGGGAGAGGCAGAGGAATTTGATTTTATTCCATGGATCATGGATGGTCTGTCCAAAGACATAACAGAATAAACATAGGGAGAGGTCCCATTTGGCTGAAGTATCCAATGCACAAGGAAGAAAAGCATGAAATGTGGCTGGGAAAGTCAGCAAAAATAAGGTTATAGAGGAGTTATTGGAGGTATATGAGGAACTCTTGGAGTTTTCTGATCAAGGCAGTGGCATTGAGGTCCTAGATTAAGAACCACAGGGGACATTAGGGACTCCCTGGTCCCACCCGTTCATTTTTTAGAAAAGGAGGAGGCTGAGGCCCAGAGAAAGGTGGTAATTTGTCTAAGGTCAAACAGAGTGAGATTGAATCAAACCATTTTTCACTTTATCCTCTTCATGAGTTTTTTTTTCTTGCATAAGCAATATTTGTCTTCTTTCACAACATGATGGACATGGAAATATATATTGCATGATAGTGCATGTGTAACTATATCCCATTATCTACCATCTTAGGGAAGGGGAGGACAGGGAGGGAGGAAGAAAACATACATTACAAAATGTCAGAAATGATGATTATTATTTTTTAAAATCCTGACCTTCCATCTTAGAATCAATATTGTGTATCAGTTCCAAGGCAGAACAGCAGTAAGGACTAGGCACTGGGGATTAAGTTATTTACACAGCTAGAAAGTGTCTAAGACCAGATTAGAACCCAGAGCCTTCCTTGTCTAGGCCTGGCTTTCTATCCATTGGGTCACCCAACAGCCCCTATCAGAAAACAAATAATAAAAATTGTTTCAATGTGTTTAAAAAGAAAAAGGAGCCAGAGGGGGAGCTTATCATGTTAGAATCCTACAATGAGCATCAGACTGGAAGGAGTCACTCAATCAACAAACTAAATGTCTAGTGCATATATCGGCACCTCTGAGATCTTAAGTCCAATGCTGTCATTTTACACATGAGAAAATAGCCGCCCAGAGAGATAAAAGAACTTACTCATGTTTCCAGAGGTATGCAGCAGGGTTGAGATTCAAACCCAGATCTTTTAGCAAAAACTTATGCAGTCTTCTGCAAGGCCACATTATAGTGGACAGAATGTATTTCCTTGTATGAAGGATGGATTGGCAAATTCATCTAATGCCAATTATGCTCTTATCTGCTCCTGAATGTATTTTTTAGATCAGAGTTGAGGTTTTATTTTGCGAAGATTATTTTATTTTTTTTTATTTTTCACTTCAGCCTAGAATGTTCCATCTACTGCCTTACTTAAACTTCCAAAGGTAGTGAAATGACTGCCTTCCTGTGGTCTTTGAGCATGGGTTATGTGTCCATACAAGGCATAGTTGGACATGAATAACTAAGAGGAAAAAAACAAAAAAGCAAAAAAACATAGATAGCAGTATCATCCACACTTTCAACAGCACCTGCAATCTGTAGCCCTGCCTATGTTTGGTAATTGTTTTTGCCCTGAAGAAGTAAAAGAGGGACTTATGTATTCTTTGATTCCTGAGAGAAACCAAAGAAGTGAAAGTGATGTCCAAGCTCCTATTCTTTTTGGTTTCTGGCTTCAAGAATGCCAACAAGCCTTGGGGAGGGAGAACAGGAGAAGAAAGCACAGTTGATTGACATATTCTAGTGGATTTGATTGATTGATTGAATTATTTTTGCCTTTCTCTTCTAGTTGATGGAAGCTGGGAGGTATGGAGCGAATGGTCAGTGTGCAGTCCAGAGTGTGAGCATCTGAGAATACGGGAGTGTACGGCACCACCTCCAAGAAATGGGGGTAAATTCTGCGAAGGCGTGAGTCAAGAATCAGAGAACTGCACAGACGGGCTCTGCATTCAAGGTACCAACATATATTTCCATTGGGTTCATTGAGAAAGGAAAAAAGTCTTCATTCCTTCCAGTATTTTTAATTAAACCATATGGTTGAGCTTGCCCCCCTTCCCTATCCTCGAGGCCAGAAAAAAGGGGTTTTAAATATAATGATGATAGTGATGATAGTAATAATGATGATGGCAAAAATATGGGCAGAAAAGTAGAAACTATATACACATAATAAGTTTATGCATGTATATATGTCAACATACAGATATGTATGCATATATGCACTTAATACATATATAAGTATGCACATATCTACATGTATGATCTATCTTTCTGTCTGTCTATCTATCTGCCTGTCTATCTATTTATCTATCTATCTATCTATCTATCTATCTATCTATCTATCTATCTGTCTCTGTCTCTGTCTATCTGTCTGTCCATCTCTCTCTGTCTATCTATGTATCTATCTATGTATTTATCTATCTCTGTTTCTCTCTGTGTCTGTCTATCTATCTATCTCAAAGCTCCCTACTCTTGTTTCTTTTAAAGAAGTATGACATTAACATAATATGGCTCTAAAAATCTAGCAAAATATCCTTCAAGTGATTGGTTCTGAGGTTGTTGGTTATGAGTTTTTAATTGAACAGTCTTTGAAAGATTTTTTATTTGTTTTTTAAATAAGGATACTTTGGAAAGATCAGGTATCACAATGGATAAAGATCAAGCTTGGAGTCAAGAAAATCAAAGTTCAAGTCTTGCTTCTGATACACTGTGGTTGTAGGACCATAGGACAAATCATATGGCCTCTCCATGCCCCAAGGCAGCACCCGAATACTCTAAATGACAGCGGAGAGCTGATTGCATTAGCACATGTTGTCTTCACACTGGGATTTCCCTATCCATATGATATTATAAATCTGACCCAAAAGTGATGACAGCTCTGAACCATTTAGTATTTCAATTCAATATTCTTCAAACTCTTTGGAGCACTTTTCCTTGATGACCAGATGGGATTCTGATGCTGAACACCAGTTCTTTCTTTTTCAGAAGAGAGTCTTTTAGAAATACTCTTTAGTGACTTCCCAAATGTGGCTAAGTAGTAAGAAGCAGCCATTATTTCTTCAGTTTTCGACTGCAGCCACATAGGCTCATAGCAAGGAAAAGCTAGTATGTCCAGAAAGTTAAGAAGCAGAAGGGTTGGTACAGGACTCTCCAGACACTCAATTGTTGAACCCTTGGGAGACAATACTATCTTCAGCCTCTAGGTGATTATCTATTTGGCTGAAACAAAATGGATTATTTCCACTTAACTTTAAAAGGTTCATTGGATAGAGTGCTGAGCCAGGAGTTAGGAAGACACTTGAGTTCAGACTCAGACACCAAGACCTTGGGCAAGTCTCTTAACCTCTGCATGCTTAGTTTCCTTATTTGTTAAATGAAGATAATAAATCTCCTGATGTTGTGAGAATCAAAAGATGCAATAATTGTAACGTACTTAATACAATGCCTGACACATATCAGATGCTATATAAATTCTAACTATGATCATGATCATCATCATCATCATCATCATCATTATTATTATTACTTTTATGATAGGTAACATGACATAGTAGATAGAGCACTATATGAAAGAGTCATAATGATCAGAACATTAATAACTAACATATACATGGATTAATTCATTTGAACCTCATGGACATCTTTTTAGATGGACATTTCTAATATCAGTGGTTTGGTGTGAGGATCAAATAAGATTTATAAAACTATCTGCAATCTTGAAATATAACAACTTCGCAAATAATTTGAGTACTCTAGGTGTTATCCCAGTATCACAGATGAAGAATCTAAGGCTTAGTAATTGCCCATGGTCATTTTTCAATTATAGAGAATAATATTTGAGCTCAGGTCTTTCTGACTTTGGCAAGTGTTCTCATTATTGAATCTTTTTTTATTTCAATTTAAAATTTTTGCTATTGAATTTTTATTGCATTAAAGAGAAAACTATTTTATAGACTCTCTTTTTATTATTGACTTTTCCCTCCAAATCAAATCTTTTTGCAGTATGAACCTGAAACACATATGTAATTAATATTTTCATGTCAGGGACCATACCTTTCACTAATATATCTTCTATAGAACTAAGCATAATAAATGTTGGATAATTAAAACCATTCATACTTCTCTAGGCTTTAAGGATTATAAACACTTCCCTCACAATAATTCTGCAAGATAGGTATAATGAACATTATATTACAAGTTTATAAGGGAAATTGAGGGTAAGTGAAATTTAGTGTCTTACACACACAAAAAAATAGTAAACATTTTCCATTAAATCAGACTATTAATAACTTTATCACTGACCATAGATATGGTTCTTCAAATTTAGTCATGGTTTCACATGAAATGTGAACCCTGGTATTGATTGAGATTCAGCCACAAAAATAATATACTTTTATAGGTTGATATTTGATGACAGAAAAGCTACCAAATAGTGAACTTTATTTATAATTTAGCTAAGAATAATCATTTGTGATATTGAAAAATAAAATTATACTTATCAGTCAGCAAGTACTTATCAAATCTAAGTGTAAGGCATTGTTGGATGTTGTCACTGTAAAGGCAAAAAAAAAAAATAATTAATTAAGGAGTTCCTGTCCACAAGGAGTTTTCGGTGAGACAATATATCTATTTGCACGTATACACAGAATAACCAGAAAATAAACAGAAATTTTTCCATTATATATATGAATCGAAGACTTCCACATAAAGACATTTTCATATAAAATGAGTTGGCTCCTACACACCCACTTCACTTAGCCTATATATCAAAGCTACACATAAAATAATACCTTTACATAAGTCATAAAAATACTAACATGCAGATATATTAAATATCGAACCATGGTAATAAAAAGAATTATTAAGTAAAAAAGTAAGTTAGTAATAAAGTATGTCTGGTGCTGTCCAATAAAATAACATAGATATACAATATGATGCATCTTCCTCAACAATTGCACCCAGCCTCTATCACTGATGGTTGTCTAGATAACTTATTTTTTAGAGAGATGTTTGGACAGGGACTCTTTTTCTTTGTGCGATTGCAAGCAATATTATCTTCAAATAATTTTTTAACTTAAAAAAACCTTGAAGTATTTGGATCCATGTTATCAATACAAGAAAAAAATTCATTCAAGCAATGAAATGCTTCTAATACCTGTTTCTTTGTGAACCTTTTTAATTTGACCTTGGGTTCTGAGGCTTTTTCTTCTAGTCTTTGAAACCAGATCCTTATTCCATAATTCTTCTCCATAAGAATCAGCTCTTTCACATCAGAATTTAAAGAGGTTTTACCTAAAGTTGAATTTGCATAATGTACATTCATGTAAAACAAGAACTGTCTGTACAATTTGTTTTGGTGAGGGAGGACAACAATAGATGGTAGATGAGGAGAGGTTTCAGTGGAAAAAGTGCATGAGCTTATGATTGATGGAATTAAGAGCAAACATGATACAATGGGAGCAAGACCAATCCAATTGTGGGCAATAGTCAGTGAAAAGGCATGAGTATGAGAGATGGAGTACTGTGTGAGCAAAAAGGCCAATTTGGTTAGATATTAGAATAAGGTAAGGGTAGTAATATATCATGAGACTGGAAAGGTATTCCTCTATTTCTTTTGTGTTCTCAGTTTTGTAACCTTATAACTGTGTATAATAGGTTATGATTATACTTTTTACTTCTCTTGATTTCTGTTGCAATTCCTCTCTGTTCAATTGCAATTTTTCCTTTTTGTTGACTGAATTTTATGTCCTTTTTTTCATCAAACTGGCTGAAGACTTACCAATTTTAGTCATCTTTTTAAAGAACCAGTTTTTAATTTTATTTAGGATTCTTAAAGTCTTTCGGGTTTCCAATTTCTCACTTTTTTAGCTAATTTTCAAGAGTTTCTGCTTTATGTTCATTTTAGGTTTATTTGTACACTTTCTAATTTTTAAAAATGCATATACAGTTCTTCATTTCTCTTCTTTTCTACTTTGTTAATACATTTTTCTAGAAATATGATTTTTCCCATTTGAGTACTATTTTAAATGGACCCCAGAAATGTTACCTTGTTGTTTAATCATTATTCTTTTCTTTTACATAATTATTCATTGTTTTGTCCACTAATTATTTAGAATTGGGTATGTGTCTTTTGTCCAGGTTCTCTAAAACAATTACTCATTTTATTTGATTATGCTCTGTAAGGGAGTTATATGGAATTTATGTTTTGTTGTGTTTTTGCATTAGTTTACAATATCTCTGGGCCTCAATACATGGTCAATTTCTATAAAAGTTCTATGTGGTGCTGAAAAATATGGATATTCTTAATAGTCCCATTTAGAGGATTGATTTAGCATTTCAGCTCTAGTTTCTTAAACATTTTGTTCAGTTCTATATTTTCCCTTTTATTTATCTTCTTTGTTACAGATCCCAAGCAGAGAAAGGACTATTGAAATTACTTGCTACTATTTTATTGCTATTGATTTCTTCTTGTTGTTTAATTTTTTCCTTTTTTAATTTTGATGCCAGGTCATTTGGATCATATAAGTTTGATGCTGATATTTGTTAGTTGTCTATAGTTCCTTTAGCATAATATAGTTTCCTCATTTATCCTTTTTTATTTTGTAAATACTTGTTTTGCTTTCTCTGATAACATGATTGCAGCTTCTGTTTTCTTAGATTCCTCTAATGAATAGTATTTTCCCTAGACCTTCCTTTTTATTCCATTTATGACTTGTTTTTTTAATGAAATTCTTGTAAGCAACAGACTGAAGAATTTTGTTTTCTTATCCAATCTGCCACTCATTTTGTGTTTCGTTTTATCAGATCCTTTAATCCATTCATATTTAAAGTTATGAGAGCCAGATTTATATTTTCCTTGATTTGTCTCTAATGTTTCCCCCCAAAATTAGATTTTTCCCTCTTTCTGTGCAAAAACAGTACAATTTATGCACTTATTTTAACTTAATCTACTTTAAATTAACCATATTACCTCTGGCTCCCTCCCCCTTATCCTTAAGCATTCCTCCCCTGCAATTTGTTAACCTTTCTCCTAATTTTGAAGTTCTGCTAATTAGTTTTTTTTCTTAATTTCACCTAGTCATTTAATCCTCCAGTTTCTTTGTTTTTGTTTCTGTCTGTCTGTCCATGTATCTCTCTGTCTTTCTCAGATAGTCAAATAGAATCTTCATTCCTCTCCTCTTCAATATTTTTGGTTTATTGTTTGTTTGTTTTTAATTTCACTTTCTTTACCTTAAGTTGTTTCTATACATCCTGTTTTCAAGATCAATGTTTTGTTTACATTGAGATCATGCTTTCTTCTATTTTTTTAATTATTATTTTGTTTTTCTTCTTCCATTGTATCCCTCACTTCTGTTTATTTCATATTCTCAGGCTGTAACTTTCTTTTTGTTTTTTTGGGGAAATACCATCATAGATTAAAAAATCTTTTTTTGCTTTTTTTTTAAAAATTTTCTCTTTCATCAATTATTTTTGCTACACAGGCCATAAATTCTGGTTTCATAGCCTTCATTTCTCTTTTAAACCATTACGAATCATTCTGCTAAGATTCCATATTCTCTGGGGAATCCAAAGGCTCCTCTACCTCATAAATATTGGTTATTTTCCTTGGTCTTGCAATATTTATTCACAAGTCCTTGGAATAACTTATCTGCTTTAGAGGCCATATTTTTGTGTTACCAATATTTTCTATGTTGTCTTATCTGCTTATGTTCTTGATCTTTAACTGATTTTTCTTGTTCCTGAGATCTTTACTAATTTTATTTTCCCTTTCTTTCCCCTATTATTCACTTTCTGATTCCTTTCCCATTGATGTTGCTTTCCCTGGGGACTAGATCACAAAGCAGTTTCATCCCCCACATATACTAGGCAATATGGGTTTCTCTGGCTTTGATTTCTGCTCCAAGTGACTTTTGGGAAATAATGCTGGTCCCAGTTAGATACTGGACTCATTCCCTCAGACTTAGTAGAATGTCACGTAGCCACACATATGTGTCCTGCCCCAGTTTCCATTTTCCCTCATTTTCTGTTTTCTGACTGAAATCCATGTCTTTCAATGGACTTTCAATGGACTTCCAAAGCTCTTCACAATCACATACAAACATAAACACTTATATACCCAGAGATATAGGTATTCAAACATAAATAGCTGGTATTATTATTATTATTATTATTATTATTATTATTATTATTATATTTTTATGTTGCTGTGGTATAAAAAAATCTAATGAACTTTAGAGGCCAGTAATTTATTTTAATTAGGAAGACATCTCTATCACTTCCCCAATACCACTCTCATCCTTACCACTGGAAGAAAACATGCTTCTCATGCCTTTGCCATTCATTCATGAGCTGAATTCCCCAGCACACTAGAGCTTGTTTTTCCTAAAATCCTTTGGGTCTCTACATTGTATACATCCAACTATTCTTCACTTACCACTTCAGGCTCTTTAGGGCTTATAAATAAATGGATTATTTGAGGAAGAGAAGGGGCAGACCCTTGAGTGCTATAATGGGAAAGATTATATGTTTCCTCTGAAGTGAAAGTGGGAGAATTGTGAAAGTTTGGGGGTATGAGGGATATCTAATGATATTTGTTCGTGGGAGACAACAGAATTTGCTTTGCCTATTTAGCATGAAGAGAGGTGATGTCAGGTAAGCTGGAGGGTCAGGAAGTAGCCTTTCCTCAAGCTACTGTGTGTGTGTGTGTGTGTGTGTGTGTGTTATGTGGTAAAAAATGACAAAAGCACTATATTTCTGATAGTTCTGTTGGAAGCACTCTAGTCAGAGGTCTTTTGTCATTAGAGGGACAAGGACCAGTGGGTGACTTGATTTAATAAAAATTATATTAGACATCTACTTTGTGGACTATAAGTTTGATGGAGGGAGCTAGTTAGAACATAGCATGTCACTGCTTGAAAGGACACCAGAGGTCATCTTACTCAAATGTACTGTATCTGGAGTTGCCCTTCATCTTTCTTGAATAATAATAAATGGTATTCATGTAGCACTTAAAAGTTGGCAAAACTCTATGTACATTGTCTCACATACAAATCACAACATTTGGTGAGGTAACTATCATAGGCATTGTTATCCCTGTTTTACACAGGAGGGCATTCAGGGAATTCAAACAACTCACTTATGGACTCACAGTTAATAAATGTTAATAAATTAATCATATACACTCTTATTTACTAGATTTGGAGTAAGGGAAACCTGAATTCAGCTCTTGCCTAGACATTAGTTGTGTGACCCTGAATTGTTGTAAGAATAAAATGAAGTAATAGATGTAAGATGTCATGAAAACATGTAAGAACTACATAAATGATAACTATTGTTAGCATTAGTATTATTCCATACTCCCTTATCCATTGGGAGGTTGTGACTTCATTGGTACTTATATGCCAGGTGGGTCCCTTGGCTTGATGCCTCAGTCCCAGACCTATACTACAGAGTTAACATTTAGAATATAAACCCCTTAGATTACCCAGTTTGTCTGGAGTTGATTTCTACTTAGCCTTAGTCAAGGCTCTGATTTCCTCTTTGGTTAGTCAAGGTTCTTCTTAGAGACAGAGCTGTTGGCTCTGAATGATCACTTTAATATTTGGGATGATTGCTGTTTGGTCAGTTGTGACAGGAGCATGGAACCTTGGTGTTCTGCTACATGGATGGCAACACCTAAATACCTCAAGCTTTGCAGAATGTCCTCAGATAGAAGAAAAATGCTCTGAGTGTTGAGCCTCAGAAAGGAACCGTAATCTTTGAAAAAGATTGGAAATTTTTTTTATTTTTTTATGTAAGCAATTATTCATTTATTTATCTTTTTATTCACTCATTCATTCATCCATCCATCTGTCTGTCTGTCTATCTGTTCATTTATTTACCAAAAACAGAGTCAAATTCTAGTAGGCAAAATCAGAAATGCTAAGTAGACATAAAATGAACTTATAAATAGAACATGTGTTTTGAAACAAGGCTCTAGTGGTGCATTCTGTGGCCTAGCAGCTTTCTTACTAGAATTAGAGTGACTTGGGTTCAAATCCCATCTCTAAAATTTACTAGCTATATATGGAATCATGAACAAGTCACACTCACTAAGCCTCAGTTTCTTCATCTATAAAATGAAATTAATAATTCCTGTAGTACCTGCCTCACAGAGGTTTTGTGAGGTTCAAATGAGACAAAAATTGAAAATTCTGAATGTAATCTAACAAATTTTGTGCTGTGTGAGTCGTTATTATATTTTTATTATTATCTGTTATCCTAGATGTTATCTTATTATTTTAATATTAATAATACTTATTCTCATTTTATTATTATCAAAGAGTTAAAAGCATTCTGTTCCCAAATAACTTGCCCTTCTCCCTTTTGGGAGTTGAAAACAATTGGTACTTAGCTCTGAATATCATAGTCAGAAGGATGTAATGTGCAAACAGTTTTACCAGAAGGAGTAGAGGATAAAAATGGTGAACTTCTCAGGTTTAATAACTGTGTCTTATTCATATGATAGTTCTCTATTGTTAAAAATGAAGGAGACCTCCCTGAAAAAGAATTAAGGCTTTCAGATGAGTAAGAATCATGGTTTTAGAGATGGAAGGGATCTGGGAGGTGATCAAGTTCAAATTTATTTCTCATTTGAAATTGTTGGAAGCCAAGGCAGAGCAAATGTTAAATGATTCACCTAGGGCAGTGATGGGCAAACTTTTTAAAGAGGGGGCCAAAGGAAAGGAAATGTTTCTAAGGCAACTCTTTTGAAGTTTCATTGTATTTTATCCTACTCATTGTATTTGTCAGATTATGAATAATGTTGCCTGGCCAGATAGAACATTTCAGAGGGCAGCATCTGGCCTGCCCATCACTGACCTAGGGTCATACAGTTAGCATCTAAGATGGAATTTGAACCCAGGTTTTAATGACTCCAAATACAGTGCCCTATCCATAACATCACACTGTCTTTCTGAATTTGGGATCAAAATATTAATAATAAACCACAACAACACTACCAGCAACATGTATTTAGTGCTTTAAGGTTTGCAAGTTGTTTAACACATACTGAGGAACCCAATAGCCAAAAAATTTTCCTCATTGAGAAGAAATAAGGGAAATTTGCTGAGCAGTGACAATTTAAAAAAGCAAAACACCAGTTGAGACACGGTTTCTTTTACTTAATAATGAGAAGAGTAAACTGGTAGTCATTGAAACCAAAGGCTATTAGATGTGTACAGATGAGCAGCAGTAACTGAATATTCTGAGAACTCTCTAATGTGAAGTCGACAGGACTCTTTCTCCATTTAATGGCCCATTAAAAGCAGCTGGAGAAGATACCTCAAAGAGCGAAAGCATAAGCATTTCTTTTAGTCTAGAACTATGATATAATTGGCGCAGGAACTCCCTGGGGAGATTCCCTCTACCCATTTTGATCAGCAACTATTCTTTAACTTAGATTTTTGGAAAGTTGGGGAGGTGACACTGAGGCATTAGGAAACTTGCTTGGGGTTGCCTAGCTCTTTTGTGACAGGCAGAGCTTGCACCCACCTTGATGTGACTCTGAGGACATTCTCTTTTTCACTACACATAGCTGCCTCTCATAAACAAATCAGGGCCACTGTGGGATCACTGCTGGGGAGGCTGAAGGCGAAGAGGAGAAACAATCCAGGCCAATGAGGAGCTGATAGAGGGATAGGGTTGGGAGAAAAGAGAAGGGATAGTGAGGAAGCAGGCCATCTGTTAGCTCCCCATTTTAACTAACTCTTGTGGTTAAATTAGATGCTGAGTACTGATTCTGTGCTGCTGAAGGACAAGAACGGCTTTTGGTGCCCTCTAAATTAGGCACTTCAGGACAAAGTTGAGATTCTATTCTCCCTTCCCCCCCCCCCATCCATACACAAGTAGTTAGTGCTATAGAGATTTAAAAATTTGTAAACCCCTTGGGAGCAGGGATTCTTTCATTTTTCTCTCCATCCTCTGCACCTAACCCTGTGACTAACCTACAGCAGGTGCTTCCCAAATGCTGCCTTCAAGTGCCTGCTCAAATCCCTCCTTCTCCAGAAAGCTTTTTTCTATCCCTCTTGATTCTAGTGTCTTCCCTCCATTGATGATTTCTAATTTATGCATAGCTCATTTGTAATTCGTTCTTTAAATGTCTTCCATTAGACTGTGAACTCCTTGAGAGCAGGGATTTCTCCTTTCATTCCATGGCTAGCATTTCACACAGTGCCTGGCATATAGTAAGCACTTCATTAATGATTGATTGACTGGTTAACTGAATGATGAACAAGGATTTAGAGAGTGGATCAACAAGAATGTATATATTTATTCATAGTGAGGGATCTACAAGATTCTATGATATAGATCAAAATTATAAAGCCTTTAGCAGATGGCTTTCACGTAGTAAGGACTATATAAATGTTAGCTGTTGTCATTATTATTATTTGGCCACTGGAACGCTTTTGTTTATATTTTCTTGCAGTGTGAGTTTGTATTTCAGAACTTGTTTAGATTCAGATACTATGCAACACACTTAACTGCTTAATCACAGCCTAGCAAAAGAATTATGGAGTGCAGGCAAGAAAATGAGCAAGCAGGGTATATGTTGGTGCTATTGTGGTGCTTCCTGCTGGGAGCTAATTCTCCCAACATTTAGAACACCATTTCTAACCTCTTTGGAGGTATAGTAGGTGCTCCTTCTTCAGACTTACTCTGTTCAGAAATGAGCTTCCTCTGCATACTCTCACCTGCCTAGCAAACAAATGATGAATTAGGAGACGCCCCTCTCCAGTAGCTCAGTCATTCCCAAGGTCTGCCATGATCCCACAGGCCCTCAGGCTCCATAAAGGCAGAAGATGTGAGCACACAGTGTATCAAGAGCAGCTTAGCAACCATCTCTCCCCCATGCCCCAGCAGAAGCATTACCCGTTATGGGTCATAACAACAAGAAGAGTGAGTAATAACCTTCAAAGGGACAGAGTTAAGTGGCTCAGGACTCAAATTTCCATCTTGCTTAATTAAAAACAAAAACGAAGCTGGGCTTTCTGAATACACCAGTGACTCAAAGAAAGCATTTTTTTTAAAGTTCTGTAAGGCTGAACCTATTAGTGGTGTGCTGCATATTGAGAGCTAGGATAAGAAGCCATGCATTCCAATTTTCCTCTCTGAATGGAATGAAGGGTAATAATAATAATAGCTCAAATTTCTATTACACTCTGAGGTTTGCAAAGTGCCTTCCTAACAATAAGCCAGTGAGGTAGTTAGTATAAGGATCGGTACCATCATTTTATAGACATCTCTCATTTATGTAGGACTTTTTCCATGGCAAACCTGTGTAGGAGACCCTGAATCTCAACTTGCACAAATTTAAAAAGGGTCTGAGGCCAGATAGAATGACAGATATCAGAATCTAGGATCATAAAATTATGGATTTATACTTAAAAGGAAACTTAGAGTTTACCTAGTGCTTTATTTTACCGAGGAGAAAACTGGCTTAGGGGAAGTGATTTAACAAGTTTTTAGGTGTCATTATCAGGTTTCAGTTTCTAAATCCTGCACTCTTTCCTCTGTACCACACTGAGTCCCTAGCTCCAAAATTGATACTGATATGGTACTTTAAAAGTGGCAAAGCCCTTTCAAAACGTGATCTCCTTTGAGTCTCACAACAACCCCATGAGCTAGGGATTATGGAGAATATTCTGCCCATTTCGCAGAAGAAGTAGTCTTCTGCTGGTGTACTTTTACCATACCTTCTTCTTAACCTAGAGTTTGTGAGGCTAGAATTACAATTATATATAATGTAGATACACATGCATATATCTATTGAGTACATATACATGTATATATGTATATTATTTTTATATATATATATAAGTGCATATTATCCAGAGCTTTGATTTCATTGCTATAGAGAATTCCCAGTAAGGAAATTCCTTCTCTCAGTGTAGAGAAGCATCTGTTCTACAACTTAAGATTCTCAGAATTAGCTGCTTTGGGGTAGGGAGAAGAGTATGTGATTACCTAGGCTTATACAACCAGTATTTGTCAGAGGTGAGATTCGATTCCAAGTCAGGCCAGTCCCCAGTCACTCTATGGTGTTGCTCCTCTGTAAAAAAAATATTTTCAAAAATGAATTTCAGAGGGGTGCTCTGATCTGCCCAGGTTTGCACAGTAAGTAAAAGTGGAAGCCAGGACTCATACCCCAGTATTCAGACTTGGGTATTTATAACAGCAATAACATCTCCTTATTTTTTCTGGAATGAATTTTCACTCTAGGGCTAGATAGGGGACAAGGTAGCACTCATACATGTATCACATGACATTTAAAATCCATCCCCTCTCTTATCCTCCTGCTCTGATGCATCTCCTGTGCCCCTTGTCATTCCAGAAGATTTGTCTTTTGTTTATCTCCTCATGGATTCCTATCCTAAGTACATACTGTAGTCGTTACACATTACTATCAGGATAAAATTGTGTTTTTTGAGTTTGTTTTTTTTTTGGCTAATGGGAAGGGAGACAATAATCCTGCCTGTCTTCTCTCACCTTTCTCTTTCTAAGTTCCTTTCTCTTTCCTTTTCATCCCACCCCACCAGCCCCATTGCACTATGTGTCTTCTTATGGCTGTATTTTGCATTTCATCAGGGAATTGGGGAAGAAACACTGCAGTGCTTCAGAAAAGTAATCTCTGGGAGGTTATTTATCTCAGGCATAAGTTCTTAACTTTGTTCCTTTCATGAGGAAGGAAAAAATAGAAATGAAAAGCCTCTACTGTGAACAGGATGGATTCCTTAAATTGAAGTTGGTCTAAAAACCAGTCTGTGTGTGCCTTCAAGTAACTCTATTTAGGTAGGGGGGAGGAGGGGATAGTATGAACCAAAGAGAGAAAAGTGACTGAATATTTTAAAGCAATGCTTAATAAATGAAAAGTTTGGCTATTGGGCAACAGTACCAGGAGTATAACCATTCCACAGGGCCTGCAGGGGCTTTTTGTAAATGGTATCTCCAAACCAGGCAAGGGACTCAGAATAGCCAAGTTAGGTAGGATTGAAAAGGAAATTGAGATGAGCTGCCCTAGGGGATCAGACTCTAGGGAGAATCTGAGGTAGTATACCCACAGAAGAGATTCACGAAACTTCAAAGGAAGATGGAATTCCAGTGGAAAACTACTTCAACTTCTAACTAAAACAATTATTTCTTCCAGAGTATTTATGATAGGAGAATGTTCAACATTCTCTAAAAGAGCTCCAGTGAGGTAGAAGCAGGGATGGGCTGGAGCCAGCTCAAATTAGCTTTAAATGGCCAATTGTTAAATTTTCATCTTGAGCATTTACACTTTGGAAACTGGCAAATGCTACAAATCACGCCTTGATTTATTGTTTTGTAAATTAATCACTTAAGGAAGTGATGGATAAAACTCAGATTAAACTTAAAAACCATGTATTTTGTACATTTGTTTTTCTGAGATCCATTTTTTTAAATATTTACTGGCGCATCCTTGTACAGAGACCTCTACCTTCTAAGGTAAAACATTCTATTTTAGAATACCTCTGATTGTTAAAAAGTGTTTTTCCCCTTTTCTTCTCCTTTCTCTCTCTCTCTCTCTCTCCACTTCCTTCCTTCTCTTTCTTTCTTCCTTCTCTTTCTTCCTTCTCTTTCTTCCTTCCCTTCCTTCCTTCCTTTCTTCCATCCTT
>NC_058131.1:174065954-174156377 GCF_016433145.1 Gracilinanus agilis | reverse complement strand
TTCCTTCCTTCCTTCCTTCCTTCCTTCCTTCCTTCCTTCCTTCCTTCCTTCCTTCCTTCCTTCCTTCCTTCCTTCCTTCCTTCCTTCCTTCTTCCTTTTTCCCTGCTTAATCAAGTCTAAACTTGTCTCTGCCCCTTCTACCCATTGCTTATTGTTCTGAATAAAGATAGTTACTCTTGTAAATGAGGGCATGTTAAAAAATATTTGTGGACAAGAATCTTATAAATCCCCACACATACACGCATACCTTTCTCTTTAAATCTTTTCATGCCTAGTTTCTTCAAGTGGCTCTTGTGTGGCACAAACTGGAGCTTCTTCATCATTCTGGTTGCTCTCTTCTGGAATTGTATTGTTTGTCAATATGCGCTGAAAGCGTAATGCCAGGAACCACTGCATTTTAGGTGGGAAATAGGCATAAAGTTGAATTATGCTTTTGATTAAAAATTGGAAGTTGATACATATGGAACTGTGGATGATATTATTCAAGATTCAGTCAGTGGAACATAAAGATTGAATCTGACTCTTCAATTGATCACACTTAAGTTTCTTACCCCCAAGATATTTTTAAGAGGGCAAAAGGAAATAATATTCTTATCATCTCCTCGTCCTCCCCTTTTGTTCAATACTATTGAAAAGGTAAAGAAATCCAATGTTTTGGAAAGAAAGTATTTATCTAGTTTAAATGTCACTACCTTATTGATAACTTCTCTTCCCTTAACTTCCATTCAATTACTTCTTTTTGGTTTTTCCCACTTTTGGGACCACTCCATCTTCTTTTCATTATAATAGGATTTAGAATTGGAAGAAGAAATCTGGGAGATCATATAGTCTAGTGTTGTTAAGCACAAATAAAAAAGGATTGTTAGCTCCTTGAAGTCAGGATCTGTCTTTTCCCTTTCTTTGTGTTCTCAGTGATTTTCATAGTACCTGGCACATAGTTTTTCTTATTATTGTTTAGTCATGTTTGACTCATTGTTATCCCAATGGTTTTTTTTGTTTGTTTTGTTTTGTTTTGTTTTGTTTTTTGGCAAAGATACTGGAATGATTTGCTACTTCCTATTCTAGCTCATTTTATAGATTAAGAAGATAGGGGAAACATTAGGTGTCAGAGGCTGGATTTTGAACTCAGGAAGAGCACTCTTGCTGAATCCAGGTCCAGTGCTCTGATACAGGGAGCAATGCTCCCCTGTTGCCATGTTTTGGACTTAATAAATGTTTGTTAACTGACTGAAAATCACAACTGTATACATTTCTGAGCAAATCATTTGGCTTTTTGGATTATAATATCCTCATTTGTAAAAATGAGACTGTTGGATGAGATGATTTTTAAAAAATCTTTCTGCTCTAAATTTTATGACCCATCAAATCCATGGATATACTTTTTAACAGACATACTACGCCCTGCTTTATAGGCTGGCTACTATTCTAATGTATTTCTCACTGAATAGGATCATGACTTCGATGATCACGTTTTTGTAGATGATTCTTAAAGCTCTATCTCCAGATCTTGACCTCTCCCTGAGCTCCAGTTATGTGTTATTTTCCTGGGAGATAGCTCTTCTTGGTTAATATGGCACTGCCTGAAACCCAGCATATCATAAGATAGACTGATTGTATTCCATACAAAAGATTCAGTGCATACCCTACCCCTCTGTTCCCCATTTTTGTTGAGAAACTTACCATTTTCCATTTATCAAGGCTTTAAACTTTATCATCTTTGAATATTCCCTTTCCCTCATCCCCCAAGTACTATCAGTTGCCAAGTCCTGAGGCTAAATATCTAAAATATGTATCATGTGGGTACCTGGCTTTCACTCTCCGGACAATTTTCCTGCTAAGATACTCATTGCCTCTCACTTGGATGACTTTAGAAGCTGCCAAACTGTTTTCTCTGCCTGAAGTCTTTTTTCTCCCAACCCATCCTTTGGAATGCTGCCAAATTAATCTTCTAGTTCACAGATCTGACCATATTACTCTCTTGTTCAAAAGTTTCAGTGAGTTTCCATTGCTTGCCAAATTTAAAAACAAACCATGTAGTGTATTTGATAGCATATGGATTTATAAGTGAGGATTATCTTGACTCAAGTCTTACTTTTGACATCTATCAGCAGCGTGACCTGGGGAAGTCATTTAACCTCTCAGCACCTGTTTCCTCATCTATCAAACTGGGATCATTATACATAAAATACTTTAATTTTTTTTAATTTTAATTTTGAATATTTCCGCATAGTTACATGTTTCATGTTCTTTCCCTCTCCCCCAAGCCCCTCAAACCTCCTATAGCCGACGCACAATTCCACAGGGTTTTACATTTATCATTGATCAAGACCAAATTCCATATTATTGACAGATGGACTAGAGTTATTCTTTAGTGTCTTCATCCCCAATAACATCCCCATCAGCCCATGTGTTCAAGCAGTTGTTTTTTTCTTCTTATACATAAAGTACTTAAGAAAAGAAACAACCATTTATTCAGATCTCTACCAGGTACTATGCTAAGCACTTTATAAAATCACCTCATTTGGTCTTCACAACAGGCATGGTAAATTGATGCTATTTTGTTTCCTACTCTACAGTTGAGGAAACTCAGGCATGTAGTGGTTCAGGGACATGCCCAACATCACACTACGAGTGTGTAAGGCCAGATTTAAGCTCAAATCTTCCTGACTTCAGACCTGACACTTTAGCTCCATCCCAGGACCCCCTATATACTGTTGTAATATATGTAAAGCATTTTATGAATCAAAACTTATTAGATAAATGACAAAATATTATTACTCTAGCATTCAAGGTCTTTCACAGTCAGATATCAATTTATCTTTCTGGTTTTTCATATTTATTTTATTATTCAATTATTTAATATTATTCATATTTCCCTTCATGAAGGGAACCCAAAGCAACAGCCAAAATAAGCTGTTAGCTGACTGTCCATCTCATCCTGCCTTCTTCTGCCTGCCCACTGGTGTCCTTTGTGCCACGGTATTAAACTCCAATAGAAACACACCTTTGCAGCATATTGACTTAGCCATAATTAACATTATCTATGTTTCATTATATTTTAGCTTATTTTGTTAAATATGTCCCAGTTACATTTTAAACCAGCTCCCTATACTCCAAACTTTCTCTGGATGAGGAGTTTGACACCTATGCTATACATCATTTTCTATATCCTGGCATGGAGATTCCTTGCAACTCTGCCCATTGAGATCTTTTTCTACCTTAATGGCCCAGTTCAGGTGCCACTTCCAAAGCACTTTCCCTAATACACAACTCCCTTGAATCTCTAAAACATCTTTTATTTTTGTAAGTTGTGATATAGTTATTGGTGTGTGATTATATGTAAATGTAATCATATTCATATGTGTGTATATAAAGTATATGTCCCCTTCTCTGAAACTGTTAGATACTAAAAGTCATGGATTATATACTTTTTCATCATTATATCCTGAGCTTCCAGTGTAGTGCCTTTATGTAAGTAAATACGTATCCATCAGGACAGGGAAATCCTAATGTAGGAAATCTTTCACACAAAACAGATTTCTGTTAATGATTTCATGTTAGGGAATTAGATGAGGTACAGAGAATTTAAATGACTTACCTAGGTACACACATCTACTGTCAGCAATTGGATTTCAGACTACATGTTCAAACTATTCTTAGGCTTTGCATGCCATTTATTAAACTCATTACTATTCAGAGACAACTAGGTTGCATAGTGAGGACAGCTTTGGACTTGGGATCAGGGTGACTACAGCCCAAATACTGTCTTATCCACTTAATAGTTCTGTAAGCCTGGATTAGTCAGTTACTTAATGTGTCTCAAATTCAGTTCCCTCATCTGTAAAATGGGGATAAAAATGGGAATAATCCTTACAAAATGTTTTAAGAATTAAATGAGGTAATATTTGGAAAATTTTTGAAATAGGGTTTAATAATTGGAAAAAAGTGAATACATGGCTATACATTAATGTAATGACTTCTTATAGTGCCAGAAAATAATAAATATGTAGCATCCTAGAAATATGGAAAAACCTGTATTAAAGAATAGAAAGTGAAATCTTTCTATGCAAAATAGTAATATTTTACACATTGACCAACTAACAAAACACTTTATCAACCTTGAAGTACTACGTAAATGTTAATTATTATCTTATTATTGTGCCTAACTAAATTACTTGAACATAGTATGTACTAAGTAAATGTCAGCTGAATCAAATGACTCAATATCTGCTAATCACCAAAATATAGTGGAAACAGCTGCTAATGCAATGTATATATGCCAGTATTAAAAAATTTAGTATAATAATATATTAATGAGAAAATCTATAAGAATAATAATGAATATCCCCAAAGGAGAAATGAACAGGGGGTAGAGAGAAAAAAAGAGATAGAGAGAGAAAAAACACAGAGAGAGAATTTATAAAAAAGAGATACCAGCCATTAATAACCATAAAAATGCTCACATTCTCTAATAATCAGATAAATAAATGCCAATCTATAGAAACTTAAGATACCATCTTATAATGAATGGCAAAAATAATAGAATTCAATGCTAGTGGGGATTTAGAGAAATGGACACTCTAATTCACTGTAGGTAGGACTGTAGACTGATGCAAATACATTTGACAGCAATTTAGCAATTGCCAAAAAAAATTGTAAAACTTATCCAATTTATCTTTCCAGTGCTTCCATTGCTAGCAGTTATATTCCCAAATTATCATTAGGAGTATGGAGGGAAGAGTGCTCATTACAAACAATATCCATAACTTCTTTTTAAATAACAAAAATCAAACATAACATGTACATTTAATTAATTGTAAAATGGGTGAATTCATTACTATATATTAATGCAATGATATCTTGTGGTGCCATAAAAATAATACATGTGAAGCATCCTAGTAGATATGGAAAGACCTATATGATGTTATAAAGTGAAATCATCTGAACAGTAATACTTTGCATTTCTGACTAGAACCAACAAGAAGACAACAGCAAAGGACAAAAGGAAAAGGAAGGAAGACAGGTAGTAAAGCAGGTTGGCCAAAGGTAACAACTTTAGATGAAGTTGGAAGGAGACAAAGACGAAATAATCAAACAATATTTTTCCTTGTAGTTTAATAATTCATTTGATGATACATTATTCTATGCTAAGGAATTTAATTCCGATTGTATATGTTTATTTGTTTTTGTTGTTGGTTTCTAAGTTCAAACCCCCAAATTCTAAATTATGTGTCGTTTAATCCAGACATTTTAAAATTATTTGGGGCTTAGAAGGTGCCATAATCATGTAATTCAATCAATCAATAAGCATGTATATTAAGTACCTATTATGTCTTAAGAACTCTGCTACATACTGGGGATAAAAAAATATTCCTCTCCCTCATCAAAAAAATCAATCCTTGCTCTAATGGAGCTTACTATCTAAGGGAGGAGACAACATGTAAATAAATATATACAAAGAAATACAGTTATTTTAGTTAGAAATTTAAGAACACTTTCAGATGACTGGATGTTCTGATGGTCAGGTTAGTATAGATTGCTGATCGTCTGGAAGAGAAGAAAAGAGAATGGAAATGGTTTGGTGGAGCTAAGAGAGCTACTTGTTAAATTTTTATTTTTATTATTTTAATTTATATTTTTATTTTGAATATTTTCCCATGGTTACATGTTTCATGTTCTTTCCCTAACCCCCAAGCCCCACTAACCCACTGTAGCCAACACACAGTTCCACTGGGTTTTACACATATCATTGATTAAGACCTAATTCCACTTTATTGATAGTTGGACTAGAGTTATCATTTAGTGTCTATATCTCCAATGATATTCCCATCAACCCATGTGTTCAAGCAGCGGTTTTTCTTCTGTGTTTCTACTCCTACAGTTCTTCCTCTGGATGTGGCTAGTTTTCTTTCTTATAAGTCCCTCAGCCTTGCTCTGGATCTTTGCATTGCTTCGAATAAAGAAGTCCATTATGTTCAATTGTACCACAGTGTATCAGTCTCTGTATACAATGTTCTCTTGGATCTGCTCCTTTAACTCTGCATCAATTCCTGGAGGTCATTTCAGTTCACATGGAATTCCTTCAGTTCATTATTTCTTTGAGCACAATAGTATTCCATCACTAAGAGATACCACAATTTGTTCAGCCATTCCCCAATCGGAGGATATTCCTTCATTTTCCAAACTTTTGAGACCACAAAGAGCACTGATATAAATATTTTGTACAAGTCTTTTTCCTTATTATCTCCTTGGGGTATTAACCAAGCAGTGATAAAAGGCATATAATCTTTTAAAGCCCTTTGGGCATAGTTCCAAATTGCCATTCAGAATGGTTGGATCAATTCACAACTCAACCAGCAATGCATCAATGTCCCAATTTTGCCACATCCCCTCCACCATTCACCACTTTCCTTTGTTATCATGTTGGCTAATCTGCTAGGTATGAGGTGGTACCTCAGAGTTGTTTTGATTTGCATTTCTTTAATTATAAGAGATTTAGAACACTTTTTCATGAGTTTATTGATAGTTTTGATTTCTTTATCTGAAAATTGCCTGCTATGTCCCTTGCCCATTTATGAATTGGGGAATGGCTTAATTTTTTGTACATTTGATTTAGCTCCTTATATATTTGAGTAATTAGACCTTTGTCTGAGTTTTTTGTTATAAAGATTTTTTCCCAATTTGTTGCTTCCATTCTAATTTTTGTAGCATTGTTTTTGTTTGTATAAAACCTTTTTAGTTTAATGTAATTAAAATTATTTATTTTGCATTTTGTAATTTTTTCTAACTCTTATTTGGTTTTAAAATCTTTCCTTTCCCAAAGATCTGAAAAGTATACTATTCTGTGTTCACCTAATTTACTTATAGTTTCCTTCTTTATATTCAAGGATTCACCCCTTCTGAATTTATCTGGGTATAGGCTGTGAGATGTTGATCTAGACCCAATCTCTCCCTTATTGATTTCCAGTTTTCCCAGCAGTTTTTGTCAAATAGTGGGGTTTTGTCCCCAAAGCTGGGATCTTTGGTTTTATTGTACACTATCTTGCTGAGGTCACAAGTCTGTTCCACTGATCCTCCCTTCTGTCTCTTAGCCAGTACCATATTGTTTGATGACTATTGCTTTATAGTACAGTTTGAGATCTGGTACCTCTAGGCCACCTTCCTTCATATTTTTTTTTCATTATTTCCCTTGATATTCTTGGTGTTTTGTTCTTCCAAATGAACTTTGTTATAGTGTTTTTCTAATTCAGTAAAATGGTTTTTTGGTAATTTGGTAGGTACGGCACTAAATAAGTAAATTAATTTGGGTAGGATGGTCATTTTTATTATGTTAGCTCATCCTACCTATGGGCAATCAATATTTTTCCAATTATTTAGATCTAGTTTTAATTGTGTGGAAAAGGTCTTGTAGTTGTGTTTGTATAATTCCTGTGTTTGTCTTGGCAGATAGATTCCTAAGTATTTTATATTGTCTACGGTGATTTAAAATGGAATTTCTCTAACTCTTTCTGTTGAGTTGTTTTGGAAATATATAGAAATAGAAATAGAAATGCTGATGATTTATGTGCATTTATTTAGTATCTTGCAACTTTGCTGAAGTTGTTGATTATTTCCAGTAACTTTTTAGTTGATTTTCTAGGATTTTTTAAGTAGACCATCATATCATCTGCAAAGAGTGTTGCTTGGTCTTCTCACTACCTATTTTTTTTCAATTTCTTTTTCTTCTCTAATTGCTACTGCTAGTGTTTCTAGTACAATGTTAAATAATAGAGGTGACAATGGGCATCCTTGTTTCACTCCTGATCTTATTGGGAATGCTTCTAATTTATCCCCATTGCAGATGATGTTTGTTGATGGTTTTAGATATATACCATTTATTATTTTTAGGAAAGGCCCATCTGTTCCTATACTTTCTAGGGTTTTCAGTAGGAATGAGTGTTGTATTTTGTCAAAGGCTTTTTCAGCATCTATTGAGATAATCATGTGGTTTTTGTTGGTTTGCTTGTTGATATGGTCAATTATGTGAATTGTTTTCCTAATATTGAACCATTCTTGTATTCCTGTTATAAATCCCACCTGATCATAATGAATAACCCTCGTGATCACTTGCTGGAGTATTTTTGCTAGTATTTTTTTAAAGATTTTTGCATCTATGTTCATTAAGAAGATTGGTCTATAGTTTTCTTTCTCTATTTTAGGTCTACCTGGCTTTGGGATCAGTACCATATTTGTGTCATAAAAGGAGTTTGGTAGAACTCCTACTTTGCTTATTATGTCAAATGGTTTGTATAGCATTGGAATTAATTGCTCTTTGAAGGTTTGATAGAATTCACTTGTGAATCCATCTGGTCTAGGGGATTTTTTCTTAGGGAGTACTTTCTTGGCTTGTCTAATTTATTTTTCTGCTATGGGATTATTTTTTCTACTGTTAATCTAGGCAATTTATAATTGGTAAATATTCATCCATATCACCCAGATTGTTATATTTATTGCTACATAATTGGGCAAAATATTTTTTAATGATTGCCTTAATTTATTCTTCATTAGAGGTGAGGTGTCCCTTTTCATCTTTGATACTGTTACTTTGGTTTTCTTCTTTCCTTTTTTTTATTATATCAACCAGTACTTTGTCAATTTTATTTGTTTTTTCAAAATACCAGCTTCTAGTCTTATTTATAAATTCAATAGTTCTTTTACTTTCAATTTTATTTATTTCTCCTTTAATTTTTATAATTGCTTATAATTCTTAATTATATATGATATGTAATAATATATTATCAATATCTCACTCATCTATAAATCACTTATAATTTTTTAGAATTACACATAAGATTTCTCCATATAGGAATACAAATAATATGACCTTATTGAAGCCCTTGAAGAAGTTAATTTAAAGATAAGAGTTTTCTTTCTTTCCCCTCTCTTTCTTATTTTTCTTTTCATGTTTCTCTTGGTTTTTGTGGTTGGATATCAAACTTTCCATTTAGGTCTTATCTCTTCTTTGTAAATTCTTGGAAATCTTGTTGAATGCTCATACTTTCCCCTGGAAGTATATAGTCAGTTTTAATGGGTAGGTGATCCTTGGTTGTAGACCCAGTTCTCTTGCCTTTCTGAATATCATATTCCAAGCCTTGCGGTCTTTTAGTGTGGAGGCTGCCAGATCTTGTGTGATCCTGATTGGTGTTCCTTGATATCTGAATTGTCTCTTTCTGGCTTCTTATGAAATTTTTTCCTTAACTTGGAAATTCTTGAATTTGACAGTTATATTCCTGGGGGTTGACTTTTGAGGGTTTAGTGTATAGGGTGATCTATGGATCCTTTCAATGTCTATTTTGCCCTCTTGTTGAAGAACATCTGGGCATTTTTTCTGAATAATTTCTTGTAGTATGGAGTCCAAATTTGTATTAATTTCTGATTTTTCAGGAAGGCCAATGATTCTCAAATTGTCTCTTCTATACCTGGTTTCTTTATCTGTCATTTTCTCAGAGAGATATTTCATGTTTCCTTCTATTTTGTCATTCTTTTGACTTTGCTTTATTAGTTCTTGCTGTCTTGCAAGATCATTGGCTTCTACTTGCCCAGTTCTGGTCTTTAGAGACAGGTTTTTTGCTATAATCATTTAGATTTTCCTTTTGATTTGGTCTATGCTGTTTTTCATGGTTCCCTGATATTTTATTTGGGTCTCCAATTTCCTTATAATTTCATTTGCTTTTGGGGCATCTTTCTCCAATTGGGAGTCTCTGTCTTTTAAACTATTAATTTCCTTTTGAGCTATTCCCCACTTTTCTTGCCAAATCTCTTCTATCTTTCTCATGATCTCAGATTTGAACTCTACAAGAGCTTGTGACCAATTTTCATTTTTTTGGAAGGTTTGGATGTGTTTATTTGTTTGTCCTCCTCTGTTGTCTGCTCTGTTGTCTGGATTTTTTCTGTGTAAAAGTTATCAAGTGTTAATGCTTTTTTCTTTCTCTTGGTTATTTCTTGGGCCTTGCTTTCCATTAGTATGCTTCTTTTGCCTTCTCATTCAGAAGTCTGGGTGAGGCAGGCAGGCTCTCTGTGTATAGAGCTATGGAGCAGTTTTTGCCTGAGGTTACTTTATGAGTCACAGTGCAGTGCTGCCCTTCTCAACTTTATCCTCTCACCCAAGGTCTGTGCTCTTTAGGCTCCTGGGGTCTCAAGTCTAGGTGTTCTCAGGTCAAGCCTCTTGGTAGTCCCAGTCAGCTGTCAGGACCCCAGATATTACCCACACTTGCTCCTCTGCCAGAGGTTCCTTTATGAGTCTCAGCTCATGATGCTTTTACTGTCAGTCACCCCTACACTCTAGGTCCATGCCTACGGTCCAAGCTCAAAGTCTGTGCTCATATTTTGAGCTCAAAGTCCACATTCTTTAGCCTCTTGGAGTCTTAAATCTTGCTGCTCTCAGAAGAAAGTCCCTGGTGGTTCCAGTTAACTGCCAAGAATGCCCCATGCTTGCTCTATCTCTTGTGAGCTGGCTCTGGGGCTGTAAGTAGGGTGGGGGAGGGTTGATCGGCTTATGTTTTAATGGGAGCTATTTTACCCCCTTGTAGTGTGGAAATGCCCAAATACCACATACCTTCAATGCTGTGCCATATTGTGGGATCCCTTAGTTCATCTGGATTTGGTTTTTGTGTACTTTTGAGATACAATGTATGTGTCTGTTGTGAGGAGAGTTGAGCTCCCTGCTTCTACTCTACAGCCATCTTAACCCTTAAATCTGCTACTTGTTAAATTTTTAGACTCAAAATTTGACATTGTTTTGTTGATAATCTAGATTTTAAAAAGAGGTAGGGAAATGTTAATAAGGCCTTACATTGTATCCTATTTTTTGTGTGTATTCAAAAACACATACACACACATAGATAGATAGAGATAGAGATATGTTATACAAAGTTGTTAAGCATTTTTTAGAATATACCTGTTGCACTGAGGGCAATGTAAAGAATACACAGCTAAGATGGCAATAGGAAAAATGTGAACCAATACAATGAAGGGTTATCACCTTAAAAGCCTTAATCTTCAAAGGGTATATAGTGATAATTTTTAAAATTTATTTAAAAATATATATATATGTCATTTTTCTGTTTTTTTTTCTTTTCTGTTTTTCTTTTTTCTTTTGTTAAAAGAAAGTTCTTTATTACATGAGATGACTCTGAATAGAGCAGGGGAATTAAATATTGGGTAAAAACAAAAAAAATATCCAAGACAATTTCTTGAAAAAAGTAAGGGAAATCATGAGATATCACTGTGAATGATATAACAGGAAAAGATGATGGACTGATTAGGGATAACGTGTGGAAAACCTGAGACTTTGAGTGCTACCAATACAATATTAAGAGGTCCATTTGAGTGAGTATGAGGTTTGAATGTAAAAATGGGAATCAAGGAGAGCAACTTGGATGCTATTATAATTAATTAGATATTATGTAATGCAGATAAATAACAGACATTTCCAACAAGATGAAGGGTAAAACAAGGATGCCCCTTATTGCTACTACTATTTGATACTTTTAGAAATGCTAGCTAGAGAATAAGATAAAGAAGTTAAGGGAATAGGTAGAGATAAAGAGGAAACAAAATAACCACTTTTTTTTCTTTTCTTTGCAAATATTTTTTGAAAATTGTTTACTTGGATGATCCTAGAGATTAAACTAAAAATGTAATGGAAACAATAACTTCAGGATAAAAAACAACAAGATATTATAATAGCCCAGGAAAAATATTAGTCAATGAGATTTTGAATAAAGGTGGTGACTGTGAATGGGAAGAAGAGAAATGAGATAATATTTTTGTAACTGATTAGATAGGGAACATAAGGGAAAGAGAAAGTCAAGACTGACTTTGAGGTTATAGATCCTGGTGACTAAAAGGGTGGAAGTGCCCTCAAAAGAAATAGGGAGGCTTGGAGGAGGGACAGGTTTACAAAGAAAGGTAATGATGTCTATTTTGGACCAGCTTGGAAAAATATCTATAGAACATAGATATATGCTATGGGACATGGAGGTGAAAAGGAAAAATAGACAGTGTCTGATATAGGATTAGAATTTCTAGAGAGATTGAAGCTGTTTATCTAGACTAGGAATGGGGTACCTAATGAAAGGGATGATAATTGAACCCCTGCAAATTGATCAGATTGTAAGGAGAGACGATTAAGAGAGAGGAAAAGAGAGTTTGGGGATGTATATAAACATATAGGGTAAGAGGTGAATTATAATTTAGCAAAGGGGAATGAGATGGGAGAAAGAGAAAATATCAACATTATGGCAGCCAAAGCAGAAGAATTTATAAAGAGGGGTTGTATGACTTTCAAAAATTGCTAAATTAAAAGGAAGGATGATTCATCAAGAAGGATGAGAATTAAGCAAACAATAATTAAGATCTTTGACCTTGTAGATAAAAATTTAAGTCACCTGTTGCAAACTGAAACCAGACTATTACTGCTTGAAAAATAAGTAAGGGATTAAGAATAGGATTCAGTAAGATTAAATGAATTTTTTAGAGTTTGAAGACCTGATATAATCCTAGAGTTATGCCATTGTCCCTTAGGCTAGTTCGGTAAAGTTTCAAGTCAGAGACTTTTTATTTTGAGGGAAAAAATTAATTCCTCAAGTAAGCTCACAATTCTATTTAATATATGCAATTTACTTGTTATAATTACATTTGAGACGTATCGATTGACTTCGCATTTGAAGAAAGCAAAAGAGAAGAAATTCACCAAGGGCTGTTTGATTGGTTTAAGGCATGAGATATCCTGAACAAAAAATTTATCCTGGACCACTGAGATTTAATGTTAGAGATAATAGACTGATCTAGCCATAAAAGAAGTGGCAGGAAGACAATCCATGGAGTAATTAAAACTAGACAATTTAGTCCAGTAAAGGATTCAAGGACCTCTGGGGCATACTGGACAATGAAAATTAATGGAAATTAGACAGAATCATTTATTTTTCCAATTTCTCTTCCAAAATCATAAAATATATTCAAATAACTCACCAAATACATTGTCATATGTTTACTTTCCTCCTGATATATTCAAAGATTAACCACTTCTGTGGGAGGTACTGTCAGTAATTTAATTAATCCTTATCTTCCTATTTCTTGTGAATAAAGATTGTGATACTCCTAAAATAAGAAAAAGCCTAGTCTTGTATTCATGTATTCACTTCAGCACAGTGGACACTCAGTGAAATGAAAAAATTGAAACATTTTTATTTCAAAAATGATGTCACTAACTAACTAACTAGATAGAGCACTAGAGAGAGGAAACATGGAATTGGAAATCAGTTAACCTGGATTCTAGTTCCAGCGGGAATTTTTATACTAGCAATTACTTACAGGTAGCATGTTAACTATCTTTAGGTATTTGAAAGACTGTCTTATGGAAAGGGAATTAATTTAATTTGTTTTACTTGGCCCCAAAGGACAAAGCTAGGTATAATAAGAAGTTTCAAAGAGTCCATTTTAGCCTTGAAGCAAAGAAAAACATCCTAATTGCTGGAACTATCTCAAAATTGAATAACCTCTCAAGCACTCAGCTAAGATTCTGTCAATAAGAACAAAGGGACAGAGCAAAAAGAGCCCTGAATTTAGGTTCCTGCAAGTTGGATTTGACTTTTCACCTATTTTTCTAAGTCTGTGGCCTTGGACACTTATTTCAGGAGAAGGTAAAACCCCTGAGGGCAAGGACTGCTCTTTCTCCTTTTTATCCTGTGTGCTTTGTACATAGTGGTTAACGTGTGTTGACTTTTCAAACTGACTGTCTCCCCTCTGATTGAAGAGGAATTGATGTTGGAAAGAGTGACAGACCTGGTGTGAATGTCTGTCAACTCCCCTTTCAATACTCTACTTTTACTACAGACAACAAAGAAGGTTTCTCTGGAATGGTGGACGTCCAGAGAACGGGAGCCGGCCCTGGATGCTAAAGGGAAGGTTTTCCTGTTTTGGAGAGGTGGGTGTTAACGCTGATTTATCAAGCTCAGACCCTCTCCCTACAGAAACCTCCCCACAGCCAATGTCAGCACCACAGGGGTTTTCGCTCAAAATAGAGTCTGAGCAAAGCAGCTGCTCAAACCCCTTTTCCCCATTTTGTCTCGTGTAATGACTTCTCCTTGCTCTGACTGCGAATTGATTTATTTTGTAGATGAACAAGGTAGCTGGAGAAGGGAGAGGATAGAGGAATCCAGGGGGGATAGGTTTGAGGGAAGAGGAGACCCTATTTGGGGCTTCTTGTTTTCTTCAGCTGAGCTGGGATGGTTCTGCTCCAACTTAACTATCTTCTATCTAATTAAAGTTGTCTCTCTCCTAACTTAACCAGTGGCAAGTGTCCTTCTTGGAAGCTCAAGGGATGGAAAGGATGCTCAGGGTGACCCCCTGAAGTAAAGGATCAGCCCCTTCTCGGAAGCGGTAGTTGTTCGTTCTTCCTCTAATGGAGGCTCTCAAACAACAGGAAACTTCTTTCTCTTCTGGGCAAGAGAAAATGGAGGCCAGGCTTTTCCACAGATGGGAATCTAGAGTTCCAGGAATTTGCTCCTCAATCAACAGAGTTCAGAGGCAAAAGCCTTTTCTGTTAAGTTTTTCCCATCATCCTCTTCTCCCACTTCAACTGTCACTGCCCCTCTCATCACATTCCAGCCACTGTCTCCATCCATCTCAGTGGGCAGAAGTGCCAAAAGCTTGATTCAGTTTTCCTTTCCACATCCTTAGTTTTCACATCTTTTTTTTAAAAACCCTTACCTTTGACTTTGAATCAATATTGTTTATTGCTTCCAAAGCAAAAGAACAATTAGGGCTAGGCAATTCGATTAAATGACTTGCCTAAGATCACACAGCTAGGAAGTATCTGAGGACAGATGTGAAGTTTTCATATCTTTAAAATGAGGAGTTTACACTGAACGGCACTTATTTTCCTTTCCTGCTCTAGATTTTATAAAAAATTAATATGTGTATGTAATACACATCTATTTATTCGTGTACATGAATAAATAGATGTAATATACATATATTTATTCATGTACATGAATATATGTAAATATACTCACATCTGCAGATATGCTCAAAGAACATGGATAAGCACATGAGCACATATGTGTATTATGCATGTTCAAATATGTGCATGTATTAATATTCAGAGAGAGTTTAAGAATAAAAGGGAGCCATTAATCAATGTTTGATAGAGAGGGAGATAGAGAAAGACTATTTATGGTGAGGCTCTCTTGCAGCTCTCCCCTGGGGCCAAATATGCACTGGGAGACTTTAAGGGGGTGTTACCCTGAAACTGGGTGACCTGGATGGTCCTGCCACTCCTTGGGAGTGGGGGGCAAGGCTTCCCTATAAGAGGAGGTATGTGGTACCCCAACCTGATCCTGAATAAGGATGGGTTTCACACAAACTTCTCCCCAATCAGTTAAATTCACAGTGGGTGGTCTGGCTTCAAGATGGAGGCAACCAGACCAAGCTGTGGTTCCCCTCTCCCTCATTGTCTCTTAGGCACACTGGAATGCTGTCTGACTGATGAATGGCTTTTATTAGTCACAGTTCAGGGGAATGGGGAAAGGGGTGAAGGGCAGAGGGATTTTGGGATGCCCTCTTCGCTATTGCTATGGGGTCCATCACTTGAGTGGGAATCCTAGTAGTTCCCACACCTAAGCTCCTCCCCTTGCCCTTTCTCCTTCTGTTTCTCTATTTCTGTCCTTTCTCATAATTGTAAGGTTTGACTGAAAAAGGGTCTCTCTGCAAGGTTGGGAATGGGTGAAGGAGAGTGAGATTGCTCCCAAAAAGGAATTCAGACTTAGCTCACTCTATGGTTGAAGTCTTGATGGGTGAGTTGAGATGGGATGGTTTTGACCAGGGAATCAGGGCTTCAATTTCCAAAAGAAAGTTCTTCAGGAAGCCCTCCGGACTGGATCCGAGCTGGGATGTCCTCCTCCTCTCTCCTCCCAGTCCTTTGCCTGAAGAACTCTCCTCTCTCCTTCCTCTGAGAAAATTCCCAGAACTCCCTCTGGTCTCAGCTGGCAGCATCTCCTTCTCTGGTTCCTTTTGTCCCATCCCCCTTGCACAAATCCCATCCTTACAAGAGAGAGAAAGAGAAAGAGTGGAAGAGAGATAGGAACAGACAGAGATAGACAGAGGGGAGGGAGGAGAGAAAATCTAAGGGGAGGGAGATGGCAGACAAAATGTCTCTTCATGTACTCTCATCCTTGTCTCTGGCTCAGTGCTATCCTGAACCAGCCAGTAATAAATGTCTTCTTTCTGTTTGGTCTCAACCACTTCATTGCTCGCTACCTTTTAGAAACAGATGACTAGGGGCATGATACAGTGCACATAAGCCATAAGGACCTTGGTGTTGCTGTCCCTGAGAAAAATCAAAGCCTCTAGATAACCCTTTGCCTTATTGGTTTAGATCTTTTTCTTGAGAGTAGGTTATTTTCTTTAGCCAGAGTTTGGCTTTTGTCACTTTGGGGTCACGTCTTTTACTTGACAAAATCCCTATAAGAAAAGAATAACTATTGGTATTTTTCCCCAAAAGGCAATGCTGCATCATAGGCAGCATGCTGGGCATGGGTGCCGAAAACCATGTCTTCAATACCTACCTTTGATGATTGTTTCTTTTGTGGTATTGGGTAAGTCTCTTAATGTCTCTGAACCAGGTTTCCTCATCTTTGTATAACACAGGGAAAATAGTTATAATACCCACCTGAAAGGACTGTTGGGAAACTCATATAACATAATAATGAATGTAAATCTCTTTGCAAATTTTAAAGGGTTACATGAACTTCAGGGATTATCATTGTTTCCTAGCAATATGCAGCAGGTTGTTGACTCTTGGAACAGAAGATTGCAGAAAGGCACATGATCCAATTAAATTGGACTAAAATTCATAAAGTTGACATGAAGTCGAAAAATGCATTTATTTTGGTTGGAGAATAAGCTGTTTCTAAGACACATGTATAAGCCTGTTCCTATAAGTGGATTACACTACAGAGAGTAGAAGGGAGCATACCTTCAGAATTGTCCCTCCTTTACAAAAGAAACTAGAAAATTCATTACTCCAAATGGGGACCAAATATGTTCTTTGATGGGAGGTAGCTAGGTAATGAAATGGATAGAGCATTAGATTTGAAGCACTTAAGACCTGGGTTCACATGCAGACTCAGATGCTCACTATCTCTTGTGTCCAGGAATAAATCACTTAATTTCTGTCTGTCTCAGATTCTCCAGCCATAAAATGGGGATAATAGAATCTACCTCCCAGGTTATTGTGAGGATAAGGGGCATTAATATTTGTAAATTTATTAAGGAACTATACAAATGTTAACTATTTAACTAAGTGACATTTCTGGCATATCATTGCCATTAAAAGATTCTCCTGTGAGCCATCTTGCCCCTCTATGAGTCTGACATGTCCTAATTAGCAGAACTGGAACCTTGAATCATTTTGAGGTGAATGATGTCAATAGATCTGGGCCTTAAGTCCTGGTGGGCATACTTAGCTCAGCTACAACTATAGTGGGTGCTTTTGCCATCCAGCTCTGGGACTATATTAATTGCCCAGCTATCTCCAGGGAGCTCAGTACTTTCTCTGGCTGAGACATTAACAGCTAGCGAGCCCTAGGAGGCTCTAAAAACTTCATTCTCTCCTTCTCTTTCCCCATGGACTTGCTCAGATTACTTTTTAAAAAGGAATAATAGATCTTGTGGAGTCCGTAGAGTCAGAGAAGTTAGGGGAAAAAGCAAGAATAAAACTAACCCGAAATCACACCAGTAAATAGTAAAGTATGGAAGAAAAAAAATGAGCTTCTAAGGTTGAGTTCAGGATTTTATAAATTGAGCCTACAAAGATGAACAAAGATGGCAAAAAAGAAGAGAAAATGGAGGAAAAACAATAAAAATCTTCCCTGTTAAATGGAGCTAGAATCTTTTCTTTGTCTTTTCTAGATACTTCTGATATCTTTTTGTTTTTATCTTTATCTTTTTTGCATACTAAAAGCACTTTCTGTATGAGAATTTCTCTGTCCTACCACAGAAGTGAACTTTTCAATTCATCACATCCAGGAGGATACAATCACCACTTGTCATCCTCAATGTCTTCCTGACATATTTGAGTGTGGTGGCACAGCTAATGCAAAGCAGGCCTTGTGCTTGCCTAATTATCTTCCCATGGTAATAGGCAGCACATTTGCCAGAACGTGGAATTTCCAGTAGCTTTGGATGGCTTTCAGAGGGCATAACATAAACTCTCAATTATCTGTTGTAATAAATGAGAGGGAGAGCATGGCAAAATGAAATCCACTGATAACCCAAAATTGTATCATAGCCAGGGACTTTAATTTTCTTTTCTACCATAGCAATTGAGAAATAATATAGTCGATTAATTTGAGTTTCCTCTCCTTCTTTTCACCCTATTCAAATGATAAAGATCAAGTATAAAGTATGATTTATAAGCTCAACAACAATTATCCTCGTGCGCAGTTTTCATATGACTTGTCTGCTATAACACCTTCATTGGCTCGCCTGTACCAATATGAAAAACTATAACCTCCCTAGATTGTCATTCAAGTTGTGTCATCCCACCACAATGAGACACTAACATGTCTTTCCATCTTTCTTTGACTCGATTCCTTTTCACACTCACTGAATTCTTTCTAGCCAAACTGACCTATCTTTAGTTCCCCGTTCTCGTCTTCTGCTTTCTCTCTTGACGCTAATCATGCTCAGAGACTCTAACTTGTGCCTGAACAGCATTCCTTTCATATCCCCTATCTTTTGAAATCTTTTACTTCTTTCCTTCATAGGTCACCTCAAGTGCCACGTCCCCCAATAAAATCTTTCTTTTTTAAGCCCAAATTAAATTCCTCCCTTATCTTATTCTTCTTTGAGCATATAACAAGCAGTCTCACCCCAAACTTATTTGTAGTTATGCCTTATACTCCAACCTTGGATGATAATGTCCTTGAGGGCATGACTTTATCTTTTTTGTAAGCCCAAGGATGAAAATAGAGTCTTTTAAATAACATGTATTTATTAAATGACTTTTATTGAAGTTTTAAAGTTAATTAATAGTATCTATCAAATACCAACTAGGTAAATGCTTTGTATTCCCTAATTCTCTAGTACCTCCCCCTTTCTTTTTAGGTGATAGCTTGCATATTTAGGAAGTGAGTTCCTTGGTAGCAAGGGTTTTCTTTTTCTTTGTATTTATATTTGCAATACGCAGCAGGGTGCCTGGAATATAGTAATAAACATGCCTAATAAATGCTTGTTGTCTTCCAACCTGCCTAATACTAAGAATTGTGCAAGTTACATAGAAGGCATTTATACTTGTTGACTTGCCTTGCCTGGCACTGTGCTAAGCACTTGAGGGAAAGAGGTGGAACAGCCCAGAAGAAGAACAAAGCATGATTTCTTTCTTTAAAAGGTTGTATTTTCAGGGGCAGCTGGGTAACTCAGTGGATTGAGAACCAGACCTAGAGTCAGGAGGTCCTGGTTTCAAATCTGGCCTCAGACACTTCCTAGCTGTGTGACCCTGGGCAAGTCACTTGACCCCCATTGCCTACCCTTACCACTCTTCTGCCTTGGAGCCTATACACAGCATTATCTCCAAGATGGAAGGTAAGGGTTTTAAAAAAAAGGTTGTATTCTCTTTTCTTGGAAGAGAAAATTAACAGTTGTGGAATTAGTAGTATTAGCAGACAAAATTAATATCAGTGCAGGGAAGTGGAAAGGAAACAAATATTGTTTTGAAGTTAAAATAACGAAACAAATATTGTTTTGAAGTTAAAATAACAATAACCATTTCCTGATCATGAGTACTATTCCAAAAGGAACATTGACTGTTTCAGTGGGAATCAGATTCCCTATTTGTTGTACAGGTCTGGAAGGAAAAACTGGATAACCTGTTGTCAAGGATTTTGTAGAGGAAATTTGTATTCAGGTCCAATATTTTATGAGGTTCCTCATAGCTATCTCTGATATCTGTGATTCTGTGAAACAATAAGTTTTGTAAAACTAGTTATTTTGTTTGTACAGGTGTGATTTCATCAGTATAGGGAAGCCAATGGTGAAATAGCTCCCTCTGACAAACAGATTGACAACTCTTCTCTAAGTGAGAGATTTAGGAAATCTTGGACCATAAAGAGTTGAAATGAAGCATGTTAAAGGAACTAGCTTTCTATCTATGGGATACACTGCTTCTTGGCAATGGATATTTATACAATGTTGGGTTTATAGATTAGAGAAAGGATATGGGCTTGAACTGAACTGTTTGGGAAAAGTCCTGTGTTAGAACTTGGTCTGCAGATTAAAGGCAGAGCTGGAAATGAAGAATAAAAGAGACCTAATTGGAGTCAAGGATTAATGGAAAACAGTGTAGAGCAGGGACGTTTATAGAACTATCTTTGAAAGCTATGATCAGTAGAATCCCTTTGCCCATTGGATTCAATATAAATGCTTCATTTTTAAGAACTAGAATGAACTAAATGATCTCTATAGTTCCTTCCGGTTCCAAATCTTATAGACCTCTGATGGATGCACAATTGGGCTCCAAGCTACCCTTCTTGTCTCATTTCTCTCTACTCTCTTTCACCAATTTGACATTCAATCTGAGCTGGCTTTGAAAGCCAGACATAGTAATTTGGACTTAATGAAATAAAAAAAAACTATTAGAAAGCCATTGCAGTCTCTTGACAAGGGATTGAACTATATAAAACATCACAGCATGGCCTAAAAATCTTACTGCAGTTCTAAGTTACCCTGTATCAGAAGAAAATTCCTATGAATATGGAATAGCCAAATAATTGGCATTAAGAAAAGGAGAATAATCTACAGATTTTACATTAGAGTCTTAAATAATTGAAATTTACCACATTTTTCTTAATTTTTAAATTTTTAATTCAAAATTCTCTCCTTCAAACCCCTCTCCCACCCAGTGAGAAGGCAAGCCATATATATGAAATCATGTCAAACATATTTCTATATTAGCCAAATTGTAAAACAAAGAAAAAGGCAAGGAAATTAAAGAATATTTAATAAAATTGCTTTAGCTTGTGACCAGAGATCATCAATTCTATCTCTGGAGGCAGATAACATTTATATTTTATTGTAATTCCTTTTTTTTTAAACCCTTTTACTTTGGTGTATTGTTTCATAGGTGGAAGATTGGTAAGGGTGGGCAATGGGGGTCAAGTGACTTGCCCAGGGTCACACAGCTGGGAAGTGGCTGAGGCCGGGTTTGAACCTAGGACCTCCTGTCTCTAGGCCTGACTCTCACTCCACTGAGCTACCCAGCTGCCCTTTTTTTTTTGTAATTTATTGTAATTCCTTTGGAACTATCCAAAGTGGATCACTGTAGTGATTAGAGTTATTAGGTCTTTCACATTTGATTATTTTTACATTATTGGTTTTAAAGTGTACACTGTTTTCCTGGTTTTGCTTCATTTTACTTTGCATCAATTCATATGACTTCCCAGGTTTTTTCTGATACTATACCATTTGTCATTTCTTCTAGCATAAAAATATTCCATCCAGGCAGGTGGGTGGCTCAATGGATTGAGAGTCAGGACTAGAGATGGGAGGTCCTAGGTTTAAATCTGGCCTCATACACTTCCAGCTGTGTGACCCTGGGCAAGTCACTTAACACCCATTGCCTAGTCCTTACCACTCTTCTGCCTTGGAGCCGATACACAGTACTGACTCCAAGACGGAAGGTAAGGGTTTAAAAAAGTATTCCAACACAATCCTATACCATGACTTATTCAGACATTCCCCAACTGATAGCCATCCTCCTAATTTCTAGTTCTTTGCTGCCCCTAAAAAGGAGCTGCTATAAATATTTTGTACATATGGGTCATTTTCCTTTGATCTTTTCAAGATACAGATTTAGTATTAATGCTGGTTTAAAGAGTATGAGTATAGTTTTGTAGCCCTTTAGGCATAGTTTCAAGTTGTTCTTCAGAATGGTCAGATCAATTCACAACTCCACCAATAGTACATTAATGCATCCATTTTTCTTTAAACTCTCCAGAATTTGGAAAGTTCATCATAGTTTGTGATTGAAAGATAATTTAATTTTGATGAAATTCAATGATATTAAGTGCTCACTATGTGCAAAGCACCATCCAACACAAGATATTTTCAACTCTAAAATTATATATATATATGTGTGTATGTGTGTGCATATGTATGCATATTTATATAAACCGTTTTTGAATTTTAAAACTACTGAAATGCCAGTCATTGTCATCATCAACTACATTACTGATGATATTTGATTAAAATATTTATATAGAATTTTATAAAAGTGCTTCACATGTTATCTTTTTTGGTAATCACAGCAGTCCTTTAAGAAAGGAGTTATTATTATCACAATTTTAGATGAGGAAACTGAGGTTAAAGAAATCAAGTGTCTTATGCAAAGTCACAGCCCTAGTAAGTGTTTGAGTCAGGATTTGAAATCAAGACTTCCTAATTATGGGTCCAGAGATTAATCATTTCACCACTTAGCTGCTTCGGGGTTATGATAAACTATGTGAGTAGCTGAAAGAAAAGAAAACATAATTTATGACCAAATTAGTATTATGATAAGGAAAATATAAAAGTCATACCTGAATATTATCCTTAATGGTCCACTGGTTTAAAACTGGAGATTTGCTGTTTTTAGAGGATGTTTCATAGGGAGTTTAAAATTGGTTTCACCAGGCACTTTCCACAAATAACAGGAAATGGTGATTCAGGAAAACATGTTGACATAGAGAAAGAAATCTCCAATGGTAGAGACTTTATTGTTTAATGATTTTTCAGTCCTGTCCAACTCTTCATGACTCCTTTTGGGGTTTTCTTAACAAAAATACTGCAGTGGTTTGCCATTTTATTATGGAGCTCATTTTACAGATGATGAAACTGAGGCAAAAAGGGTTAAGTGACTTGCCCAGGATCATAAAACTAGTTAGTATCTGAGGTCAGATCTGAATTCAGGAAGAATAGTCTTCCTAACTCCAGGCCCAGCACTCTATCCACTAGGTAACCTAATTATTGTTATTAAAATTTAACCATGTAATTAAAAGAAACAATAACAAAACCCATGAGGCAGATTCCACATTCTAGAAGATATTGAAAGGTATCCCCCATTTTTTAAGAGGTTAATTTTCTCTTTCATTTACTATTCATCTATAAAAGAGACATTAACTTTCTTTAAATCTGTCCACCTATGATCTTTGAAGGGAGATAAAAGGGGTGGAGTTAGTTATATAGGGAAATTCTTCTATGTGCTTGTGCCTTTGGCTTACCTCATCAAGAAGACACTATCACCCTTGAAATTGTTTTGTTCCAGAGCTTCAAGAGCAAAAACAAAAAAACAAAAAAACAAAAAAAAACAAACACTAGAAATTGAAAAATGAATTGTTAGAGGGACAAAGTTTTGAGAAGCACAATATCATCAAGAGGCAGAAAGAGATGAGAGGAATATTTTGTCTTTTAAAAACTAACTATGCAAAGAGATTAGAGGGCAACTAGACCACATTTGAACTCATATAGTCTGGAGAAGAACCTCAAATCCATAAAGATTCTTTAGAGTGGTTTCCCGTTTTCAAATTCCTCACGTTTTGCAGGATTGGTCAGAATCCATTTACCTAGGTGATAAGAAACTATACCTGAGAATAAGACCAGCTGAATGGTATAGTGAATATAGTATCGCCTTCAAAAACAACATCAAAATTTAAATTCTATTGGTTACACAGGCTGTGAGACCATAGGCAAATAATTTAATCTCTATGAGCTCTGGTTTTCTCATCTATAAAATTCACTTATCAATTTATTCAACAGATAGTTGCTACTTTTTTCAAAGCATTGTTATATGCCCTGGGAGATATCAAAATTTAGATAAAGATGTCATCCTTACTCCAATGGATCTTTCATTCTAGAAGATGCTGGAGTATACTAAGAAAGCCTTTATACACAATACAGCTAGAAAATAAGAACTTTGGCATAGAAAACTCCAGGATGAGGAAACTCTAACATCTTCTCTTATTTTAAAGCATTGACTAGGACACGGGGAAGTTAAGTGACTTCCTCAAGATAACTATCAATATGTGTCAGAGGTGGGACTTGAACCACATTTTGGGGCTTTGAAACCAGCTGTTAAGCTACTATCCCAGGTTACATTTCCTTATTATATATAATATTCTGCAATGTCCCGTAAATGCATTAAAATTTTGCAGAAGAAATGCTATGTGACATTCTAAGGAGGTGATTATAAACTCAAAGGTCAGGAATGAATTCATGGAGAAAATAGAATTTGAATTGGGCTTACAAAATTATAGGAATTCAGTAGGTAGAGAGAGATAGAGGGCATTCCAGGTACAGGTATATAACCAGAATAAAGGGACCTAAGCAGGAAATAGCAGGTCGTGTTAGAGAATAGAAAATAGACGAGATTTACTAGCCATCAGTAAGGGTAGAAGATGGCCATATGAAATAAAGCTTTAAAGATAGGCTTGTTTCAGATTATTGACCTTCACTATCTACTTGCAGTGAAAGAACTGATGGAGTCAGAATATAGATTGAAGCATGCTCTTTTTAACTTTATTTTTCTTGGGTTTTTTTCCTTAGTCTGTGTTTACTTTTATAACATGACTAATATGGAAATGTGTTTTGCATGACTGCACATGTATAACATCAAATTGCTTTCAAAAAGAAATATATAAAAGGAAGAATTTGAAATTCAAAAATTAAAAAAAATGTTAAAAATGATTATTTAAAATGTGATTTAACAAACAAAATATATAAAGTATTTAAAATAAGATGACCAAGATATAACTAAACTACTACATTTGAACTTAAAAAGGAAAAGATTATTGAACTTTAATCTCAGCCCAAAGAAATATTAATTTTACTCAGGAAGTTGTAGGGAACCCCTGAATATTTTTAACATGTCTAGATCCAAAAATACTTTTACTATCTACCCAGATGGTTGTGAGGAAAGTTAGTTGCAAACATTAAAGTTCTTTATAAATGTAGATTATTATGCTTAAATAAAATAGTACCCTTTCATCTATGAGTATAATTTGATTGCTGAAAGGGGCAGAAAATCAACATTTGTGTACCAAAAAATGAATCAATTTTCGAAGGATAGAAGATATTACACTTTTCATATGTAAACAATTTGATTGCAAAAAAAGGGCAGAGAGCTTTTTTTACCCACACATACATGCAAATTGATATTATTTAGATATAAAGAAATAAAGAAAACAAAAGGAGACTGAGAATCCTTTTTAGGACAGAAAAATGACTGAGACTACAGGGCAATGTGGTTCATCAACTCGTGTATGTAATAATTTTTATATTTTGAGAAATTAAAACTTAGAGTCCTAAACCAAATAACTGTATAGAGACTGTAACTAACAGAAAGGATTTCATGAGTTTTACTGCATAAGGGAAAGATGAATCATGAGCAATACAAGGCTCTGATTTGATCTATTTTGAAGTGATGCTAAGTGCACCAAAGAATCAACAATTGACTAGAGGGAAAGGAGTTGAAAAAACAGTAGGAGCCATTTAAAAATGCAGCAAGAGAGTCAGTTGGCAGAAATGCTTTAGCTGTTGGACTGAGATTTGATGACCATTAGAAGGATAAAGCTTAGTGGAAAAGAGTCGAATTCTGCTTATTGGGCTTGACAACTTGTGGGGGCTGATTTTTAGAGGTGATGAATACTCTATTGCCATTTCTGCTTAGATAGGGAGGAGAAAAATGGAGGGTGGGGAAGGAAAAAAAAAACAAGCTCTGCATCTATTGTGTTGTAAGAAAATCTAGAAGGTGAGTAATGAGGGTGAAATAAAATCCTCCAAAGGGAGGTAGATTGCTTGGGGAAGGCCTAGATGAATGGGAGATGAGAAGCACTCACCTGGAGACTTCCCCAGGACCAGCAAAACACAAAAACCTTGGGCTTTTAAAACCAAGTTTATTTTGTTAATTTGGGTAAAGGGAAAGGGTAGGAAGAGTCATAAAACTACAGATCTAAACTCCACCCAACTTCTACACACCTCTCCAGAGGTTGCTCTTCCTTGCTTCTATAAGCCCTGCTTATCCACTCCCTGCTCTTACTTAAAACCCAAATGCTATCTGACTATCTACTAATCTAACTACCCAAATTGTCTTTAAAAAGGATAAAGATAAGGAGCCTGGAGTTGGTTTCCTATGTAACCCAGAGTCCCAGGTGACAAACCCTTGGGATTACCTTAGACAAGTGGATCTCTGATTGGTAGCTCTCCAACAGGGAAAAGATGGTCTGCTCCAAGGCAAATTCTCCAACCCAGGAATTCCTAACCTTTCCAGAATATTAGCTCTTCCCAGGGAAAGTGCCAGAGCAAAAATCCTCCTTCCAACTCAGGGGAAAGCCAGAATCAGGAGTGACAATTGCAAACAGTCAATTCTCAAGATCCTTCTCTCCTTCCAGAATCTTCTCCCAGGGTTTGTATCTAAATTCTCCTCCTTTCCTCTTAAAGACAGTCTATGAAATTCTCCCTATCCCTTAGCATTTATCCTTACAAGGGAACATCCTGATCACTAAAGTTCTAACTTTGTTAGCATTTCTCATAGAGGCAACTTAAAGAGTTTTGCTGTGACTTCTGTTTTGCTATAAGCAAAACTGATAGTTGCTCAGATGAACCAGCAATCTGCTAGCCAGCTCTTCAGAGCCACCCTGAGGAGCTTTGCAGTTAAGGAAAATGTGTAACATTACAATAGTGAAACACTTAATCACCTTCCTTTTAAGGGTGATTGTTAGCTTCATTCAAGAGCGGTGACTGTGCCCCATGTGAGAAGCTACCCCACACAGGCAGCACACTTTGCTTAGAGGAAAAGGAAAACCATTCATTTATATGTTCTATTTTTATAATATAAGAGTGACACAGAGAACATAATTTTACTCTAAGATTAACCAAATTATTAGATGAAATTAGAATTCATCTTCATCACTTTGCTTTTATCTAGAAGGACTTTCTCAATTCAGATAAAATCTGGGGAGAGGTTGCTATCTTTTAAAACTATTTCCCAGCTGCTATAGATTCAATATAACATTTCATTGACTTCCAGGGGTAGGATTTCCTCCCTTTCCCCAGGGCTGGGTGGTTGTCAGATCCCAGGTTCCATCACATATCAAAGGCACTCTCTACAGAGAATACCTGCATGTCATGACTGCCCTGTGGGAAGATGACTTAGAGAACTGGCCACTGAGAGTTGTGTGTCATTCTTTCAGCATCAGCCTCTAATACTACAGTGGCTAAACCAACTACCAGAAGTTGGCCACTCCCTCAATAGTCCCAGTTCTCAGCAATCCAGCTTCTTCCAAATCTGTAGCTCTTCAGTTCAAGGTAACTATTCTAGTCTGTAGAAAACTCAAGTTCACTCAAGCAGCAGTTTGCTAAATGATATTCTAGTGACCCATAAGTGTAATGGCCCCTCCTTAAGCTCCCAACATGCTGGGAAAAGCTAGATGCTAGAAAGATATAGTTGATTCCTGCTGAGAGTATGACAGACATAGGTAAAAAATGCAAACAATTATGCAAATACAACCTCCTGGGGGGTGATGGAGGAGGTACACTGCAAATATAGAACTCTCCTGCTGTCATGTTTCTCAAGTGCTCATCTTCAGGAAAGAAGGGAACCACCCTAGATCATAAGAAAATAGAGAGAGTGGAAAATATTTCATCTCCTAAAATATTCACCACCACAGCATCCTTCTGTCAATATTATTTTTGCCAACAAAACATAGTAGGTGGCCATTAATACAATGATGTTAGAGGGCATAAATTGCTTTCTACTTCAGTGGTGGAGTGGTGGTGGGAACGGGTAGGGAGGATATGATACTGGAATCAGTAGTGCTACAAGATGCCAACTTGATATCATAATTTCTCCCTGTGGACCAGAGTTTTCTTATCTGTAAAATTAGGAAGATTGTATTAGATGATTATTATGGCCCCTTCCAGCTCTGAATCTTATGGAACTTGCTGTGCTATTTTGATTTAATTTTGATTAATCATTTTAAATTTATTTCTGTGAGATGGCTTCAGTAGTCTTCCCTTTCATCCTCTTCATATTTACCTTCACCCACCCCCATCATGACATGTTATACCTGGAAAAGATCTTGAGTTATAGAATGTCACAAGTTTTGAAGGAAACTTAGAATATAGAAAGAGGTGAAGATACATGTTATTTAAATATATATAGCACAGAATGTATGGGTTAGAAACAAGCAGAATACAGAATGTTAGAAGTATGAAAACGTTTCCTGATGGAATTGGAAGAACAACCTTCTGTTGAATAGCAAAAGGCAGACTATGTTGCTCTTGATCTTTACAAAGCTAAGCTTGCCAGCCCTGTAGACAGTTAAAACATACTCATAGCAAGGAGTAGTTTTATGGAGAATAGTCCCTGAATCTTTACCGGAGGACCAAAGAAGGCCAGGTGGATAGGGAATTTCTCTCTCCTCCATTGGGCATAGTATTTTGTTGGGAATTATTTTACTTGCACAGTAGGAGAGAGAACACAAAGAAAGAGACTGAACCAGAGAGAACAAAGAGTAGGAAGTAACTTCAAGGATCCCAGTCTCTGTCAACAAAGAGAGAGCTACCTGTCCATGATTCAAGAGAGAACTAACCATGGTAGTCAGGAAATGAATTGTGGAGAAAAACAGATGCAAAAAGCCCAGTTGAGCAATTCACTTAGTAAAGATCCTATATCTATGGGGGATTAGCATGAGGACTTTATGAGAAGGGAAAGGCCCTGAAGTTGTCTGTATCACATATGTTCCCTATGCATGTGCCTCACTACTAATACACTCTACATTGTTTCCCATTCTTTTGGACACTGCTTTCTTGCGGAAGAATACACTGTCTAGTGTATTGGAAATGTGGGAATGTGTTGTAGACACTGCTTTTCCTTTTTTCTGTCTTGTGTAAATTTATACCTTGTTTCATTTTATTTATATCTAGATATTATAATTGTATTATTAATTATTATTAATTTATTACTATTAATATTAAAGATAAGCTCACCAATGGGGGTTTGTGAGATATACCTTTCTGTAATGGTCCCCCAAAATGGTACATTTTTATTCAAAGAAGTAACTGCTCTCTTGGGATCCAACCTCCAGCATCATAGTTTGAGTTGAGGAAGCGTACTCAGACATGCTACAGTATTATTAAAAGGTTGGCTCTATTTCAAGGAGGAGTTATATGGTAAAATAACACTGCAATTTTCCATATAGAATCGTGTCCATTCCCCTCTTGTTTAAGTCTAAACCTAATCCCTTGGGCATTTGTAGTATCTGCTCAGGTTATAGATAAAGATGAGTGAACTTTATAAATTATCTATCCAATTTTGTATCTTGGTCTGGGACAATGGGATTTTCCATCCACTTTGTTTTTCCTATGGGAAAAGATTATTTTGAGTGGTTAAGAATCTCATCCAATGAACTCTTCAATGTTCTAAAATGACTCATGAAACATCGAGTCATCTGTAAACAGGATCACCTGGGGGATATTAATGCCTTTAGTGAAATTCTCTTATTTTTAGTCTTCATAAAATTCTCTATGTGACAGGAATGGGAAGATCTTTCCATATCCCTGTTTTAGTCTTTGCTTGATGATGATCAGAGGTTTATTTCTGTTGTAATATTTTTTCAAATAATCTTACTTAATTTTGATTTCTGCATAGAAAGCATCTTGTGAGACAAAAGCCTTTGAGTTAATATTTTATTCTACCAAAAACCAAAACTTTTATAGTCAGCAAATTATAATTACAGTGGGATCTTGTGTCCTTTACACGTGAGTCAATTTTATGAAGGTAAAGCCATGACTTTTTCTTGAACATATCTTGAAATGCTCCTATAGAAACCTTTGTCATAGATTCCATCAATGTGTGAGAAAATTATACTAATTGAAACAATTAAAAGATCAAAAAGAAGGCATAAAAGTTGGGAGTTAGTGGTTTTCTCTTAGTAGTCTTTTTTCCTAGATTTAATGTTTTCATTTTTTCCATTGTAATTTGGTATCTTCCTCTGTTCCAGATACTATGTTCATTGATCCCTCAAAACGTGTGCAATTATGTCCACATCAGTACACATCACTACTATGTACACTCGATCCAATCCAGCTAGCTTTTCTACTTTTGTTCTCTTTGGTTCTATTTCTGCCTTCTCTATGAGCAAATCTGGAACTGTGAATTCCAAGTACAATATCTCCATTGTCTTACATGGTGAAAAGTATTTTTCTATACACATATTTAGATATCTTTTCCATCATTTTTCTATTGCATCTTTTTCCATTTTTATTCTCAGGTATCCTTGGAAGGCTTCTCCCCAAACTTTTCAAAGACTGGTTTTATCTTCCACTGCTTGTTATTAAAAATCAATCAGTAAATATTTGTCAAGTATTTACTGTGTGCCAGGCAATGAGTGAAGCACTGAGGATATGAAAAATTTCAAAAGGCAGGTCCTGCCCTTGAGGAACTTATAGTCTAATGGAGAAATACTTTTCTCTTTCAGTGCTTATTGTTTTCTGTCATTGTTATCTAAGTGATTTTCACACATAGTAAAGCTGATATGGGTCAGGGTTGTTCAGTCACTCCTTACTCAAATCATTACCTACATATGTTTTCAGGTATAAATATTCACCATCCTTTGCTCTGAGATGTTGCAATAAAAGTTTCTATAACTAATTGTATGTTGTTTTAGAGATTATCCCCTAGAGATAGTACTCCTTAAAAACCATTCAATTTTTACACCAATCTCTCCTAAATTTTTAAACCCTTTATCTCCCCCCCCATCTTTTACTCTTTCCAGAAAGGATTTCCCCTAAATCATCTCTTCTCAATTGTATCCCCCAAAAGCACAGTGAAATAGCAAAAACAAAAACTAAACCTATAACAACTACATATAAAGATAACTAAGCATTTAAAAGATAAAACAACTTTTAATAAACAGACTTTCTTTATATCCAGAGGAAAAGTCTTTAGCTTCTTATGATAGAGACCAAAGAGAAAAAGGAAGTACATAACTACTTCCTTGGCATTTGTAGCCCAAGTGAGTAGCAATAGTCAGTGTCTGTTAAAGACAAGTCTTGTACTTATCTGGTCCACACAGTGTCATTTCTGGAATACTGTTGTGTGGTAGCTGCCCTTGATCCTAAGTCAGCAGTCTGATTTTATACTAATTCAGGAATGCTATCCACATCAGAAATAAATCATCTCCTTCTTGTTAAAATATAGACCATTCTGTCTTGAGGATATTGCTGTGTTTTCTGTCTTTCTTTCAGAATTATACCACCACTTCCACCAAGTGTGGTTATAAGAAAAGTGAACCTACATGAAAATTCCCTATACTCACTGCTAAGCATTTGGTTAACCTCCAGATTATTAATTATTCATCCAGACTTATGACCTGTGTTTGACTTCTGAATATGCCAAGTAATGTACCTTAATTTTAATTGTGCCCCAACCTTTGTGGGGTAGTTATGTTAAAGTTGGAGTGATTATCTGCCTGCCTCCCATACCCACCCATGTATTTATTTCTTTGTCTTTCTCTATTTTTCTGCTTCTCCACCTTGTTATTTCTGTCTCTTTCTATCTTTCCTCTCTCTTTCTCTCTCTCTATCTCTCTCTATCTCTATCTATCTCCTGACTCTCTCTCTCTATCACCTGACTCTCTCTGTCATAATCTATATTGCTATTTCTGTCCCTCTGTCTCTCTCATTCTCTTTCTGTCATTTGCTCTGATTTTGTTTCTCCTGTCTCTGTCCCTGTCTCTGTCTCTCCTGGGTCTCTATGTCTCTGTTACTGTCCCTTTCTATCCCTTTCTTGCCTTCTGCGTGTCTCTATCCTTTTCTCTAACTCTTTTTCTCCTTCTATCTCTTTCTCTGTTTCTCTTTGTTGTGTCTCTCTCTATCCCTATCTCTGTTGCTATTTCTTCCCCTCTCTGATTCTCTTTATGTGTGTCTCTCTCTCTGTCTCTATCATTTTCTCTGATTCATTCTCTCTCTCTCTCTCTCTCTTTTCCCATATCTGTGTTTCTCTTTCTCTACTTCTGTCTCTCTGTGCCTATTTCTGTATTTCTCTGTATCTCCTGTCTGACTCTCTGTCCTTATCTCTCTTTTTTCACGTCCCTGTCCCTATCTCTGCCTCTGAGAGTGTTCACAGATAGACAGATGGATAGATGGATAGATAGATAGATAGATAGATAGATAGATAGATAGATAGATAGATAGATAGATAGATAGATAGATAGGATATCTGCCAAAAGATGAAGGGGAAGGAAATTAGCAGGAAATACTTGGTCTCTGATATGAGAGATCCAAGGAGGAAAAGGGACCAAGAAGGTGAGACTGTCCAGATAAATGAAGCTTAGACTATCTTAATAAGAAATCCCTTAAGAAGAATTGGTCTTTGATCCTACCATAATTTCTCTTTATGTGATAATGGTGCTACTATCCTCCAAATACATACCTAGGTTTGTAGCTTTGAAGTAGATTCTTCCCTTTGCCTCTACCAATATATCCAACCAGTTGCCAATTCCTGTTAATTCTGCTTTCATTATTTCTCATATTTGGCTTTTTGTCTCTTCTCTCCCTATAACCACCCTAGTTCAAACACTAATCACACCATAAGTATTCTAATAACCAATCCTCTTCCTATAGCTGGTTTACATTTCTTTTGTACTTCAGATTCAGCTTAATTATTTACTCTACTCTTCTAGGTTCAGTCTCAGCAAATTGGCAAGCCTTTTTATTTCTAGTGGAGGTTTAGTGTTCCATTTACATTTCTATTTAATCACTAACTAACCAGGTGTCTGCTCTCATTGTCTTGGTAAATTCATCTTATTTTTCTAAAGAACTTGTTGTTTTAAGTTACATTTTATTTTTTAATCATCGAAAATACTCCTTTCTACCTACAATTGAGAGCAAAAGAAAAACAAAGCCACAATATGTATAATCATTCAAAACAAATTTCCACATTGGCCATGTCCAAAGTGAGAAATAAATATGTTGTATTTGTGTGATATATGTGTGTGTGTGTGTGTGTGTGTGTGTGTGTGTGTGTGTGTGTGTGGAATGGCAAAGACTGAAATTGCTCAGGTCTTGCTCAAGTCAGGGAGTTGCCTCTGTGGTTTAGGGTATCGGACTTTACCCAGACCTATGATGTAAAGGAGAGTGTTTGGGGAAAAATAACAAAAAATCCTTGGTTCTGATTTATCACAAATATTAATACATTTTCAGTGTATAGAAGGCCTTCCCAACAAAATAATTATTAAGTGTGGGGATAGATTATCAAGTAGGATCTTCTTCCCCAGAGGTATTAAAAAATAAATGTTCACACTTCCATATTGGTTGTTGTTATTAGAGCAAACTCATACATAGCAAAAAGCCCAATATAAACACATAAATACACTGAAGTGGAAGATAGTATGCTCTGATCTGCATCCATTCAATTCCAACAGTCCATTCTCTGGAGCTGGCTTGTTCATTTATTGTGTGACCTTGGATGGATCATCCATCTCTGTTTCTTCGTTTGTGCATTAAAAGGTTGGGACAGATGACCTCCAAAGTACCTTTCAGATAAGGGTTTACTAGTAAATGTTTAACAGCTGGCTCTCCAGAAAAAAAAAGGCATATATAGTGCACTTTTAAGTTTAATCAGCATTGGCATTTTCTTCATCACTTTCTTATATCTATACAATCAACAAGATAATAAACTGAATCCTGCTTTGTAGCTTTTTTTAAGATTTCTGGAGTGTAAATAAATGTTCACACACAAAAAAATTGATAATTGCCTCTCTAATCTGATTTTTGCTAGCTCTAAATATGGACAGTAATATAGACACTACAAAGCTGACAAAGTACATTCATAGACTATCAGAGATGGAAACATCTACAATATTCATTTATCCTTTTGACAACTTTTTTTTAGACAGTTGTTACTCCACCCTCTTCTTCAAATATGTCAAATTATGGAAAACTCACTATTTCACTTGGCAACATTTTTGAGATAATTCTAAATTGTTAGGGATATTTTTTCTTCATATTGAACAGAAATTTGCTTTCCTATGACTTCTACTTACTGGTCCTATTCTCCTTCCTCAAAGATGCATAAAAGAACAGCAAATAAGAAAATCTGATAGTGGAGAAGGTGACCCAAGAGATGGATTTGCATGAGTGTCAGAAGAGTATGTGTTCAAGAAATCTAAAACAGAAAGATAATTATTAGCAGAGAATTATAGGTTCCACAGGACACAGTGGGACAAGGAGGAAATAGGACAATAATGATTGTGAAGAGATAGTCTTAAATTGAGGAGGAATGAGAATATGGGAAGAAATAATTATTCTAATAAGGCTAAGCAACTAGGCAAAGGTTCCAAAGACAGTAAGTCATTAATGACATTAACGTTTCTTTAAAATAAAGTTGAAAGGTGTTTCCCAATACAACAACAATCTGCTGGGGTAGTCAATTATATTAAATTGTAAGATCGCTAAAGGTAGGAACTGTATTCTTCTCCTACTCCTCACTCTTCAAGATTTTATACTCAGTGCTTCATTCTTAGTAGGAGAGGGACAAAACTGTAAATTCATTGGTACAGATAATTCCTAGAAGAGGAAACTCCTTAATCAGCAGAAGGTAATCAATCCCCTTGATCACAAGGTTATTTGATCCTACTGGGGTCACAGAGCCAATATGTGTCAGACACCTGACTTGAACATGTATCTTTGTGATGCTAAGGCTATTTCCCTATTCACTGTTCCATATTCGCTACTTTTGGATAGGCTTAATTAATGTTTACTGAATTATATGGGATTAAAATCATCTTTCCATGATTTTTAAGAGCCTTAAAATGATTTGGAGGTTGATAATCTAGCCAGCATGTCCAAAATATAATTCCAAATAACCATTGTTGTTATTAATTTGTTTCAGCCAAATCCAAATTGTTGTGACTCCATTTGGGATTTTCTTGGCAAATATATTAGAGAGTGGTTTGTCATTCCCTTTTCAAGTTCATTTTATAGATGAAGGAACTGAGTCAAATAGGGTTAAGTGACTTATCCATGGTCACATGACTACTTAAGTGTCTGAGGTCATATTTAAACTCAGAAAGATCTAAATTCAGGCCCAGCACTCTACTCTAACCACTATACCACCTAGCTGCCCCACCAAATGACAGTATCTTTGTCATTTAATTCTTGAATTGGACAGCTAAGTGGTACAGTGGATGGAGTGCTGGGGCCTGGAGACAGGAGGACCTGAGTTCTAATTAAATCCTTATTAGCTATGTGACCATAGACAAGTTATTTAACCCTATTTGCCTCATTTTCCTTATATATAAGATAAGCTAAAGAAGGAAATATAAAAGCACATTGGTATCTTTGCCAAGAAAACCTCAAATAAGGTCATGAGTAGTCGAACACAACTAAAAACAAATGAACAACTCTTGGATGAAGCATCTTGCTGAGAAGTGGTCATGAAAGGGTACCATTTCCTCCTGAGAAAGACAGTATATATAGTGACAAGGAATGAATATTGGGAACATGCAGCAGAGAGGAGAAATTTCTTAAAAACTAAACAAAAATGAAATCAAAATTCAAATATATGCACATCTGTTTGCTCCAACAATTTTTATGTGTGCATGATTTTGAAGTTAGTTTTTTTTCCCTCTTAGTGATTATTACAGACCACTGCAGGAATCCTTTAAATATTTATTCATTGCTCCTTACTTATATCATCATATAGAGTGAAATGATATCCTTTACCTGAGCAGATAGATATCTGGCTGCATATAAAATTCAGCAAGCCTACTGTTAGTAGCAAACCGGTAAACATTCAAAAATATAACAGAAAAACCCCAGTATTCCTAGGGGTGAAGTTGGGGATGGGGAGTGAGAGTGGAGAGAGAAAATGAAATCACTCAGGAAGAAATTTTAGAGGAGGAAAAAATGAAAAAATTTAAGATAAGAAAAAGAAAACCATGAACAACATAATTCACATTTTCTGCAAACAAGGAGAAAATGTTTCATTTATAGCGTTAGACAGAAGTGATATAGGAAATATATCTGCTCCATGTAAATTTATTAAGTGCAACTTTCTTTCTCTCTCTCTTTCTTTCCTTTAGATAAAAAACCTCTTCATGAAATAAAACCCCAAAGTAAGTTGTTTTTCTTCTTGTGAATATAATTTATTCTCATATTTGCTGCCTCACTGTTATTATTTGTTTAGGAGCTGAGTAAAATTGAAGGTTGTGTGAAAGGCATAGGCCCCTGTGTGATTTGCTTTTGCATATTGGTGGTTTTAAATTGAAAATAAAGACACTCTTCTTTCTTTCATCCCACCCCCACCCCACAATGAAAAAAGTAAATCCTTCTCCCTGCTTCTAGCTGCTTTAAAATCTATTTCTCATCAGATGCCACCTGGGATTCTCATTGCTTGTATCTCTGACTTGTAGTTCTGAAATTAACAAATATTTGTTGGTGGGTTTTCATAAAAACAGGTCACAAGCCTTCCTTTCCTTGAGATGAAGTGGGAAAGGAGGAAAAACCCCAGAAGGGTGGCTGAGCTCTAGATTCCCAGAGTATCCCTGATAAATGGGTAGACAAACCTCTCATTGTAGCAAGAGAAAAGACTGAACTCTAAAAACCTAGAGATGTTGTGAGACCCTGAAATCCTAATTCACAGATTTGCTTTCTCATGGAGGAGAGGGTAGGAATTATAATGATATCATAAGCTTGTCCTCATGTGGTCATTCGATTTTGTGAAAATATTATCATTATGTAACTTGATTTTTGTCACTTATTTCCCTGAAGAAGGGAGCATGAATTCAGCAATCTGAATGGAGAACAGAGACTAGATATTGATCTAGTTTTGGAATAGATGTTTCATTCTTTGTTGGCTTAAGGCCAACCTGTTGTTTTGATTGTGCCAGAGGTGAGAACTTCACCAAAGGCCATAGGAGTTAAATAGAGAGAACTTCACCAAAGGCCATAGGAGTTAAATAGAGAGAAATTCAGTCTTTGAGGAGATATTTAGTACTGGGAGCATGATGGGGGACATTGAGGCAAGGGAAGAGATCACAGTGATCTAGCTCTGTGATACTAAATCAGTTGATCTTCAGAGTTTATTAATTGAAAGGATTGAACCAGGGTGTCTTGATAATAAATTTAAGGCAAAGGTGAAGGAAATGGTTTCTTCATAAAATATGCTTTTGAAATATAACTAGGGAATTTACTTCAAGCAGACTAGTTAGAACAAAAATAATAGGCTAAAGCTGTGATTCCCAAAGTGGGTGCTACTGCCCCATGGTGGGTGCTGCAGCAATCCAGGGGAGTGGTGATGGCCACAGGTGCATTTATCTTTCCTATTAATTGCTATTAAAATTAAAAAAAATAATAATTTCCAGGGAGCTAAGTAATATTTTTTGGAAAGGGGGCGGTAGGCCAAAAAAGTTTGGGAACCACTGGGCTAAAGTATGAATAAAGTATCAGAATACAGTGATCTCCAGTTGAGAAAGGAAGACAAATGCATTTTTCTTGAAGACCAAACTCCAGAAAAAGGTATCTTTGGAGGATTTCCCATGCATGGGGATAGCGGAAGAGAGAGGATAGGACTTCCAAAGGTATCCATGGAAAATAATGTAGGATAAGGGAGGTACTGTATAATCTTAACATGCCAGAAACCCAAGACAAGAACATTTTCTACAGGTTTAGGATGAGAGAGGAAAGGTACTGTTTATATTTACCAACAGTTAGGAAAATAGATTTTTTTAATGTGTTGAGACCTTGAAAACTTTCCAAAATGAAATAACATCAGAAAGCTAAAAATCTGAGATGTAAGCTACCATTCATTAAACATTAGAATGGGACTCGAGATTCATAAGGAAGATTTAGGAGAGAAGGCTCAGTGAAGAAAAGAGAGGAAACTATGAGAGATTGAGTTAGCTATTGGTACATATGTAGGGAGGAGTAGGGTTATTTTCTGATGATGAGACTTTTATAAATCTAAAAATCTTCCTTTTACCTTTCTTCCGAACCACTCCTTTATATTTTTTTAATGTTTAATAATAAAATTGTGAAAAAACACCTAAAAAGATGAGTTGTGCTCTGTTTTCAAGGGAAAACAAAGTCTGTGTTCCCTCTTGCTCCAGTGGTAAGGAGGGTTGATTCAGAAAGGAGAGGTGCTGGAAGTGAGCCAAGTCCTATGGTTTGCTAGAGGAAGAAAGGAGTGAGATCATGGACTGAAGATACAAATACTAGTTTTAGAATCAAAAATCTTGAATTTAAATCTCAGCTCAGACACTAGCTGTGTCATCTATAGTAAGAAACTTTTTTTTATTTAGATAGACTAATTATTTAAAATTATTTGCACCAAGGATGAAAAGACCAGAAAGCTGTCCTTAAGGAGTTTGCATTCTAATGGAGGAAAACAACATATATAAATATATATGTATATTTATTTATACATACATGTAAACATATATAAATAGGGTTGATGGGAGGGATGGATAGGGCTGGGAAGTAGAATCATACTCCGTTTCGAATCTAGGAAAAGTAAAAGCTTCCTTGTCACAAATAGGAAACCCAGGTGGTAGGGACCATATTTGTGGTACGTTTGGGGTAGAAGTGGGTTGAAGGATGAGGCTGATGGCCGATGGTTAGAAACATGGTAAGGAGATAGTCAGAAAGTTGCATGGAGACCTCATTTCTGGAATGATAAAGTGAAAGCTAATCTATGAGAGTCTACCCATAGGTATGGAGAAGCAGAACAGAAGAGATTGATGGCTAGAGTGTAAGCAGCTTGTTGGGGAAATGGCTAATATTTGACTTCCCTAAACATCAGTCTACTAATCTGTAAAATAGAGGTAATTATCATACTACCTATAATACTGGGGCACTGACAAGTGATTTTTAAAATATCAAGTTTATTATAGATTTGTATAATTGTTATCAGTGTCATCATTATTAGCCAATATTGTTGGACAATGGTATCCATAGTTTCACACTGCAACTAAGCTGACCCCAAAGAAGGATATTAGAAGTAGTATGGGATGTTAACCAACCATGGCCTTTGTCCTTAGGTGGAACTGGACACCATCAGGGCCTCAGTAGAGCTAGTAACTATCTGTACTATATAATTAAAAGAGTGAAAAGAACATATAAATTTTCCATTAACATCTTGCTCTGTGGTCTGAAATTCTAGCATTAAGGATTTTGGTTTCTTTGAACTAATAATTATTTTCAGTCTTTAAGTGAGCTCTAAAAGGATGAACATACCACCTTATCATCAGTTTATTATAATTTACAATCACGGAAAGGCAAAGCCCTGTATTTCCACAGATATAAGAGAGACACTATGGGGTGAAGTGGAGAAGATGACCTCTAGGAGAGATGAGAGGGATACTGAGATTAGAGGTAGACAGATAGGTGGAAGCAGGCTGGAGGCAGTTTTTTCTTCCCTTCCCTAATATTCCTTCATTTTGGACTACTATGCCAATTAAATTTATAAATAGATGAAGGTATTGAAGGTACAATAAAAATATTCTATTTTTCTTTTTAACTCCTCATTCTATATTCCTCATTTACATTTTCTTCTAAACTCCTACATTTTACTGAGGAGGAAACAGAATCCTAGAGAACAGAAGTAACTTGTTCATTGTCATCCAGACAATAAATGTCACAATTAGAATTGAACTCTGGTGTCCTGTCTCTAAGTCCAATACTCTTTCCATTACTAAAACATGACTCCTGAAAGAATACTTCCTAGAAGTACAGATGTGACTACATACTTCCCTTGGGGAAATCCAATTTTGTTGGCCACTTATAGAGTCATAAATTTAGATCTAAAAGGGATCTTAGAACCCAGTTAATCCAACCCTGTCATTTTACAGAAGCAGAAACAGTCCTGTAGAGTGGATCTGACTTCCCCAAGGTCACACATATATAAACTTCTCATGAATTTAGTTTTGAGCCATGGCGATGAGATTGTTCTCACCTCCTGTTGTGTGTCTTTGTGTGAGAGAAGAGCAAGGATTTGACCCTGCAGCAACACTTAGACCTACTCTGCTTAAATATGAAAGTAAGAGCTGGCTCCCTCCCTGCTGGGTACAGCGTAGATGCCATCTGCAGGTGCAGGTGTGGTGCCCCTTAAAGACGACAAGCATCACTGAGGAAGCCAACATGAGAGTTACTTAGGGAATGTGTTTGTTTTGTTTTCAAATAATTTCATGCTTAGTTTGTGTGTCCTGTGCCATTCTAATTTGGTTACATCTGTACTTGTAGCTGTAAACCCCACGGTAACTATTCCTTGTCCTTGGGGACTTTTGAATTAGCTTCCGCTTGGGGTTCTCGCTCCTGAGCATCATGCTTAATTGCTGGATATTGCAAAAGACGCATTTAAACTATTTTAATGTGTGATTTTCTAAAAATAAAACCTGCACAGAAATGATGTGACTGCAAAAGACTCCCCAAGGGATCCAGCAAGGTTCTTGAAGCTGCAGTGGGTTAAGAGTACTGGGCCATGGCCACGCTGTAGAAGCTGGGTTTGGCTTCAGATGCCATGAATCATCACTGATGCAAAATCAAAGTCAATTATGAAGGTAATTGAGAAACAACCTGTTCCTATAAATAGTCAAACACATGATCTTCTAGAAGCCCTTACAAGCAGGATGCATCCGTCAGAATCTTGCAGGATGAGCACCCTGGAGAACGGAGGAGGACCCAGCGTCAATTTGCTGGAAAGTCTAAAAAAGAAAAGTAAAGTCTTAAGCGATCTGTGAGCAAACTGTAATGACAAACTGGGGGAAATATGTGCACTGCGTAGCTCATGAAAGCACTTATTGTAAATGAGATAATTTAATCAATTACGTTTCCTAATGTACTAAACCGAATGTTTCATTTTCTGCCTCTGCACATCTTAAATTATCTTCAGGTGCTTTATGAGATTTAATCATAGTTAATAGAAACTTCATTACCATCAAATGTGCTTTCAATAAATGTTGTGTAACAATGTCAGGAGGTGCAGTAAAATATGGTTGGTTTGGAATGGCAGAGAGTACTCACCTCTGGAGCTGGGATAAGCATTGACTTTTTAGAGAATTTGGACCTTCTTTGAGTCATAAGAAGCGTGGCTCCCAAAGGACCATCTATGCTCCTGGGTATTGGCCTGTTTAGAAGAATCACCCCAGGGAAGAAAACTGTTCACATTCGCTGCATAAAATAACTCAGCAACATGCATCCTTACTTCCATTCAGCTCCCATACCCCTAAGGGAAGGGCTTTTTATTACATAACAGAATCCAGTGTGATGAATGACCCTGCTTGATAAAACAGGAGTCCAATGACAAATCCCTGCAGAAACTGGAAATAAACAGAGAATTCATCACACAAGTTCTGCACAGTAGGCTTCCTACCAAACTCCTTAAGGGACCCAGTGTCACTTGGGTGACAGAAGCTAGATATCTTCTCTCTAACCAGCTCAATTGTTTTTTGTTTTTTTTTGTTGTTGTTTTTCAGAAAAGATAACTGCAGAAAAAATGACATGAATAAATTAATTGATGAAAAATGAGAAATGCATATAAAAATATATCAGTTATAGCATCCTCAGGTACAACATTCAGCATTTTGACCAAGCTCTCTCTTGCAAAGAGTTTCTGCTTCTGCTGAATGGCTTTTGTCCCAACTACCACTAAGCTCCCTTATTCCCTGCATCTCTGGGATGACAGCTGGCTGTTCATGTCTTGTTGGCTTTCTTCCTCTACCTCCTTTAGTGAATATTTATTATGTAGATACCTGAATCCCAAACACTGCCTCTCTCACACACCTACATATCATCTTTGTTTATGAAGGGGAAGAAATGCAGTAACCATACTCTTTGTATATATTAGGAGAGAAAGGAGAGAAATCTGGATTTCTGAGGGGCACTCTTAGAGATCTGCTGTACAAAGAACATATCAGTTTTTATGACATGATTGGAAACATATTTGAAGCAATACGTGGCCTTTATATGTCTTTTGCATTCTAAATTGTCCCTAAATTTCAAATATGAATAAAAAAAAGTGAAAGACAAAATAAATGGAACAAAATTTGCTTTTTGTTCATTCTCAAGAGGGTAACAATCACCACGAATGATTAGATATGAACCTATAGCCAAAGAATTAGTGCTAAATCTTTAGATGTCAATTCCCACATGAGAAACAGAAGCTCCAGGGAAATTAAATCAATTGGCAAAACAAAACAAAACAAAACAAAAAAAGCATTGTAAATAGTGGAGAACTCAAACACAGGCCTTCTGATTTGAAGACCAACATCTTTGCACTGCACCATATTGCTTCATGGCACAGAAAGTTGTAATATTTGTCAATATAATGGTGTAGAATTGTGGGGTTAGAAGTTGTCATTGTGGATCATGATGGTGAGACAGAAAGGACCTTAGATGGGATCTAGTATAGCTCCCTCAGTGAACAGAAGCACAGTGGAAAATAGTTCAAATAGAAAATTTGGGTTCAACTCCTTCATCTGACTCTTACTCTCCTCCTGACTCTGTTTAAGTTATTTAACCTACCTCTGCCTCTGTTACTTGATTTATGTTTTAAAAATTGACTATATTGGATGGTCTCTGGGTCTATTCAACTGCAAATTCATAATCCTATCAAAGTTTGGCCCAGATAAATGAAGGGTGTGCCTGATTTACACACAAGTTATAAGTAGAAGAATCAGGGTTTGTACCCAGGTGTTTCCTTTAACTCCAAGTCTATAAGGTAGGTGCTCTAGTACCATGAGCAAGATCATTTTTTTCTTTAAGAAATGCAAATAATCTCATGAAAGCTAACATATTAATCCTTATCAATCTTCTGAAGCTCAGAATGAATATTTGTGAAATCCTTTATTTTTATTTTTAAAATTCATTAATATTATTTAATTAGCATTTATCTTCTTTTTTTAAAATCTCCTAACCAAAAAAAGAAGAGAAAAAAAAACATTTTGTAAACTTTGTAGCCTTAGTCTAGCAAAACAAATTCCTAGGTTGACTATGTCCAAAATGTGCATTTTATTCTTTGTGTTTTGTCTATTGCCTCACTTTCAGGAGCTGTTTTTGGCTAGATAGGAAAGACTCTAGACCTCAGAGGGTAAAGGATGCATAAACAGTTGGGTAAGATGGAAAAAAGATACAAACTTAGGTTGTTAGAAACAGCCAAAGCCTTCTCTGTCTCTGTGTCTATTGGCTGGTTCTGGCTGTTAATGTTGACTCCAATAAGCAAGTACCATTTAATTCTGATAATACTTACTTATTATTACTTTTTTTTTTGCCAGCCCTGTCTTGATGTATGGGAAGCCAGAAGCTCCTTTTGCTTTTTCCTCTTAGACATCTCAGCCATTAAACAGCTGCCTTCACCAGGTCTGGTTGTCAATATGCTTTCAGCTGTGACCCAGCTGTGTTCTCCCTGCATATAGCCTCAGAGAGTGTCAGCATCATGAGTCAGCAGTACCCAGGATTTGGAAGGCAGAATGAAGGGGAAAAAAATCTGACAAATGTGCTTCCATTGAATTGCCCTTATCAGTCTTCAGCCCCTGGCTTAGTGTGTCTTGGTTTACAGTCAGTTCACTGCTCCTAATGTGCTCTGTTTCCTGTGTCCTTGTCTCCTCATCCAGAGGGTATAGCTTTGGCTAAATGGAGAGAAACAAAAGAGAGAACAAAAACAGGGGGCAAATTTTTACCCTCCTTGCTAAGAGTGACCTTGTAATATATTTCTTGGGCAGTAGGATATATCAACAAGGGGGAACATGAAAGAATGAAGAGTCTTTGATCTTTAATCAGAGGATGTCGGTTCTAATCTTAGTTCTTCCTCCTGGTGTGACTGAGAAAATCACTTTTCCCTTTCTTTCTGGGCCCCAATTGCTTCTATAAAATGAAGGAATTACTAGACCAATGGTGTCAAATAGAAATGAAGTGGGAAGGTAGAGCACTAAACAGTACATGAGGATCCCTGCAGGAGATATGTTGTCTTAGAAAACTAAATATCAACATTATAGTTTATTATATTTTTATTTATTTTGTTAGTTATTTCCCAATTACATTTTAATCTCACTCAGGTTACATTCAGGAGTGTTGTGGGCTGCCTCTGGCCATGTTGGCTAGGTTTGACACATCTTCATTATATATTCGGTGAGGTTTTTTAACTTTAAAACTCAAGACCTGTGTTTTCCATGTGTTACTATCTCCAAAATAGTTTACTAGGCAATCCCTTACTTGGATAAGACTGAAGGGGGCCTACTCCACCCTCTCTTATGCTGCCTTCACCTTTCTGGGGCTATTCTGGGTGGGAAAAGTACCAAACAGACCACTGCCTTGTATCTTTTCTCCCCTTGCCTACCTTACGATGTCCTTTTATCTGTTTTTTTTTTTTTTTTTTGCCCTGTAATGCAACTAATTCTGCTCAAATTCCTCATTCACTCTTAATTTGATAACACCTTATTTTACAGTCCACTGACTTTGTTTAAAATAAATTCACTTTACTTGTGTGCTAAGTGCTGCTCATTTGATAACATAAGTACTATATTAGGGTGCAGTAAAATGCATAGTAAGTGGCATGCAATTACAGGGTAAATATATGATGGGTTTATTTTATCCACTAAGCCAGACTTTGGGTGACATGGTAATTACTTTTGGCCCTATTAAGTCTACTTACCAAGTAATCTGTTAGAAGATTAATTATGTAGTTAAGTTGCACTTACCTCCTTACAGTTCCATATACTTCCCAAGATTATACCTACTTCAGAAATCATCATCCAGACTAAGGTGAAATCAGGTATGTTGGACTGCAGGGGCCATTTTGGGTCTTCTGAAGAAATGGAGCATAGATCTATAAATGGTCTGGAGTAGAGGTTCTTAACCTAGGCTCCTCAGAACCATCATAAATATTTGTGGCTACTTTTTTACTGGGGATTGTCTATGAATATAGATGAGGGGAAAATATATGTATATTTCACTAAGTTATACTTGAAATATTGTATTTCCTTCAAATAAGATTAGAAAAAATTATTCTACTAAAATATCTATATATTCCTTACCTAGCTGTCAATGTCCATGTCACACACACACACATACACACACACACAATCAAAAAATGTTAGACTTTGGCCTAGAGAAAAAGCATAGAGAGTTCAGATTTTTGTGGGTTAGATAGGAAGAAAGATAAAGAAACAAAATACCTGTAGTTTCAATCAAGAGTGATTTTTTTTTTAGCTTGCTCTAAAGAATATCTCATCACCCTACCCCCAGCAAATGATAGGGAGTACATTATCTCAACTAATTTCTTTCACAGGCTACATTTATAAATGAAACCATGGCCTCTAGTTAAAGCCATGAACTCCTTGATGATTTTCCCAGTTGTGTGAATCTCGAGAAGGGCCTTTCTAGGCCCTGATGAAACAGATACTTGATCTAGAGTTGACTACCTGGATTTGTATTCCAGCTCTACCAATTCCCACTTGTGTGACCTTGGACAAGTCCTTCACTCCTCAAGACATAGTTCTGTTACCCATAAAATGAGGGGGGTAAGAATGGATGACCCCTTAAATTTTCATCCAGATATAAATCCATGATCCTATGATTCATTGAAAACTCCATAACTTAGCTGATATTGTCAAATAAAGGCAATGGTTATGCCCTAAGCTGAAAACTTCAATATCCTCTCAAGCTGAAGGATTCTAACACAAAAGTAATTGTTATAGTTTATGAGCTGAGGTCAGATTTCAATGGCCTACTAAGCCTGAAGGATTTAGGGTAGTGGTTGTTGCCACAATGGGAGAGTGGGTGTTTCACTGTCTTTCTCTGTAGGTTACAGTCACAGCAACAAATAGAGAAATTCTATGTATTCCTGGTTTATGGGTAGGGTAGAAAAACAAATACTGGATTTGGAATCAGGAAACCTGAGTTTTATGACATTTATCAGGTCATTTTTACTGTTTATTTATAAAATGAGAGTGCTGGATAGTTGTTGTTAAGATTGATAGTGTTTCTCATCTTAAATCCAATCATCTCTTAATTCACATACGTGACAATATCTTCTTCCTCTCCTGGCTGTGATACAAATGCCCTGTACCCCTTTACACTAATTGAGTACATGTAACCCCCTCCCATATAGCAATATATGTGTGTGTGTGTGTGTGCGCGCACACACACATAGGCATATTTCCTTCCTTCCCATCTCTGAGAAAATTTAGCATACCGATATTTTAGGACCAGGCATTTCAAGCTAGAAGACCTGTTTGATTATTTTACTCCAGCACTTTCATTTTACCAGTGAGGAAACTGAGGTCCAATGAGCGACACTGATTTGTCCAGGGTCACACAGGCATGGCAGTTTTACAGAGGCAAATAGTAAGGGAACTGTTATTTGCATTACAAAAGGAGTCTTTGTTTTTACAAAAGAAGGATTCAGTAGAGTGTTTTTTCAAGTAAGTGCTCTTTTAAATAAAATATGATTTCATTGATAGCTATTTGATTTATCCTAAGCATGTCAGGAATAGAGTGATTGTACTGAGCAAACAAAGCTCTTATTTTCCTCCTCCTCCCTATGTTGTCTACACCAGTCAACAGAGCTGAGAGGCTCTTTCCCTTTTCCCAGTTTCTTTCTGGGTCCCTTTCTTTGTGTGTCCGGGCACACGTGCCCATTGAACGTTCCTCTTTCTCTTCTTTCAGGCATTGAGAATGCCAGTGACATTGCTCTGTACTCAGGATTGGGAGCTGCAGTCATCGCCGTGGCCGTTCTGGTGGTTGGAGTAACCCTGTACAGACGGAGCCAGAGTGACTATGGCGTGGACGTCATTGACTCCTCTGCACTGACAGGTGGCTTCCAGACCTTCAACTTCAAAACAGTCCGTCAAGGTCAGCGACGGGGGCCTCCCTGACAAGTCCTCCTCAGATCCGTCGCCTGCGTTCCCATGAGAGCCTCACGCCTGTGATTGCTCTCCTGTGAATGTGGCTGTTGGGACTGAGAGTGGCCACCAAATTGTCATCACCTACTAGGAGACCAGGCTCCATCTAGCAGCATGCTCGGTGCCCTCGAGCGCTGGACACACATGTAAAACTGTGAACTTGCTGCCAACAATGAAGAAATGAGGGTCCTTGACCACTTACCATTAGTTAATTTCTCATCTTGCACATTTGGCTCCTGAAGAGCTTACTTACTTTGAGAGGCAGCACAGTATAGAGGACAGAGAACTAGACGGGAAGCCAGATAAGACCTAGGTTCAAGTCCTACGCAGGTGACATATGCTATCTGGGTGACCTTGAGCAAATCATTTAATTTTTTAGTTCTCTAGGCAATTCTCTATAGCTTTAAGTAGCACATAAAGGTCCCAGCATGCATTGGAAGAAGCAATTTCCTTCCCTAGGGAGCTCCCTATAGCAATGAAATCAAATATTTAGTTCTCTATATTGATAGTGTGTGTGTATATATATATATGTATATATATATATATATATACATATATATATATATAACTTAGTTGAAGGCCTAAGCTTCCATAGAAGAACTCTCAAAGGTGACATTAAGCCAGTGAGAAGACTTTACAAATCTTGTCATGGGTCATTTCCTTATGGGGGAAATGAAATCTCAATCCTAAACAACTCTCAACTATCTCCAAATCATCAGCACAAACTTTTCAATTTTTTTTTTCTTTTTGGGTAGGTAAAATTTTATTTAATTTTATTAAAACAAAACCATTATATCTGTAGCAGAGGATCATTTATTTTCTCTCCTGAGTCAAAAGCTGGAACTAATGGGGCACATGAAAATGAAGCATGCACACAGATTTATGTGTATACCCATTTATATCAACATACCTTGGTGTATACATAAAAACATATATATGCACACATATACATATATGGATACATGAATGTGTACAAATAGGCTTATTCCATTTCTCCTTCTGTATAAAGGTATTAAACAAAAGCAAGCCTCCATCCTATTCACCCAAATGAGTTTATGTTTGAAAGAGTCTTGGGCAAGACCCAGATGCCCCACAGCCTCAAACAGAAGGAAAGCATCTCAAATAGTGTCTGTCTGTCTGTCTGTCTGTCTGTCTCTCTCTCTCTCTTTCTCTCTCTTTCTCTCTTTTTCTCTTTTTTTCTCTCTCTCCCATTCTCTCATATATATGTATGTATATGTGTAGGAATATGGGTATGGCTCTATACATATACATAAATGCATGTATGCATCTACATACTCACATGTATGCACATCAATGCTTACATACATATATACATATGTGTTTACTTGTCATATACATACATTAATACACATATATACTATTTTAGCATAATCAGATGGCTTCCTTCTTAAAGACACGCATAATATTTTGCCTTATTCTTCTTCTTTAATATCAGTATTTTTATTCCTTAAGGGCCAAGAGAGTTTATGGCACAGGGCAAGCAGAAGAAGGCAGCTCTGAGTAGTAGAAACAGCACTGGAAGATTTTAAGCTCAAATCATGGTTCTCTAATTTATTACTTGTATGACTTTGGATAAGTCACTTTCCTTCCTCCAACCCTGTTTCCTCATCAGTAAAATGAACAGGATCAATTAGATTATTTCTAAAATCCTTTCTAGCTCCAAATTTTATTACCCCATGAGTGTACAAAGTGTGTAGCAGAGGTTGAGCAAAGACAAATATTTGGAGGTAAGACCCAAGGCATAGTGGAATATTAAACAAGGCGATCACATCAAATTAAAAAGAGCTCATTTTCCCTCATACCATATTTTATTATGATTCTTGGAATGAAATGGGCTCCAAGCTTCACATATTGACTCTCTAGGGCATTTGTTTTTATTATGAATTTTTAAAATTATTTTTCATATTTTATAGCAAGTTTGAAATCTTATCATACCAACACACAAAAAATGATATTGTACCACTCATGAACCTTCAAAAAACATTAAAGTTTCATAGAATTCATAGCTCAATTTAGAAGTAAATTCTAACTTTTCTATTTCACAATTGAGGAAACTGAGGAGAAAGTATGCTTCATTGAGACTCAGAGGACCTATGATCAAGTACTAGTTGTTTCAATTACTAGCCAAATAATTTGTCAAGGGTCACATAATTAGTAAGCAGCTGAACTGAAATTCAAACCAAAATCTTGAAATCTCTAGATCTCTTATCTTTTCAGGTCATTGTCCTGATAGAGCTGATGCTGCCCTGCTAAATTTGATTTAAAAATTATTTTAAAATGCAGTTTTCTAAAAATATTGACACTTCTCTACTCTCATTCATATATATATATATATACATATATACGTATATGAACACACATATTTTTCAAATTCCATTAATGAAAAAAAGGACACTATTTCTCTGTCATTGGTGAGTTCTGTGGTTATGGTCCCTCCCTGGGAGGTGAGAAGTGAGAAGGTTAAAAAAAAAATAAGAGCTTAGGGGTAAAGATAAATAGCTTTTGGGGAACATAAGGGAAACTTGGTGAACTGTCCCTTGACAAACTCAAGACAGATTATCAGCTAATTTTCCTTAGCCAATAGCATCTATAAGAGACCATTTCCATCTGAAACCAGTCATCTTCCATTTCAGTGCTGCCTAAACTAGATGAAAGGTCTCACATTACTTTCCCCAAAAGCAAGTGAAGGGATCATTAGACAAACTACCTGGGGGAAAAAAAACATTAATTTATGACGTTCTAACCAAGTAATTTCAAATTTAAAATAATAATAATAAAGCCAAGAACACTTCTGAGAACACCAGACCCAGCTGGAGGCTACTCCTTTAAAGACTGGGACCAGCTTTCTGTAGATTGAGGCCAGTTATCCATTTTTCCTAGCCTACAAAAGCTTTGAGAAAACAACAAGGTTCCAACCTCTATTCACCCAAACCAGTTTGTGTTTGAGAGGGACTCCTGGGCAGGGCCCAAGTGCCACATCAGCCTCAAGCAGGAGAAGGGAAGCATCAAGCAGTCTTTAGATCTACAACATTGTTTCATCTCATTTGCCTCATATTCCTCTGTGATTCTGGTTTCTGAGAGCATCAGAACAGGGGGTGAGAGAAGTCAGGGTTATGGGTGTCCTGCTGGCTTTCAGACAAATTATGACAATAGAAGAGAGAAAGTGGGAAAACACATTAGAAGCTGATAGACTTTGTCCTGGAATTGCAGCATTTTCAAAATATCCTGTTTTGAAGAATTTTGTCAGGCCCCAAAGGAAAATTGTTTAATGCGATCTCTGTTTCAATTTAAGATGTCACATTGACGGACTGGAAACAGTATTGTGGGAAAGGTTGGGAATGGGGAGGAAGGGTTATTTTGTTACTTACTAATACATGAAATTACTTCATCACAAAACAGTATCACAGCACTTCCTTTTAATATTTGGCTTTGAAAACATTCTTGAACTGGGGTGGATGACAGTTTCCAAACTCTTCCTTCCTTCCTTCCTTCCTTCCTTCCTTCCTTCCTTCCTTCCTTCCTTCCTTCCTTCCTTCCTTCCTTCTTCATCCCTCCATGCCTTTTCCCTTCCTTTTTCTTTCAGAAACGATGGCTTTCTCCTTTATTTTTAAAGCAAATAGAGACATCTAAGCTTTGTTGGATGTCCTTTCTTCCCTTCATAAGATGCATGGGTTCATTTTGGTGACAGCATATGCATTTTCACACCCTATTCATTAGTATACCAGAATAGCTCTCTGGAACTGGATTCTAAGGATCCATCTAGACCCGATACTCTCTGCCCCAATCTGGATCTAGTCACAAGTGGTTGCATTTCTTCACCCAACTCTTGCAAGGTCCCAGTGTCCTAGGTGAATGCCTGTGGAACTGATGAAGCTTTAGTTATAAACAGCTCTGCCAAATCATCATTCTCTGTCATCTCTTGCCATTTTAAAAGAACAGATGTTATTTTCCTCCTGGAGTTTTTAAATGATCCTTTTTATTTTTATTTCTCTTCTCCAGTTAAAATAATAACAATAATAATACCTGAATTATTGACTTGAAAGAGAGCTGGAAGTATTTGTTACCCCCCCCCACACACACACACACTCTTTTGGGAAGGGCTTATTGAGAGAGACAATTCTCTTTTTTCCAAAGCCCCTGATCTCTAATGACCAGCCTGTTGCTCCTTCTCCAATTACTCAGAATGAATGTGGGTAGCTTGATCTGTTGGAAGGAACTGCTGGATATGTAAAGGTTTGTGCAGATTTAGTAGAGACAGATGTAAAGCGGTAAGGCAAAAGTCCTGTGGTTTCAGAGTGACAGATCAATTTTCTCTTGCCAGGCAACTCGCTCCTATTGAATTCCTCCATGCAACCTGACCTGACAGTGAGCCGTACCTACAGTGGGCCCATCTGCCTGCAGGACCCCCTGGACAAGGAACTCATGACAGAATCTTCACTCTTTAACCCATTGTCGGACATCAAGGTCAAAGTCCAGAGCTCATTCATGGTTTCCCTGGGAGTATCAGAACGAGCAGAGTACCATGGCAAGACCCACTCTGGGACATTTCCCCATGGGAATACCAGAGGTTTTAATACAATACACCCCAGGAATAAACCCCCCTATATGCAGAATCTCTCATCACTCCCCACCAGAACAGAGCTGAGGACTACTGGTGTTTTTGGCCACCTGGGAGGGCGTTTAGTGATGCCAAATACAGGTGGGTTTTGATTTTAGCAATCTATTCATATATTACACTTTGCAGGGCAAGATAATAGCATGGCCTTAAATTGGTTTTCTCAGATAATGTGGCCAGTCAAGCAAATGCTGGACATGTAATCAGGAAGACTTGAGTCTCAAACCTTTCTAAAATACTTAATGCTATGTGGCCATAGTAAGTCAGTTAATCTCTATAGATCTAAATTTCTTCATCTATAAAATTTGAATACTTCCTGAACCTACCTAAGGAGCTGTGATGAGGCTCAAATGAGATAATTTAAAATACCTTTTGTTCCTTAAACCACTATGTAAATAGCAGTTATTACTATTATTGAGGCCATTATTATCCCCTTGACAAAGCTGCAGAAACACTCACAAAGAATCCATTTGAATTACACAAAAGGTAAGTAGCAGAACCAAGGTTAGAGTTATAGTTCTTCATATCTCAGAATCAAAGAAAAATCACAAAATAACAGAATCTGTAGACTAAAGCAATCACCACTATATGTAACATACCCAACACATGGCCATTTTAAACACTTAGGTGTCTTTCCTTAGTGCTTGAATACAAATATGGGGAAGAAAACTGATAAATACATTAACAATCGAAGCTGAGTAATGGAAATGGTCCTTTGAATTTAAACACCATTAGGTTTTATTCCTCAGGTACTTCAAAGCAAGTACAAAGAGTATCTTTTTCTAATATTAAAACATGGAAAAATAGGAAGGAAACAAGAATTTATATAGAATCTCCTTTGTGTCAGAAACTGTAAATACCTTTATAAATATTATCTCATTTGATTCTTACAACTCTAGGAAGTAGGTGCTGTTATTATGCCCTTTTTACAATCAGGGAAACTGAGACAGTCATGTTAATGCCTTGTTCAGGTCACATAGCTGGTAAGTGTCTGAGGCCATATTTGAATTTGTCTTCCTGACTCTGGGCCCAGAGATCTATTTAATGTACCATCTAACTGCTTCTAATAGATAACTAAAAGATTATAATTAAGGGTAACACCCTTCTAGATGACTTAGTAACACAACATTTAGAATCTCATAGTCAGAAACCCAAAAGCGTCTTGTGATATCATATCATAATCATTATGGATAGGGATACACTATGAAACTATATAGGATAGAGACTTCATTTCTAGGGCTATCTTTATCAGAATAATTTGTTTTACGTTCGATGGATTTTGTTGTTGTTGTCCATTTGTTTGTTTTATTTGAAGGATAGACTTTTTAATAGTTTAGACATTTTGAGATTTCTGAAGTGAAATCAGTACCATAAAGATCTTGTTTTAATGGCTTAATCCGCACCTTAGAAGTCCAAAACCCATGTGGACAGTCAAGAGGGAGTTAGGCCTCTTGATTCTTTGGCTCAGAAAATAAAAATGGCCACTGAATGATTGCTCACTTACCTGGACTTTGCTCAAACTGAAAATGTTATTAAGCACCAAGTTAGCATCAGATAAAGGCCTACCTTCCTATGGTAAATTTCTCAAAACTAATGTAAAACAATCCTGGTTTTTTTTTTTTTTTTGGACATCAGGCATTTTATCTTGTGAAATAAAATCTGTAAAAGGACTGACCTATTGCCACCTGACAAGCTAATTGGACACCTTTGAAGTCCAGTGATCTTTTCTCAGACAGTTGCTTAAGACAAGGATTTGATTTCAAAACAGTTTCACTAAATGTAAGGAATTTTTTCAAAGTATCTGACAAAATACTTGGACACTCAAACATTTGTAAGAATATGGCTAAGCAATAATAATTTGGTCAATGAGAAGGGAAACTTAAAGGACAGTAGTTAGAAGGCAGAAATGAAAATAATTGATATTTATAAAATACTTTATAGTTTGCAACATATTTACAATATACTAATACATCATGCAGTACAATAATACATTAATACATTTTGTCATATATTTTCTGATTTAATTTCATGGCACCCTATGAAATAGGTACCATAGTTATTATAACCCTAAGTTTTACAATATGAAAATGGAGGGTCAGAGAGAATAAATGACTTTTTGTAGTCATATAGGTGGTGTTCAAACTATATTTTCATGACATTATGTCCAGTGTTCTAGCCACTGTGTCACACTGATACTGAAATATTTTCTGAAGTGCTAAAAATGGAGAAAGGAGGTGATGCAATTCAATACACAAATGGGATGTTCTCATTCCTATTCCCAAACTTTGTCTTAAAAGGCAGAATAGCCTCTCATACTTTGGAAAGCATTTGCTATGCAAAATTATGAATGAAGGAAATGCTAATCTTGTGGTTATTGTTATTCCTTAAAAATCAAAGGCCTTCTGAATATTCTTCATTTGAAGTCCTCCTCTTGGACCTTGGAGTACCATAGAGACTATTCTGGGTCTTTGAAGGCCATGCCAATTGATCATAAAACCCACAGAGGTCCTATGAAACTGGAAAGGCTTTGAGTATGAGGTCCATTGCAAACTGTATTTCTGCCTTCTGAGGACCAGTTTAGCTAAAGACAGAAAGAAGCTTAAGCTGAGAAGGCTGGCTACCATTTGGACATAATAATCCATAGCTGAAGAAGGAAAATGATCAATGTCAGTGGACAGAATACCAACACTTAAATCATGAATCACAGGAGGATTAAAGTTAAGATAATCAAGTTCTTCGTGTAAGTTGTCATTCATAATGGCCACTTAGCAAATATTCTTTGATGGTATTATATAATGAGAGCTAAATCATGTACTTTGTAAACTCAAAATAGATATTTAAATCTTAGTTCTTATACATTTTGGGGAGAGGGAGAATATGTCCATTTGTTTATAGAGAAAGTATACTTCCTTTATCAGATTTTGGTGGAATGACACCAATTAAGGAAACTTCTTTAGGGAGACTTAAGCATTAAGTTATCAACTGGTGCCTTAAGAAAACGAACAAATTTTGTAGAATATCCCTTTTCTCTTTCTAAAAGCCATATTGCATAGACGTCATTCAACACTATGAGAAACTTGTACCTGTAGTGGACTAGATATGGAAGCTGAAAGAAAATAATTATAACTCACATTTATTTAGAATTTTCTTCACAATAGCCCTGAGATAGCACAAAAATTATAACCCTTATTTTAATACAGGACCAAGTGTGAGTATTTGTTTTTTTTCAGATTCTACATGTGTAATAGTGTAAAATATCTTTCAATATTAGCCATTATACAAAGGAGAATAAAAAAAAAACAAAAGTGAGGGAATAAAAGAAATATAGTATATCTCAGTCTGCATTCAGACTTTATCAGTTCTTTCTCTGGAGGCAGATGGTGTTTTTCATCATGTGTCCTTGAGGATTGTCTTGGATAATTGTATTGCTAAGAATAGCCAAGTCATTCATCAATATTCCTCACATAATATTATTACTTCTGTATAATGTTCTTCTGGTTCTGCTCATTTCACTTTGCATCAGTTTATGCAAGTCTTGCCAGGCTTTTCTTAAATCATCCTCATTATTTTTTATTGTACAGTAATATTCTATTATAATCACTACCACAAATAATGAGGATGATTTAAGAAAAGCCTAGCAAGAAACTTCCCAAAGGCTGTACAACTACTAAATTTTGAAGTGGTTTTGATCACAGGATACAAGTCCAGGCTCACAACTACTTTGTGTTGACTCTCAATTGTAAAAGTGTTGATTGAGATAAATCTGAAATACTCAAAATTCCCTTTAGGATCTATTAATTCAGACAGAATTTTAGAATGAATACAAATGACACTTCAGTCTTAAGATGGGAATTTTGAAGTGTGTATACTTTGTAAAAGTTTCATTTTGCTATTCAAGAAGAGATAACCTCATCAATTATGAGAAGTCTGGTCTAGAGGGCCCTATGGGGTATACCATGCTTTGTTTTGTTTTCCCTGCATTTGAGACATTTTGCTATGAAGAGGAGTCTTCATTGGCAATGCCTTTCTCATCATGTCTCTAGGTAGGTCTGAAAAACAAATTTAAAATAGATTACAAAATTGCAGTATCTAATTCAATGAAATAAGAGGTCAGGCCCTTTCTGCATACAGCTCTTCCTCATGTAAATGTTGGCATGTTCATAATTTCTTTTTGCTCTGAGAATCTGCTTGGAATTTCCTGTGGCCTAAAATAGGAAACAGGTTACAGAACTAACCTTTTCGATGAAGAATGCCAACTCTCAGTATCCAATAAGGGACATAATAAGCCAATCATCCATAGATAACAGAGGTATCTTTTCCAAATGGCAATAGACGGAACTGCCCTGTTGTCAGGAAGAATTGAAGTGTATAAATCAAATCTAAGGGTTATATTACATAGAGAATTCTAGGTCAACCTAAATGGAGGAGAGCAAGTGAGTAGTATGGACATGTCTCGCTTAAGTATTTTCCATTCTATATAACAACAGGTGATATAACTTGATTGGAGGCCGTTTTAATATGACAACTGCACTTAAAGAAAAGTAGGACAGAGAAGAAGTCAAAATGAGGCACCTAACTACGGCAATTATAGTTCTTGCCACTGTTGACATTAAGGTCTGGTTTATAAATGGATTTCTTTGCTAGGAAAATGTAAGCAAGATTTAAATGTGCCTCATTCTTAGTGCCAGTGAAAGGTACTGATGATAACTAGCATGTTACTGAATAATACTCATAAATATGAATCACAAATAACTTGTTTTGCAATGAATCTCAGATTGCATGACTATACAGTGGCTAACAGGCCAATAGGAGTGTATCAGCAAAGGCTGCCATCTCTGGATTTAAATTATAATCAACCTGAAAGCTTTTTTGTGCTGTTGCCTTGCTTCTAATGGAATGAGAGGTAAGAGCTACATTATTCAAGAGGGAAAGGAAGACACCCAAGGTTTTATTTTGTAAAGTTGTTTTTATGTATATCTAGTTCATTTCTTCTTTTAAACAAAAGAGTGCATTAAAGAAATTCACTGCCCTTCCCAGATTTTTATTTCTTGGCCAGGGTAAAAGATTTACTTTAGAATATGTAAGACAAGAAAGGAAGAAAACTGAAACACCACATAATGTGGGAATTGGATTGGGTCCTTGTATAGCTTATCCTGGCTTTATATTATTTTGCCATGATGAGGTTCCTGGAGTTTTCCACCTGCCATTGAACTGAATATTAAATTAGAAATAAGTACTTTAACTACTTTATTGGCTGAGGCTAAAAGTTTGCATTGAGTTCTCCAATAAAATTAGGGAGCATTCAAAATGTTAATAAGTACATAAGTAATGGCTATAATATTTGACTATACTAGTTTATATTGGCAAATCCAAGAAAAGCTCTCTACATTCATTTTTTTTTGGAAAAATTCCATGTATGTATGAGGTTAGACATAAATTTTTGGAGAAATGCATGATTACTAAATGATACTTTGTAGGAGCCATGTATGAGTATTTTTTGTTTGTTTATGTTATATTTCCTTTTGGATGCTGATGACTTCCCTTCATCCTGCCACGCCTTCTTGTTTTGTGCATTTTTTGGCTGTGTCTTCATGTACAACAACCAGAGGAGATCTACCCAGTCTATTGAAGGTTTTATCTTGTCCATTAGTATTACGTGATTGTCAATATACCACTTGATTCATCCATTTTTATTTCCTTCCTTCTCACTTCAAGGCTTGTGTTGTTTTGTAGTTATAAACATTCCCAATCATGTCTTTTCTGCTTATAGGCAAGTGATCATTCTGCCCAATCTACTTTTATCTATTCACCTTAAGGTTATTTTTTTCATATTAGTTCTAGATTTCATAGCCATATGACTTTAATGAGAAACTCTTGGTGCTAAATAGATGCCCAAGCAATGGTTACAAGTAATAGACAACAAACTTGTATGATGCTTTTCTTTTTCCAAATTGTTAGACATTAGGCTTCCATTGAATATACAAAGTGCTTCTTATTTGTACCTTCATCCTTGTACTTTCTTAAATTAACTTACTCTTTTAGCACAGTTTTAGTAAGTTTTAATAGTTTTGTTATAGATCAATTCTTGCCTATTTTAGCTCAGAAATTCGAGGACTGAATTGACATGGATCATTTAATAGACATAATTCTTAAGCAATATTCAAGAAGGTGAAGGAACTAGTTCATTCCTTGCCTTGGTATGTTCTGTGGTACATGGGCTAGTGCAGGCTTATCAAATAGCCAGTGGGCATCACTATGGCCCACAGCACTATGGAGTGCAGAGGGAACAAGATTAAAATGGAATTGGAAATATTTAACATAATAAGTAAAAATAAAAAAGAGCATTGATAATAGTATGCAGTTTTCTAAGTCAAGAAACAGCCAACAGTAATCCTTTGCACTTTAGTTGCCCTGTTTCTATTTGAGTTTGAAGTCACTGGTCTAATGACTTTGAAAAAGTCCTTTTAAAAAGATCCAATAAAACTACTTTTTTTTTAAAATTCCTTTTTTTAAAGCTTTTCCCTTTCTTTGTGACCCTATTTAATAATTTCTTCTGGTAGTATAGACCTCTGTGTACATTTACAAAGTTCTAAGATATGATAGAAAATTAAGCTTTTTTTAATTAAACACCAGCAACATGTCAACAAACTTTGGCATAATTGAGAGATCGGAAAATAACCTTTGACCTTGTTCTGTTTTAGGGGTGAGTTTACTCATACCGCATGGAGCTATCCCTGAAGATAATTCTTGGGAAATTTATATGTCCATCAACCAAGGTGAAGCCAGGTGAGAGATAAATAAGATGTCATGGCAATGATATATCCAACAGGTAGTGGATATTCTCTGCTAGGGAATCTGAAATGATTTAAAGAATGGGACAGAGGGGGCAGCTGTAGATGGGGGTATTTATGATGGTTCTGCTTATTGTGAAAGGAAGAACAAACTCTGCAGGCTGTGGAATATCCAAGGAGAATGCAGGTACACAGAGCTTTCCATGTATGAGCTATGGATCAAGATCACCATTGTCTGAAGGGCAACATACTCAGGTGGAACTATGTATTGATAAGACATTATTTCAAGAAGATGATTAAGATTAAACATGACTACTTCATATCTTTCTCTCAAAAGAGCAGACAGAGAGACAAACAGATACAGGCAGATACAAAGAGAAAGCAATAGAGATAATAATAGAAACAGACAGTGATAGAGAAACAAAAAAAGACATATAGAGACAGAGAGCAACAGAGACAAACAGAAAGGGGCACAAACACAGAGACAGAAAAAGAAACAGAGATAGAGTGACTAAAACACAGAAATGGAGAGAGTTAAAGTTTCTCATTTCTCCTCTAAAACCAAAGAAAGTCAAAGACAAGTGGAAACACTGAAATGATAGGTACTATAGAAATACATAAAATGATTAACCTCTGCCACCCTTCAAGGTCAGAAAGAGATTTTACTATAGGCTGAAAGAAACCCTCCTCCAGCATCTTTTGCTAAGTAGATAAATTCAGTTCCAAGCTTTAAGCTTTCAGTTGTGGTAAATTCCAGCAGCAATTAAGAGAACAAATACAAATCTTGTCCAATGCCATTTTAATGAAGGGGTGGGTTATTTTCTTTCTGCAACTATAATATTTGTGGAGACTTTGCCTTTTTCTCTACACAAGATGAACCAAATTCCTCTTTATAAAGCAATTTCTCTCATAAACTGGATATGTACCTCTGGCATTCTTAGTCATAGCATCTTGGTTATTTTAGAATAGACTGTTTTTTTATTATTGTTAGGAAAGAGCCCATGAAGGAAAAACACTTGAAGGAAAAACAGCCAGAGAAACAGATGGTTTTAACAGATTTTGATAGCTGTGCCCATAAAAGAATTTGTTGGTTCCCAATGGTTTTAACTTTCTGCACGACAGGGATTGTGAGGGATTGAGAGAAAGGCCCTCCCAGTCAGTTGTTGCTGAGGCTGTTATGGTTTTTATCGGTATGCTATATACTAAGTTGGGCTCTCATGTTATTTCCTTAGGTCAGCAGAGCTAGATTCTTCACTCGGGCGCCTGAAAAAGGTGGTGGTGTCTTATAATCTCCATTTGACAGATGGGAGAAACTGAGGCTCAGAGAGGTTTGAAGGGTTTGCTCAAAATTTCAGATAAGTCAGTTTACCAGACTTGAAAATAGGAATTCCCTGGGTGGGAATCACCTCACATTCATTGTCATGGTTATTTTACATCAAAAATATGCCTATGTGAGAATACAATCATAGTCAATTATGTTTATGCTTCCAGACACATCATCTTGCAATTGTTTGTTTGCGCATCTCATTGAGAACCAAGAGTAAGGCAGAATCCTGAGATTCGCTCCTCATTAAATTTCACCTGTACCACCTTGCCTTGAATCTATCCATTACCAAGCCCTCTCCCTTTCCTCCAATCCAAAGAGCCTGCATTTAGCTTCCTCCTTTCAATACCATCACACACAGCTCTCTACCCTGTCATATAATATATCAACATACTTCCCATTTGCTAAGTCATCCCCTTCCTTATAATGAAAGCTCACCTCAATTCCTCTCTCCTTCAACAAGCCAAATCCTTAAGCTGGGTCATGTTAGCCATCTTTTAATAATCCATTGGCCGCACCCCAACAGGATCCTGTAAAAGATGATTCAGAAAGAAAAGGATGGAAAATAGCCTGAGATTTTAAAATGAAAGGATTCACCAGAAGCAGGTGCATTCAAAGTATCCTGTATTTGGCCTCCTGCTGCCACCTTATAGAAAACCCTCAGCTCTCTGCACCCTTGCTTAAAAGGCTATATGCTCATTCACCTTTCTCCAGCCCTGGCAGAGGCTGGAACTCACTTATTGAACAAGCAGTTTCATTACTGCTCATTCTGAGATGCACAGGCAAAGGGAGTTGCTTGTCCTGGAAGTTAGATGTGTGAACTATGCCTTTCTCCATCTATTACATCAAGAAAGTAAAATTAAGTTGCACAGGACATGCATCCTTCTTCAGTTTCCTGAAAGCTTCCTAGATGTGCTCTCTAGCTACTAAAGAAAGGCCAGTCCCTGGGGAAAATGCCATTTAGTTTCCTAAGCGAATCTGCAGTCTCTTCTGAGCATTTCCAAACCACAGACAAATGAGTAAGTCCTGCAAATGCCACTGTGCCACTTTGCTGAAGGCTGGATCCCATTTTCTTTTCTCCTGCCCCTGTCAGGGAAGTTGTTGAGATTTGAGGTCTTCTATGTGATATCCTATGACTAAGCACATGGTGCTGAGAAAAAGAAAAGGCCATTTACATAGCAGCTCAGTGTCATCTATGCTTTATGATGTCACTTGGAAACCCATTTTCATACTGAGCTGCAAGTTCTATCATTCTGAGCTGGTGTTCAAATAAGACCCATTTTCTTTAAATTCTGCTGAGCAGAGAAGAGCAATGATCTATTTCTCTCATCTTTGCCTTAGGGCTGCAAGAATCCACTGCTCCCCAACACTGCCCCTCCTCCCCCCCTCAGTAGGAATGAGAATTAAATTGACTGCGCCCTCAGTCTCCAGGACATTGAAAAGATACACAGGGATCCTACAAACAACATTCTTATGCTGTAATTAAATGAGTGCATATTCCACTCATCTTTTTAGGATGCATTTTCCAGGTTTACTTCTATTGCCCTTTTCAGAAATTATTTCTCCAGTGATGTAGGACAGTCATATAGTGGGTATAAATGAGCCAAGCCCTGAACCAGATTCCTAGAGACTTGGTGGTTCCGTGTGAATCAAATGACTAAAATAGTCCCCTATATTTAAACACCCTCAGATGGCATGACTTCAATTATTTTTTTTAAGTGAGGCCTCTAATGTGACTGAATTTAACATGAATTTCTCAGAGTATCCTACGTGTATTCTTGGTAGGCCTGTAAGAGAACACTCTGTTCCTTGCAATTCGTGGTAGTTTTTTTGTTTTTTTTTTGGAAGAACTCTTCTTCCCCTCTTCAACATTTCCTTCCCTGTGTATTCTCAAACTTCCACAGCCACAGTGATGGATATCCCCCTGTCTTCCTCCTGAAGTCTAGTCCCTTGGCTAATTATAACCCTATGTTATGAAATAGCCTATATTAATAGAGAGCTTTGGAGTTTCGTGATTTTACATGTAGTTTACTTATTTTAATCCTGAGAGATTAAAAGGAGAGGAAACATTAAAGGAAGAAGAGGTGCCTACAATTTTCTGAAAACTACAGCTTAGTCCTAATGAAGGGGCATCTACCATGGTCCTTGAGGGACATGTGGGGGCAATGTTAGACTACCCCCAAATGGCAATCAGGAACTTTCTTAGTGCCCACTGGGTGATATGAACTATTTGTTTTTTGGCGTGCTGGAAAAAAGGAATTAAGAGAAAATGACTTTTAATTATAACAGGTTCTACTCTCATTTTGAACTTTGGTTGACTCACAGGATGTCTCCAAGTGGAGACTGACTGACCACTTATCAGGGATATTGTAGAGGCAAGTCAGTCAGATATGATTTGGAACAGTGATCTCTTGTTGATGATTACATCCAGTAAATCAGATAAATGAACATAACAAGAGTAGAACTCTATTTCTATACAGACTTCGTAGCCTAATCATTTACAAAACTAAGGACTTGGTGATTTTTTGGTTCCCTTTTAAATAACATCTTAGATCTTAGTTCTTCATGATACTTTCTAAGTAGGTAATACATTAGGTAACTACCTAATCATAATCTGTAAAATGTTCAGGGAGAGAAATCAAGATAATGAAGTATTTATTCTGGAGAAGAGAAGAGTTGGGTGGCAGAAAGATATGACATTTGTCTTATAGTATTAGAAGGGTCTATGACTTGGAAGAGGATTAGATTTGTTCTATTTGACCCCAGAAGATAGAACTAGAATCCAGAGACATAATCTTGAGACCAGGAAAAATAAACAACTTTCCAACAATTTGAATTAGACAAAAGTAGAATGAGCTCAGAAGGCAGTGAATGGGGTCCCCATAACAAGATTTGGGGAAAAACAAAAGCTGAGCTACCAATAGGTAAGTACATTGAGTTGGGGGAGAGGAATTGTTGGGGATTGTGATTTGGAATAACATCCTTCTAGCATTGAAATTTTATCAGTTTTTTTTACTCCTTTACAGAAATCAATAGGGAGTCTCACCAGCATATTCTATCAGTACCAATTGGCAGAGTCCTTGAGGCTAGGGTCTATATCTTAAATATTTGTCACTCGGTATCTAGCACAGTACTCTGAACACTGTGATTATTAAAAGTTTGTTGATAATGATTGATGACCAAGGCTAACAAAAGGAGATTGTGTTATTGAACATCTATTTCTAGGAATTTTAGCATGGTAAGGACCTCAACTATCTTCATGATATTAAGAATCAGGAATGATATTTTTCCAAAACTTAAGAATGAAGATGATTCATTTTGGGGTTATGGTTGATGTATGGTTTTTCTACTAGAAAGTAATCAATAGAGAAATAGAGCAAAGAGAAGTGATAGAAATTTCAGAGAATCATATTTCAGCTAAATGTAAGGGAAAACAATATCAACAAAAAAACCTTATTAACAATTAGTGCTACTCCAAAGCAGAATACACTGCCACAAGAGGTAATAAGTAGGCTTTTCCTCAGTGAAAGTCTTCTGGCAAATGTGATTACTAGTTTCTGATGGTGTAGAGAGGATTCTAGTAAGGCTTAGAATTGGAGTCTTTTACAATTCTTGGATTCCATGAGCCTGTGGTTCACTTAGTATATAAAGCAGAGTTCAAAGGTAATTAACCAGCCCAAGAACTCCCCTCCCTCATTCCTAGACATTACTAATTACTACCCTGGACTCTACATTACTTATCTTCATGCAAACCCAAGTATATTGCCAAACTGCAGCAACAGTTACTTGAATACTAAGAAATATTATTCTGTGAGCAATCACTCCACTTTACTTCATCATTTTCCTCCTCCAGAATATACAGTCAGTGGTCATCTTGAAAGAGACATGGATGGTGATCATGCAAAAATCACAGAATCTAAGTGATGGAAGAACCACAGAGGTCATTTGGTCAGCCTTTGTATGACTGAGAATGTCCTTCCCCAAATACTTGCTAAGTGATCATACATCCATTCATTGAAACCTTCAATAATACAAAACCAACTACTTCTAAAGATGCCCCATTCTGCTTTGGGGTAGATGGAATTGTTAGGAAGTTTTGCCTTATATTAAACAAACCCTAGTTACTCCTAGTTCGGCCCTCTGTGACCAAGCAGAGCACGTCTAATCTCTTTTCAACTCAGGAGCCTTTCAAGGACACCTTGGTAGCATACGATAAAAGGTTTCCTTTTTTTAAACAAACCTCTAGCCTTACTCCCTATTTATGGTCTTCTAGGCTGCAGATGGGGTGGACTATTAGCTCATACTATTCTGGCTTCCTTCCTCAGCTTGCTCCTTGGTCTTGTCATAGAGGACTGATAGAACAGTTGGTTTCCTACTTTCACAGTGAATATGAGGCTTAATGACATGACAGGAATGGGAACTCCAGAGGCCTCAGCCCTGAGGGAAGACAATGATATGAAATCATTATTGCTGAAAGAATCTTCTGCTTAGACACTCATGGGCTCTTCCTGGATAGCAATCATTAGGTGGCCAGCTAAATGTCAGACTGTGCCTCTTTGCAAAGGAATCCCTCTGGAAGGGAGGAGAGAAGTGGGGAAGAGTTTCTAATCCTAGGAAGCCAGTTGCAAAATGCTAGTCTTTAAAATATTTCCAAAATTTGATTTGAAGGGTTTTAGTACTCTCTGGCTCTGTCTCCCCAGGCACATTTGCAAAAATTTACATATTCTATCCCTATTGCCATGACAGGGTTTTGATGAAAATTAAGATAAAACCAAGGAAGGTATTAAGGGTAAAAAAAAAACTGACTTCTATAACAGAGATTCTATGTAGATTCAGTAAGATAAGTTAGTGAAATTCATATTGTGTGCTTTCCCTAGTCCTGCTCTCCATCCTTTCCTTCCAACTGTATTCGGGGAGTGTAGTGAACTGGACCAGAAAATTATTGTAAGGAGCTTTCTTCTGAGAAGCAATAACATGAAACCGAAGACAAACATTCATTTCTTTTTCCAATTACACTGCTGTATGGATATTTCTGCCCAAATTCTTGGGCTGGAATCTGTAGTGTTGAAAACAGTCTTATTGAAAAGGCTTCCATAAATACATGTATATTCAGTTCAGCTCCCTCCCATTTGGGATCTTGACCCTTCTCCCTCTTTTATTTCTTGGTAGGATAGGAGCTGAAATGGGGATTTGGGGGGAGGCAAGGAAGTAGGGGTTTATTTTTGTTATCCATATATACCAAAAAGAAAAGGATTGCTCTTTATGATCTCTAAGATGTCTTATAGCTTTAAGTTCTATAGTATAAGAAAAATATCCTTTGTAGAAAAGCAAAGCCCTTGATTCTCTAAGACATTGAATCTGCTTGTTAGATTTAGGTAGTGGTGCTGATTTAAAGCAAGAAGCATAGGATAGAATGCAACCCAAAGCAAAGAGAGTGGGAGGTAAAGAGGGAGAATGGAGGAGAGAGGAGAGAAGACAGTGTCCAGTTAGGTAATGGACAGACAAATAGTAAAACAAAAGAAACTCCATGAAAAAAAATCATCTTTTTAATAGTGAAATTTAATGAGTGCAGTTCTGTTGTATTACTGCTTTGCATCTTTCCACAAAAATGGAATTTTTCTCATATTCCCTCAACCTAGACTCCTAAAAAAACCAATTGACTTTAAGAAGGTAGGAAGCAGCACAGATTCACTTTGATCATAAAAGAAAAAGTACTGTGTGTAGCAAAGGAGAAGTTTGAGGCAATTTGTAAACCCTTTAGCCAGCCATATAATGCACCAAGAGGTAGGATCCCTTCCTGTTCCTGTTCCTTCCCAAACTATGAGTGTGTCCTGTCCCATTGTTTAGAGCTGGATGATTCAGTTTCTATTTTTTCTAAGAAATACTGATGCAAGTATTCCAAATCCAACCCCACAGCATGCCTGAGAAAAGTCCCCAAGCCACCTAATGGCCATCCAGACACAGTCAAGCTAAAGACAACAGGTTTTGTTTGTTTGTTTGTTTTTTTGCCATTACCTCCCTAGTCCCTTTGATTTGTAATTGAAAAGACATGGAATAAAAAGGTCAGGCCTTTACTCATTAGGTGACTTTGGGCAAGTCTCTTTAATTCTTTGACCTTCAGTTTCTTTATCTGTAAAATAGGGACACTAGTACCTGCACTTTCTACCTTATTTTGCTAGTGGGAAGAAAGTGCTTTGTAAACCTTAAAAGAGGAATGAGTGTGGGGGGGGGGGGGGAGAAAGAACATGAATCATGTAACCATGGGAAAATTTTATAAAATGAATAAATAAATGAATGAATGAAAGAAAAAAAAACGTGGAAAGACCTAACTTAAATTATGGATAGTGAAACAAGCAGAAGCAAGAAAACATTATATACAGCAACAGAAGTATTCTTTGAAGAATTATTTGTGTATGTCCACTTCCAGAGAAAGAACTGATAAATAGAAATAAGTAAGACAGTTTTATATATACATATGTATATATATATGACATAGTTTTAATTTATATGCATATATATATATACTTTTGGCAAATTATATATATACACACATATATATATATCCTTTTGGCAAATGATGCCTTCTCTAATGGGGAGAGGGAAGGGAGGGAGTTAACTGGGAATTTTAATTTGAAAATAAATAAATTTACATTAAAAAAGAAAAAAGAAGAGTGAGATATAGTGGAAAGACCATAAGATTCCTTGTTAGGAAGATTGGGGTTCAAGTTCTATTTCTAATATATGATGCCACTCTGGACAAGTCATTTAACTCATCAGCGATCAAATAAATTAGAGAATAGTTGTTCAGTTTCCTCAGTAGAAGGAGTTTCCATACCTGGGACTTATAAAATCACAGTCTTGTATTTTACATATATATGTATATTTGCAACTATGTACATAAATATGTCTGTACATATATGGCTATGTATACATATGCACCAAATATATAGTCTACATGCATATAAACACACATATACACAATATGACATTATGACATTGATATCCCTCTGACACCCAAAATTTCTGGTGAGAAGAGAAGAACCTCAATCGGAAACTGCTAGTTTTATTGCCTAAATCTCCCCTCCAGTCCTGTTTTCTGACATGAATTTCCAGTTAGAATTTCTCTCAATCCTCCCCTTACCCTCAAACCTATTGGAAACAGAGTAGCTCCTCAACAAGTATGATGTCACCTCTTAAAGACTTAAAGACAATGTTATTTACTTAAAATTTAGTTAATAGGGTTAATAAAATGGGGTGTGGGGAGAGTGTGATGAGACCAAGTTCTTCACATTTTGGAAGACATCTTCTGTTTATGATCATGGAGCACTCATTGCCCTTTGACCCACAATTAAAAGGTAAATTCTATCATTTCTCAATAAATATTTTTATTAAATATCTATTACCCAGAAACTTTATTAGATATTGGAGATGTAGGAAACAAATACAAAAATGTCGTTCCCATTTGGGAGTTCATATTCTAAAGTGAGAAACAACGTATCTCTATGATAAATATAAGATTTATTCAAAATAAACACAAGATAATTTTTGCAGGGATGTTCCCAGCAACTGAATGGATCAGCAAAGGATTTACAGAGGAGATAGCATTTGTGCTGATCTTTGGGCTAGGGATTCTTACAGGCAGAGCTGAAGAAGGCTAAGATACAAAGTTAAGTACAAATTTAGGCCTAATATGGAATGTGATAGAAACCAGAAATATTTTTATTTCTGAAAATGAAAGTGATTTTACAAGATATTGCCAAACAGGACACTGGCAAAGAGTGCTATATCTATGGTCAAAGGCAAGGGAGAAAGACTTCTGAATCTAAGTAAGGTAGAGTAGAGAAACATCTATCTTGCTTTTAATTTGACATTCATCTCCCCGTGGTCAAAAATATGCCTGGAGATTACACTTCTGTAATTCTTAGACCAAATCCACAAATACTTTTGGGTTATTTTAATAATTTAAAATTTAACTACAAATTAAAAAAAAATACTATAAAAATACTTTTTTTTCCTTTTATATCTATATCTAAATATATTATGAAAAATTTTAACCAGTGACATAAAGGCTTTATAACCTCTAAAATTTGCAAAGCTACCTTTCCATAATCAATATCAATGTTCCTCTCCCCAAATTAATAGATGGTGCCAAGTATAATAAGAATACAATTTGATTTGCCCAGAGCAAATTCACAAAAAGGTATCCTCACTGAATGGAATTTCCATAATGCAAAAAGGGAATAAAAGCAGAATAGAATTGGTCTTTCTTAAGTTCACTCACCACCTCCTTTCCTTTAAGCCCATCTTTCTTTCTTGTGACAGTCCTGGGGCGGTAGCCTATGCATAAGTTCCCAACTTATTATGCAAGTCATTGGATCCATCTCATGGGCCAAAATGACAGATTCCATGTGGGTAGATGATTAGATCTAGACAGCGAGGCCAGTTCTCCGCATGCAAAATGACCAGTGTCATTTTGAAAATGATTTCCCCTAATTTTGACAATTTGTGTGGATTGCAGTCAGTTCAGTACAATTGCAATGATCAGAATGCAGTGAAAAAAGCACTAGGTTATAGCCATAAAAGCTGAGATCAGATTCTAGCTCTTCCTCTTACTATCTTGCTGGCCTTAGGCAAACAACTTTCCCTCTTAGGCCTCAGTTTACTTATCCGTAAAATAAGGAACATTAACTAGAAGACTGTCTAAGTTTCCTAGAAGCTCTAAACACTTTGAATAGTGAAGAGGATCAGACTGTATAAATCTCTTTTGCCACAAGCAAATCTATTGTCCAATATTGTCAAGGCATTTGGATTCTTGGGGAGGCTACATAAATGAGACTTAGCTATAATTTTCAATTTTTTCATTGTCATTGCCTAACAAGTAGAATCAGAATGACCATACATGTCTATACCCACCCATCCCATAGTAGGAAGTTGGTTTCCATTTATGACTGAAGTTTTCTATGGCTTCAAAGAAAAATATCCTCCTATGTATCAAACATAGACCTGTAGCTATTAGAAGGAAGAACATCAATTACTCTCATTTGGACAATACATTAATTCTTCCTGGCCACCCAGAGCTATTCAGTGTAATGGAAGAGGCAATTTACTCAATGTTAACTTAATGGTGGGGAAGGGTTAATGCACCTTTGTAAATCTGCCATCCTGTTCCACAGTAGAATGGAGTCCATTATTTCACCAAGTTATCCAAGCATAATATCATTACAAAAAAAATGTAATAATTACAAAGGGGGATAAAAGGACATTTACATCTTCTCAAACCAAGGATCTATGTTATTTTGAAGTGAACTTTAGTCCTCCCACACTTTCAAATTCTCTTTATATTATCTCTACCACCACCATCCCCACAACCCCCAGGTAGGGGGAACCAAATACAAATTGCTGTCATTTTCATCAAAGCACATTTAAAGCCCCAGTGGCTCACAATGTGGAAGTGATTAGAGTGGCCCAAATGAGGCTTTAATTAAAGATGCAATTGACAAGATAACAATGGCTTGTGAGTGTTTGCTAATAGATCTGAAAGGAAGGTGCATCTCTCTTCAATAAAAGGAAAGTCACTGGGAGACAAATTTGATTGCACATTGTAAAGGGGCTCGGAATACTGTAATTATTTTTATTTTTATGTTTCATTTCTTTTATTGCCCATACTGAATAACTAGGCCTGTGAAGAAATTTAGGATAGATTATCATTTCCACTCCAGATAATTACTGTTTAATAAAGGCCCAGTGAAAAAATGTGTATCTCATCCTCATCTCTGGGTTTCCTTGGTGGACAATGACAGTATGACTCTCCTTGCTTATATTTTTTTTTATGATGAACCCAACCTAGTTCTCCAAAGGTTTCCTTCCCTCCTGTAAGATATCTGTAGGTATGGGGTTTCATTCTAGAGATCAGACACAAACCAGAAATGCTAAAGAGAAAGAGATGCTGGATAGCAGAATTGATCCAGGTTAGAGAGGATCAGATTCTCCTAGAAAATGCCTTCCCTTCCCTTTCCCCCATCCCTCAAGATTGCATTTTAGTTATTCATACCAGGAGTAAAGAGGAACAAAGAATAGGACAAAAAAATCACCTTTAGGAGTTAAGAGCTCAGAGACTCAAGGCTCCTCTGACCCTCCCAATGTTCCCCTCGTATATTTGTTGATGGATCCAAAACTTCATTAGTGTGCATAATTTTTTCACATGACAAATCACAGCCCTTCAGGGCCTAGTCATTTTGTCTAATTCCTATTCATGGTTTCCCATAAATCCTCCATAAAGGATCAAGTGAACATATTGGAGGCCTGCCTCAAGTTCCTTTAATATGGGGTTGTTTCATAGCAATAGAGTATTCAGACCGTCTATCTGTTGTCTCTCTTTTCTACTAACACCTTTTCAGGGCATAAATATTCTGTAGAACAAAACAAACAAAAACAGCCCTAAGAACTCTTTGGAACTAAAATCTGCAAAAATATGTGTGATTCATTGCTAGAATCAACCCCTTCCCCCACCATCTTATTTTCTCTCCCTTCTGAACTGGCTTATTTTCCAAGGAAAGTGTGATGATGGTTCAGTGACAAATACCAACTCTGACACTGTATGAAAGATGAGGTTTAAATTGTATCTAGGAAGTCATGATTTACACGTGCTTTGTGATTCCTTTGATTTATTAATGGATAAATACCCTGTGAATGTGGGTGTAAACTATGACCATTTTACATATGTAAACAATTTAATCTTTCAGTTTGACTTGACCCTGTAAGTTTTCAACAGCATCTGATATTTCTTCCAAGCTTTTGTGTAACTCTCTCTCCCTTCCCTGCTTCTAGTTCTGCTTTTGTCCCACCCTCCAAGTCAGATAAATAGAGGTCATGCTTGGGAAGAGTTAGGACACTTTACTCAGCATTATTTGAGCCTAGGTAAAAAATAAGGATCTCATTAAGGGATTTTATTATTGTGGAGTTTTGTTTTTTTGTTTTTTTTGGCAAAGACATTGGAGTAGTTTGCTATTTCCTTCTCAAGTTCATTTTACAGAGGAGGAAACCAAGGTAAAGAGGTTTAAGTGCCTTGCCCAAGGCCACATAGCTGGTAAGTGTCTGAGGTCAGATTTGAACCCAAGATGATGAGCCTTCCTGACTCCAAACCTGGCACTCTCCCCATTACACAATTTTGCTTCCCCTTAAAGGATTACATTATATGAATACAAAAGTGAGAAGATCTTTACCTGCAAAGAACTTACATTCTAATGGGGGGAAATATAAAATGAGGAGTCAGAAAAAAGCGAGAAGGAGGGTCAGTCTTCCTGGAAGTGAGTAGGAGGCTTGTTCTGGGGTCAAGAGTTAAAAGTCAAGAGTCTCATTCATTAAGATAAGGTAAAATTTCATTCACCTGTCAGAGTCCAGAATCCCAAAAGCAGAATCCAAGATTTTATTAGGAGGGAGATTGAGGCCATTTCTCTACAAGCTGCTTCATTCACTTAGGGGGTACAATGGATAAAGTGCCAATCATGGAGCCCTGAGTTCAAATCTGGCCTCAGATATTTACTGACTATGCAACTGGGCAAGCCACTTGACCTATTTGCCTCAGTTTCTCATTTTTAAATAAGCTGGGAAAGGGAACTACAAGCCACTCTATTATCTTTGCCAATGAAACCCCAAATGAGATCACAAAGAGTCGAATACAACTGAAACAAAGAGTGAATGAATGCTTCAGAATCCAAGGCTTCTCCCTCTTAACTCCTCCACAACCCCCAGGGAGGGTGGAGGGAACTACATATTTTCCTCCTTCTCTCTCTAGGAACTAGAAACCAATAATTCCTACCATTGGTTCTAGATAAAGTGTATTAATGACTTGCTATGATGTTATATTCCTTATCTTTGTGACTCCCAGATTACAATTCCCTTCTCTGCTTGACATTTCCCAAAGAATGTTGTGCCCCCCATTAGGATATAAACTCCTCAAGAACAACTATCTTGCTTTTTCATCGGTGTCCACAGTGCTTGGCACATAAGAAGCTTAATAAGTACTTTCTGTTTACTCATTCAGTCAATTGCTACCTTTCCTTCTATGTAGAAGACTATAGGTGACCTGGAATCTTAATCCTTGAGCAGCAGTCATCAGGGTTTAGACTCAGGAACAGCCTCAGTGTATTTAAAATTCATTGTTATCTATGCTTCCAGACCAAACCTTTTCCCCATCTAACTAATGGAATAGAATGGCTTGATAAAAGGAAGGCATTGACTTCAGTTGTCTCTAATGGGTGTCCCAAGCTAATATCCCAATATATTAATGAGTGGGTGGCATAAGCAAAAGGGCTGACTAGAGGACAGATTAGGGCACAAACTAATTTTACATCAAAGTAGTCTTGCCATGCCCTTTGGCATATGTTTAAACTTGGCACAATCCACTTCAGAAGCCCGCCTTCTTATTTATTGCTCTATAGCCAAGCATAGTAGATAGAGCAATGGACTTGGAAGCAGGAAGATCCTAGCTCTACTCCTGCCCCACGCATCCCATAGTTATATGACTGGCTCTGGGTAAGTCACTTAACCTTCCTCTATTTCAATTTTCTCATCTGTAAAATGGTGATAATATTGGCAGGTTGAGTGAGGATCAGATTATATAGGCTATATATACATATCCTTACACATTATATATAACCTATATAAATCTAATCTGCACATATATTATACACACACATATATCATTTTGTACACTTGAAGGTTATATAAGTGCCAGCTATTTTTTTAAACCCTTAACTTCTGTGTATTGGCTCTTAGGTGGAAGAGTGGTAAGGGTGGGCAATGGGAGTCAAGTGACTTGCCTAGGGTCAAACAGCTGGGAAGTGTCTGAGGCCAGATTTGAACCTAGGACCTCCCATCTCTATGCCTAACTCTCAATCCACTGAGCTACCCAGTGCCAACTATTATTATTGCCCACTGCTGAAGGTATAACTATAAAGTTTTCCTTAAGAACTAGAGGGATATGTCATTCAACTCCAAAGCATGTTTAATTGTCTATTAATTAGGTATAATGTAAGGCATTGGAAATAATGAAGTACATTTAATTCAGTATATGTAAAGACATAAAATTAAGGAAAGCTAATGTTAAATCTCCTCTACCACTTTCTTGCCCTGATCCGATTTCATTTATCCTTCCTCCTCTTTTCCCTTCATCGCCTCGTCCAAAAACAAATATCTGAATGAATAAATGAATAAGATCTCCTTCCTTAAGACTCAAATAACTAAGTAAAAATTATGATAAGCTCATGCAGAAGTCTTTAGTAAACTTCTGTGAGCAATAACATCTTCAGAATCCAAACAAGTTGAACTACTGCACACTCACACAAGAAAAGAATGCTAAATTTGGAGTCAAATGACTTAAAATAAAATCCTGGTTTTATCATTTCATACCTGTGTGACTTTGGGTAAACCACTTTATCTTTGTTGGCCTCAGCATCCTCTTCTGTAAAATGAAAGGGCTAGACCTAATATCTTCAAATGAGATAGTATTTACAAAACAGCAAAGTGGCTGGCACATTTTAGGTGCTTAATAAATGCTTTTTTACCTCCCTCACACTTCCTCTAAGGTCTTTTCCAGCTATATCTGTCATCCTATAACTTCATACAGTATTATCTTAATGGAGCTTATCCAAATTTTCTAAATGGAATGCATAGTTTAAGTAAATGTTCTGGTTTGAGTTAAAAAATAGTTGAACCAGAAAAATTTGAGGTTTCTACAAAACTGACACTAGAGAAAAATTCTTATAAGTATAAAGAGAAGGCAGTAGGAAAACAGCTAAAACTCAGTGTCTACTTTTGGACTTCTAGTGGGAGGATAAGAATTGCTGTCTTTCTTGAACTCCTCCCTGTCCTCCCCCATACCCAGGTTGTTGACTAAGTAAAGCTTCCATCCAACTGCCTTCTATTAAAATATGATTTAATTACATATTGACCTGGAGTTTGACATTGTAAAATGATCATTAATCCCTTGTCTTAATTTTCTGAATGATCTGCTGAGTAAAAGTGATCATACCAACATTAATCTATAATATAGACCATATAATATATAAGGAGGAAAGGAAGGAGGAGTAATTACCTAGTGCAGTAAGGCAAAAGCAATTGGGGCAAAACAGGTCTGGAATTTAGTAACTGATTCTTCTGCCTGGAGAAGATGATAGCTTATGGGTCAGCAGCAATATCTAGAATCTTAAGCTGATACAAAATCAACTTGGATGCCCTTCCAGATGTGCCTTTTTTGAGCAGTTACTATCCTAAAGCTAGCCCTGTAAAAGGGCATGTTTTTCACCATGACTACCCTGCAGAATATTCCTGGACCTACATATATGAATTACATCACTTTTACAACATAACTCAGTCCATCATTTCTTTATCATTCTTCATTCCCAATAGGATTAGCCTTAGATAGATGGGAAGCAGATAATTTCCTTCCTTCAAGTCATGCTTTTTAAATTTAGGCAAGTTTCCCTCCCTATTCCATCTTGAAATATACCTCTCCTCACTGGCCTTATCATAGGACCCAAAATTATTTTAATTACTCACCCTTGTGTGTGTGTGTGTGTGTGTGTGTGTTTGTTTATTTAACCCTTACCCCTTCCACCTTTTAATCAATACTATGTATTGGTTCCAAGGTAGAAGAGTGATAAGGGCTAGGCAATGAGGGTTAAGTGACTTGCCCAGGGTCATACAGCTAGGAAATGTCAGATCAAATGTGAACCCAGGACTTCCTATCTCTAGACCTGGCTCTCAGTCCATTGAACTACCCAGCTGTCCCATCCTTGAGGTTTCAGAAATAAAATAAAAATAAGGATCAAACCTATGATTTCAGTGATATGGGCATTACCTTAACTGGGAACTACCAATTCAGGCTACCATCTTCTCTGAAAAGTCACCTAGAGCCCTTAGAGATTAAGTGACTTCTCATAGTCATATAGTACAAAACTTTTAGTGCACTGTTAAGCTGTAATAGCTTTAAGGCATTTAACCCCCTCTCTGTCAGAGGCAACTTAGTCACAGGTCCATATGGCTTCATACCTAGTTATCTATGCACGGTGTAATATTTTCTTTCAAAAGGGATTGTTGAGGGGGCAGCTGGGTAGCTCAGTGGAGTGAGAGTCAGGCCTAGAGACAGGAGGTCCTAGGTTCAAACTCAGCCTCAGCCACTTCCCAGCTGTGTGACCCTGGGCAAGTCACTTGACCCCCATTGCCCACCCTTACCAATCTTCCACCTATGAGAGACAATACACCGAAGTACAAGGGTTTAAAAAAAAAGGGGGGATTGTTGAAATCTGATTAGACTAGATGAAAAAGGAAACAAAAACAAGAAGCTTCACTTGGGCTCAAAAAACTTGGGCCCTAATTATCTAAGCCTTTCAGAATCCTCATTCTGTAACTTAAGGCAAATCATTTAAATGTTCCAAGTCGCTTTATTCCACCTATAAAATATAATAATGTTTCCCTGGCCCTACCTGACAGGGTTGGTATAAAAACCATAGACAAATTATATGATAGTGCTTTGTAAATCATAAAAGGTCTTTTATAAGATATAAATAGTTTTACTTTTGGTACTGATAGTCCCAGTACTAGTGTTTTCATTAGTAGTAATAGCAACAACAGTATGCCTGGGAAGATATAAAATATGAAGGCATTATCAACAACTGACATTAGTCTATCATATTAGCCCAAACTAGAAATTGGAATGGACCTCAAGACAGTTATTTGGGGGGGGGGGAAAGGGAGGGCTGTTACATTTTCATAGGGAAAATACACTTGTCTTATTCATTAATGCTTAAAAATGGATCAGGTAATTGGGGATCAGGAATTCTAGCTAGTTCCTGTTTTTAGGAACACCTAAAGGAGCGAGACTTAGAACCCTGCAATTGGACACTTTGGGCAAAAGATGACTTGCAGAAGGATAGTGAGTATCTGGAGGGTCCCACTTAGACAAGAAGGGAATGATCTGTAAAGAGAAATGAAGGAACAATTAAACAATACACAATAGCGCAAAACCCTTTACATAGTAGACACTTAAGGTTTGTAATTAAGTCGAATTGTGCATCTTTTGCCAGCTTCATAATTTTTCCTAGTGTTGTCCTTGTCTCAGAATACTGGTATCCACAAAGTGTAACAAATGTGAGCTTTTCTGCAGCACCAGTACTTCCCATAGGCCTTCACAAACATGTTATTCTGGCACTTACATTTTTAAAATGGAGAAAGGCAGGTATAGGAACACAAAGCAATTTACTTCAGGACATTCAGCAACTCAGTGAGGGCCAGTATTTGAATTACAGATCCTTCCCAGCCTAGCCTTTAAGAAATCAAAACAGTTTCAGCAAGGTTGGCTTTATATTAATTCTAGCTTTTAGAATCTAGAATTTATGTAGCCAGGACTTCTTACTGGGTCTAGAACAATTCTCCTTCCCATAAACATTGCATCCTATAGACTGGATTACTGTAACATTCCGGTATGGTCATGGATGCTTTGGATTTGGCTTCAGAAGATATGGGTGCAAATTCTGATACTGCTACTCAATTTGACCTCAGGAAGGTATTTAATCTCCCTGGGGGTTCAGTTTCCTTTTCTGTAAAACTAGACTATAAAATTCTTTAAGATTCCTGAGGGATAGCTAGGTAACACAGTGGATAAAGTTCCAGGTCTAGAGTTGGGAGAATGAGATTTTAAATGTGGCCTCAGACACTGCCTAGCTTTGTAACCCTGAGCAAGTCACTTAACCCTAGTTGTTTTGTCCTTTCCACTGTTCTGCTTTGGAACCCATACTTAGTATCAATTCTAAGACAAGTGATAGGTTTAAAAAATAAAAAGATTCCTTCCAGTGCTAGGTAATAGGATGTATGATCTCTAGTATAATAGGGGAGAATTTAAAATTCTAAGACTTTTGGAACATTATAAGAGGGTTGTTAGTTCATAGATATTAGTGATTCAATCTATAACAATCACAGAAAGCTTACACAAATTTTGTTCTTTTTTCCCCACCATGTTGAGAAAAAGCATACCATCCCAACTAGGGTTTTCATGTATTAAATAAAATTTTATTTTTTAAGATTTACATGTTGAATATTTATATTCTTTTTTAAAATATAATTTATATTTTATGTTTTCAAAAATATTCTTCCATGGTTACATGACCCATGTTGTCACCATCCCCCTTCCCAGAGCTGACAAACAATTCCACTAAGTTATACATATATTATCACTCGATACCTATTTCCATATTGTTCATTTTTGTAATGAAGTAATCTTTTAAAATAAAACCCCCAAATTACATACCCATATGAACAGATGATAAATCATATGTTTTCTTCTGCATTTCTTCTCCAACCATTAAGTAATATTTTAAATGTTTTTTAAATCCTTTCTTTTATAAATTTTCATTTTTGCTTTTGTACAGTTAGGTATTTTTATCTCAGATTTTCAAACTGTGTAGCACAAAAGCATGCGCATGACTCTATGTACATTGTTTAGAATCTGAATTGGGATCCATAAATTTGGTCTTGGGGCTGCTATTGTTTTTACTTTCCTTGAGAAAGTCTAGGTTCTCTTTTAGCCTGAAGTTATTAAGCATGTTAACTTTTCCCAGATATTTGAAACATGGTTATATCTCATGGCTATATTATTTTCTTCACTGATGCAGATTGTGATTCCTCTGTGCCTTCTTAGGGAATCACAAGTTCCCTGGCCTGACAATAAAACTCACCTGATGGCCAGCCTTCCTTCAGGTGACAAGTTTCTTTGTTCTGAGCGAGGCCAGTCCTTGGACAACGGCCACATTTTCTGCCACCAGGCCTACCTTCAGAGTATTCCCACCTTATTTGGACTAGTCAGAGTTTGTGTGTTGCTGGCAGGTCCTTCAGGAGCTCAGGGTCACCTGAAAGCCACAGTAAGGCATCCAGGCAGAACCCCTTGAAGGAAGCATGAACAGAGAAGTAAGACGCCGCAGAGTCTATTACAGCAGGAGAGTCTGAATCAGGCATTTCGGGTTTTGTTCTCCACATTTTGATTGACTTCTCTGTGACCTTATGCTTGAAACACCTGCCTCCACAGGTGTGTGATGAGTGTTAATTAATATTTGTAAAGCCCTCTGATTGCCACAGATAGAAGGAGGTAGGAAAGGGCAAATTATCATTAATCATGGAAAAATGGAGAGATTATGTTTTGTTCCTTCATTGGAGACTCTACACCCACTCACATTATTTTCACTGTAGGGGGATTAGATATAAATCTTGATTTACTTACTTTGCACTTATGGAAATAGCCAGTATCTGCTTTATGCAAAGCTCCCATCCCATGCTTTGCTTAATACCCAATATGTACTGCCTCTGACTCCTAATGCTGTTTAAGTTATTACAGAAAGGAGTCTTGCTATTCACAATGAGTGTGAGAGTTCATCTAATTAGCTGATTTCAGTTCATTTGGCATTAAATAATTCCCCAAATTCCCATATGTTTGAACAATATGTTCAACAAGGGGGATGATTCTCTGAAAGCAATTAAATAGTTCTTTTAGGAGAGCTTGTCATCGGTCACTCACAAGCATCCCTGCTATTCCTGTACGTGATGAATGCAGGCACCAATTACACAGAAACCGCTTAACCCTCTCTAATGGCCCCTGGCAGTGGTCCACGGCTGCTGCCGCATGCTGGTTATAGCTCACATTTAAATTTTACGTTTTTCAAACCTCGAGCACATTGTTCTAAGCCATTCATGGAGACTTCCCAATGGCTAATGGGCCACTTTCCAAACCCCCTCTTGCCTGCCCACCTCCAGTCCCCACGAAAAAACCTTTGTTTTTGCCCTTCCGCTCCAAAAGCATGACTTACTTCCTTCGGTGAATCATCACCTGTGGCTCCTCTTAATCTCTGGATCACAGTGGCTGAAAGTCAATGCAAGATGGCTTCCAGCTTCACCTGTACTTTGCTCCCAGCATGGGTAGGAAGCGTCAAAGTTGGGGCTGTAGTTAACTTTAAGTAAACTTGAATGCCTTTGTGTCCGTGCAGGGTATACAGCTTTGTGAGTCAGGAGTGAAAGCGTTTGCATCAGTTGTGGATGTGATAGCTGCCATAGGCTAGAGATGATGCACCTGCTGAGTTAAATATCTTAAGTTTGCTACAGCTGCAAATCAGAGATAATAAGATACAAGGGCAACTGCTAACACGTGGTGGGGAGAGTGGAAGAAAGGAGAAAAAGAGAGCATTAGAACAGAATGATTACAAAAATACTTTAGAGGTTAAACTTTTAATCTATTTTATGAGCTTCTATAAAAGCTGTTAGGCTTTTTGAAAACAGTGAGACACACTGAAATGCGTTGAAATTGAATTGCTTTGTTATCAAGGAGGTGACTTTTTCCATCACTGGTGACTTATTTGGATGTTCATAATTGGTGGTTTGGAAAAAGTCCTGGATTTGGAGTCACAGGATCTGTGTTCAGATCCTGGCTCTAACATCAAAAACTTGTGTCATCTTGAGCAAGTCACATAAACTCTCTGGGCCTCAGTTTCATCATTTGTAAAATGAGTAGGTTGTACAAGATCACCTGTAGATTCCTTCCTAGCTGTAGATGCGTGATCCTACAATGTCGGAAGTGAAAATTAGGAAACAATATTTAATCAGTTCTCATACTGTTCTTTTCATGCAAGAGCCTCGGAATATTTATTAACTATACCCCATTGTAAACCTCTATTTTACAAATAAAGATAAGACAAAGAAAGATAAAATAGATTATCCAAGACCACCTAGCCAGGCACTGGGGAAAAGGAGGAGAAAGAACACCCCAGGGTCCTCCCCCTAATTACTGTACTGGAAGTCACAATTCCCTTCTGAGGGATAAGAAATTAGAGAAAAGAAAAGGAGAAATGAAGTAGGGACTCATTCAGTGAGGTGGATTTTTTTTCCCTTCTGTTAACCGTCATTTTCTTTCATCTGTCTCATGACTCTGCATTCCCATTATGAATTATTCACAATAAAGAGAATAAAATAAAAAAAATGTGAACACCAGGTTTGTGTGGGATGACATTAAATTTAGACACCAAACGAGGGAGATTTGAAAGATCTATATTCATGCATTTGAAAATGCATATTTATAACTATCTGCTGTGCTGTCAATATGTATAACCTATGTATTTGTGAATTGGCAGAAAATATATTTTCAAAATGAGGGAAGTTAATACTCAATCTGCACATAGCTGAAGGGCTGTTTTGTTATGTAATAAGTTATTGTCATTATTTACTACTATGAAAATATTGTCAATAGTATGATTGGGAGGAAAGAATCTGGTGGCAACATTGTCGGCATCAGCTGTTTTCATCATGTTTAAACATCTGGACTTGGGTGTTCCATCAGCAAGAATCTTGCATTGCAGTTGGGAGAGGGGTCTTGGTGGTTCTTCCCCCTGCCCCTATCCTTTCTCCAACTCTGCATTGTACATATTAGAAAGCATTTGTCAGTCTCCCCTTTGTCCAGACCCTGGGTTTGAAATGTGGGCTTTAGCTCACTATGTAGGCATAAACTGTTAAGAGCCGTGTCCTGCTGTTCTACAGCAAAACTGCTAGGAGTAAATAGAATTATTTGCATGTGTGTCACCCACCTTCTGGGCTGTGAGCAGTGCAGCAAACTTGGTTTATGTTCAACCCTCAAGTATCACTCCTCTTTCCCCGACCCTACTTGTTGAGACCTGTCTCTGCCATGCCTAACTCATCCTTCTTTTTGGCTCATGTTTCCTCTTTTCCTCCAAATGTAACCAAAGCCTCCAGCCAGATGGATCAGAAGTACTCCTGAGTCCTGAAGTCACCTGCGGGCCCTCAGACATGGTAGTCACCACTCCCTTTGCTTTGACCATACCTCACTGTGCTGATGTCAGTTCTGAAAACTGGAATATTCATTTGAAGAAGAGGACCCAGCAGGGCAAGTGGGAGGTGAGATCAAGTGTTCTTTTTTCAAAACAATAGTATAGAAGTACGGGATGAGGAGATAACTTAAACTTCATTACTATTCTCATGAAACAGTGGAGTAATTTGTAAACATTTCTTTCTTTTGGGGGTCATATGCAATATAAACCCTTCAAAATACAGTCAACTCTTACATCTCCATGATCATGGAAAAGAAAAGAGTTACATTTAGACAACCACTCAGATATGGACCTCTTTGTGCCCTCTCCTGTTGGACTTATATTTGGGCACTCTGTGGGAGACAATAAACAATCCTCAAACAATAATTTATAAAAACTCCTTTTGTTTTAGTTTTGGAGTGAATTAGGAAATTGACTACATAAACCCACAGATTAAAATCCACTCTAAGTAATGCATGGTAGTACTGTGTTGTTTTCTAATGTTGGATATGTCCTAAACTTTAGCCTAAACTCTCTTTTAAACTACCTCTACAATCTTTTATTTGGTGAAATCATCAGTTTAATGATCATTTCTGTAAAGATGACTCCAAGATCTTTATATCAATCGATCCATTGATAGATTTGAGCACATAGTATGTGCCAAGCATTGTGCTAGGCAATAAGCAGTATAAAGACTGAAACACTTCGTTCTCATAGGAATCTAATGGAGCAAATAGTAAATGCACACATTTGTACATTTGTGCAAACATGTATACATATGTGCTTTAAATTTATACTCTGTGCAACATAGAGTATAAATTTAAAGTGAATAAATATAAATGTGTGAGATGTTAATTAAAAAGTAGTTTGAGAGAGGGGACACTAGCAGCTGGGGGATCACAAAAGGATTCATGTAGAAGATGGTCCTAACTTGCATCTTAAAGGAAATGAGAGACACTTACAAAGATATGTAATCCAAGTATGGGATGTAACTAATACAAAGGCATAGAGGTGGGAGATGAAATGTTGAGTATGAGGAAAGGCAAAAAGGCAATATTGACCAGATGTAAGAATAATGAAAGAAGTGTACTGTTCACATGAGGCTGAAAAATAGTTGGAATTAAGTTGTTAAAAGCTTTAGAAGCTAAATAGAAGAGTTCATATTTTATCCTTGAGGCAATGGGAAACTGGATTTGTTTGAGAGGGAGGTGCAATATGGTCAGATTTACACCTACAGAAAATTACTTTGGAAACAGTTTATATAGTAGATATAATAGAGATTTGAGGCAAAGAGATCAATTAGGTGACTTCATTTGGGTAAGTGTGATTAAAGTCTAAAATGAGTTTATAACTGTGTGAGTAGAGAGAAGGGGTTGAATTCATGAGATATTCTGAAGAGAGCACTGGCAAGATTTAGAAGCTATTTAGATATATGTGGAGTGGAGAGTCAATGATAATGCTGAAGTTATGGACCTGAAAGACTGTAAATATAAAGTGATAACCTTTGACAGAAAAGGAAATTTAGAAGAAGGGTGAGTTTTGTGGGAAAAATAATGATTTCATCTTTGAATGTACTGCTTTATAGTTGTCCATGGGATATCCAATTTGAAGTGTCCAATAGACAAATGGTGTTGTAGGACTAAAGGTCAAGAAAGATAATGGAGATGGATAGGTATCAATATAGATGATACAGGGATAGATATATCTAAGGGTTATCTGCATAGATGTGATGGTTAAATCTAAGTGAGCTGACAAGGATACCAAAAGAGAATAGAGAAGGAGAAAATTAGGCATGCAATGGAAACTTGGGGAAGAGTCAGTTAGAAAGTGTGAAATAGATGATGTAACCAACAAAGGATACTAAGGACTGGTCACATTGTTTGGAAGTAGATCAGGATAGAGTAGTACTACAAAATACAGAAAGGAGGTTTTCAACAACAGTATCAAAATGTCAAATGTAAAAGATAGAGGAGTGGGGATAGAGAAAAGATGTGTGTGTGTGCATGTGTGTATTCATATACATACATCTTTTTTATCTATCATTCTATCATCTGTCTCTTTGATCTCTACCATGGTTACTACCCTGAGTACCAATCTTTCAAAAGACTCTTGGACTTTTTGAACTGAATTTCCCATAGATATCTCAAATTCAGCAGATCCAAAACAGAATGAAAGCATTATTTCCTCACCAAATTCAAACAACCCCCAAACTTCTCTATTTCTGTTGAGGGCTCCAGAATCCTTATACTCTCCTCAAGGTTCACAATCTTCTTTTATCCTTGATTCCTTACTCTCTCTGACACTACCTACATAATCAATGAATTCCAAAATCTTACTGTTTCTGTCACAGTAACTTTTGGATGTGCCCACTTTTGTTCTCTCATGTAGCCCTCTTCCAATTCATCACCTATTGCCAGAATTGTTGCAATAGCCTCTTCTAATTGACCTCCCTCACTGAAATATCACCTGCCCTCAAATCCATCCTCCACACAGCTGTCAAAGTGATCTCCCTAATGGTATGAATGTCATTCCCTACTCATTAAACTCTAGTTTCTCTTGTATGATCTCTAAGATCAAATACAAATTCCTCTGTTTGGCATTTAAATCCCTTCAGAGCCTACCTTACCAGCCTTGTTACACATTACTTACCTTCACAGAATATGTGATCCTGCTAATCTCCCCTTCTCGATGTTCCATGCACTTCTTCTCCCTCTATATATTCTCCCTCGTTCCCCATGTCTGTTTTTGATCATTCACTCCTTATACCAAATGCCAAATGTAAAAGATAGAGGAGTGTTTATGCCTTCGGTTCCATCTCTGAATCCTATTTTTTTTAAAGATTTCCTTCGTGTTCCACCTTCTGCATGAAACATTTCCTGATCCACCCAATTGCTCCTGACTTTTCATACACAATACATAATTACTTATATATATATATATATATATTATTTATAACTTTTATAAGTACATGTCTCAATAACTAATGAAGACATCCCAAGACCCTAAAACAAAGAGCCTTGAGAACAAAAATGTTTCTATCCCAGTGCCCAGATGCAGCCTGGCAACTGTTCCTGTAGATGCTGCTGCCACAGCTCCTGAAGACCTAGAAAAGAAAGTTCTTGACACCAAAGTCCTTGGCAATGTTAAATGGCTCAACATCTGTCACTGATATGATTTTATCAGTAGAAAAGACATCAAAGTGGTATTGCCATCTGCCTCGCTCCTGTACTCAAAGGACCATGGGGCCTTTCCATCTGATTTACAGCAGAAATGTTCCATATATGTTGACTTCTCCATTAGAATATGAGCTCCTTGAGAGCAGGGCCTGTCTTACTCTTCTTTTTATGTATCCCAAGAGATTAACACAAGATTTTTCACATAATAAGTACTTAATAAATGCCATCCATCCATTCATTATCCACTGCATCCTATCCCCAAATATAAGCTTCTTGAAGGCAGGGGTTATTTATTTATTTTTGTATTCAAAATGCAATAGCACAGTGCCTGGACCATATCATAGATGTAACGAATGGTTAGTAATAGGTTGAGTGGTATATATGTTCATATAAGCTATTTCTTAATTCTAAGTCTTGGCCCTCTTGGTTTCATTATATTCTTGTTATTGGCAAGGAAACACAACGTGGAAAATATACATGTAGGTTAAATCTGTGTTTGTAGTGAACAAAAAATTCTTATTTAGTCATTTAAAAATGCCTGACAAAAAGAAGGGGGAAAGGATAAAAAACAGAAAGAAAGGGCTATACTAGGTAGCTAAAAATAGGAAACAGGCATGGTAGAATTATCAACATCAATATCATTATTCTTAGAAAACTTAGGTCTGTGATTTCCCTGTGTGATTGGATTATTTTCACAACTTTATGCAATCAACTATCATTAAAGTGCTATAATTCTCACTTTGGAACACAGTACCCAGCTTCCACCTGAATTAGGAGATTACTTTGAGAAGCTTTCAGAAGAGGATGGATAAAAAGACTATCAACAAACAAAAAACTAAACAAAACAAAATAAGCTCATGTTCACATCTTCAGGTGAAAAAGAACCTTTCTAGCATTACAGCTATCTCCTGATTCAGTGTTTTGCTTCCTGAAGTCCTACATACATCCCATTCCCAGTTTCTCATTGTCATTACATTTGAAAGAAGTTTCCCAGGAGAGTGAATTTTATGAATTTCATTAACAGATTAGGTAGTAGAATATATCTTGGAGAGAATACCATTTTGAAGAACAGTGTGAAACAAGGGCACCAGATTTTAAGTCAGAGGGACCAGTTTAAAAGTGTGGCTCAGTTACTCATTCTCTGTGTGACCTTGCATGAGTTACTTCTCCATCTTTGGGCTTCAGTTTCTTTCTCCATAAAATGTGGTAGACAGGTTCAATAATCTCTCCTGTACTTTTCAAGTCTCAGTCGTACAATCTCTTTGAATCTTAGCCCTGCTATTTTTATTGTAGGTGTGACTTTGAACACATCATGTTAACATTTTGAGACTCTGTTTACTCATCTGTTAAATAAGAGGCTAGGGTGGTCTGCATAATCACAGTCTCAATTAAGCTCTAAATCTTGTGGCTTTATGTGAAAATTCATTTAAAAATATTTTCTCTACTTTTTACCAGCTTAGTTTCTCTTTTCTTCTTTCACTGGCTTATTATTTCCCTTTTGTTTGTTTTGAAGTTTTTGTTGTTAAGGGAGATGGCATTGGAGTTCTGTTTTTCCATTGCTAGCAAATTGTAAATAGCTAAAAGCTAAGTGGTGAAATATAACAGGGGAAACTAGTCAGACTGTGTATTTAATGGTGCCTCATGAACGGTTCTGTTATACTGAAGGGCAAAAACAACCGGTAATGAAAACGTACATTACCTTGATGGACCCTAAATAAATAAATAAATAAATAAATAAACAAACAAATAAATAAATAAATGAATGAATGAATGAATAAATAAATAAATGGAAAAGGTTGTCAGAAGCAGACCAATGTAAAGATTTCCCCTACTGACTTTGATGTTCAAGACAATTTCTGAACTTGACATTGAAAAAAATTAACTAGGGATACTAGGACATTCAAAATGACACTGAAATTGCTTACACTTTGTTATTATTACTTATTAAGTAGAAATTCAATGTCCCGTACATAACCATAACTACAGCTGCTGATTAAAGTAGTTATCATGATTGATGAAAGATCTGTATTAAGCATCAAGCCAATTAGAACAATATAAATATTCTGGGGGCAAAATGTAGACTTGTAGAATGAATCTTAAGCAGCATGTCAATTATAAGTTGAAAGAGTTCTTGTTAGTGTGTGTGTTTTCTTCCTTAACAGGAGGTGATGTCAGTGGAGGATGAATCGACTTCCTGCTATTGCCTCTTGGACCCCTTTGCATGCCACGTCCTCCTGGACAGCTTTGGGACATATGCACTCGCTGGAGAACCCATCACCGATTGTGCTGTAAAGCAACTCAAGGTGGCCGTCTTCGGCTGTATGTCCTGCAACTCCCTGGATTACAACTTGAGAGTCTACTGTGTGGACAACACCCCCTGTGCATTCCAGGTTAGACTTTGTCTCCTGTCCTTCCATTGTCTTCATAACAATGAGTGATTTTAGGTCACTTGAAAAATTGAATAAGTGAACATTCATTTATTCATTCAGCAAACATTTGCAACCCCAATGCTTAGAAATTAAAAAAAAAATAGGTAAGATATGGTCAAGAAACTTAAGGTTTAGGGGGCAGCCGGGTGGCTCAGTGGATTGAGAGCCAGGCCCAGAGATGAGAAGTTCTGGATTCAAATCTGAAATCAGATGCTTTCTAGCTGTGTGACCCTGGGCAAGTCACTTAACCCCCATTGCCTAGCCCTTACTGCTTTTCTGTCTTGGAACCAATACCCAGTATTGATTCTAAGATGGAAGATAAGAATTAAAAAAAAAAAAAGAAAGAAAGAAACTAATGGTTTTGGGAAGAGGTAAGACATATGCAGAAATAAATATAATAAGCTGTTTTATATAGTGACATGTCAGAAATACAAAAACAAAATCCATAATCCAAAATCCATTCCTGGAATGAAATCAGGGAAAATTTCACAAATGAGATGATGTCTGAGTTGTAAAAAATGTAAAAAAATGTTTAAGGATGTAAAAAATGGTTAAGAATTTAATAGGTGAAGTGGAAGGAGGACAATATAAGCATAGGGAATTGTGAATATTGATAAATTTTATTGAGTACGTATTAAATTATACATGTGTGTCAATGCATAAATATACATATATAAACATGTATACATAAGTACTTAAATATATATGTAAATTTCTATGAGTATACATTTAGATATATATTATATACATCTGTACATATATGTATGTGTATATATAAAATATATGTTTATACTATTATATGTAGACATGAACATACAATGTGTACACACACACACACACATATATATATATATATATACACACATATAACTATCCACACCTATATTTATATATAGGCACCTAAATATAGAAGCATATATATGTATTTGTGTGTGTATATATTTTTATATATTTATTCTCATTTATTTGTGTATTCAGCCATTTATTTATGTACATATTTATATACATATGTATATATATATTTGTACCTACATAGAAGTATATACAAATACATATACACAGACATAGACACATATATATTCATATGTATGCAGAGCTTTGTCCAAGGTCCTGAATTTAGAGGACATTAACCATACACCTTCAGAAGAGTAAAAACTATAACAGTTATCAAAATAAACCAAGAATAATTGTTTAAAATTGGAAGCTGTCATGTAGAAGGTTAGGCTAAGTGCATCCCTTACCCTCAGCACCCATCTCCTTAGATCAGTGGTTCCCAGACTTTTTCAGCCTACTGCCCACTTTCCAGAAAAAATATTACTTAGCCCCCTGGAAATTAATTTTTAAAAAATTTTAATAGCAATTAATAGGAATGATAAATGCATCTGTGGCCATCACAGCCTCCCCTGGATCGCTGCAGCACCCACCAGGGGGCAGTAGCACCCATTTTGGGAATGACTGCCTTAGATCATAGCATCCACAGCAGTGATCTCCAAACCATCATCATTCACATCTTTCTGTCTCCCTCCTAATCCCTGGTCTATCTCTCCTTGGCCCAGCTTGAAGGTTTACTCCCTCCCACATGTCCCAGGGTCAATTTGCAGTACTCCTATAGTCTGGTAAAAACTCAGACACAAATGAACATGACAAGGGAGGGATGGGTTCAGGGACAGGGTGTGTATGTTTGTGTGTGTTTGTGTGCATCCACCCATGTTTTCACACATATGTATATGTATTTTTCTAATTATAAGCCTCTGTATGGAGTAGAGCAAAGAAGAGGTAACTAAGCCTACAGGTTTTAATTAAATATCACAAATTGTGACCATAGCTAAAGTCATTTTATGCGCTGAACCGAGCAATGGACAAGGATTCATTTTCATCTATGTCATTTTTAATCACGTAAGATTCATATTAAATGAACAACTCATAGAAAACAAAGGCTTGATAATAGTTCCAAAGTTAATATGAAAATATTTGTGCACATTTAGCCTTACCTTCTTCTGTATTCCTATTATTTTAGGCTTGGCTCATTAAGTTTATCACAAAGAATGTTTATTCAATCTCTGACTCTTAAGACATTGAGCTAGAAAACACATTTACCAATTGAAATGAGACAGCACCTGAACATTGAGCAGGAGTAAATGAAGATGATGTATTTTGGATTATCCAAAATTGCTCCTTCCCACCCTCCTTAATCTCAATGCTCCCCCGCTCCCCCTACCCTTTCTTTTCCAGGCTTGTATAGGAAAGAAGTATTAATTTCTCTTTTTTTCAGTGATTGGCATGTATATCTCTAACAAAGGTACAGTTTCATACCTTAGAGAAATTCAAAATAATATTATAGGTTTTTCTATACCTTTATTATCTTGAAACTACCATTTTCCTATATTATTCTTCAAAATTTAGAATCTAAAGATAATTGTGGAAAGATGGAGTACTCAGTACTTAGTAAGTACTTAGTGAGTAGGTACCTCAGTGAAGTAGGCAGTGAGTGCTTGCTGAAAAATTAGAATGATTCACAGATCATGTTGGAGTCAACATCATCAAAAATATCTTGCATAGCCACCATGAAGAAACTGTTAAAAGCTTCTTTCCAATATAAAAGGAAAATTAAAAGATTTAAATTGATGCTGTAAAAAAATTCTCTGAAGAAATTCTTTCTCAATTTAGATGCCCTTCTTCTGACTTTTGTGGCCATCAGGCATCTGTTTGCATATCTAGAGTTCTTAGAGACCTACTAGGGAAATTTTCCATTTTGCCATTTTTAAAAACAATGGTTTAAGGCAGAGACCAAACGCAGAAAATCATGACCTTTTTTTTTTTAATTCAAAAATTTTAAATAGTATTCTCACTGACCAGAGATAGCCAAGTAGAATCTAAGCTAGCTTTATTCTTAATAAATTGCCAATATCCCTCAATCAAGGCTACCAGTTATTAACCATCTTTAGAATTAATGTACTGCCAGGGAACTTGTAGTAATGAGAACTTGAAAATAGTTTTTTCTTCTCACTATCAATTAACTTATTAAAATATTAGTACCAGTTTAGCTAGCACTAGGAAACATAATTTGCTCCTTAATCAGAATATACGCATCTTAATCTCTTTTAAAAGTATTATTATTATTACTTTTGCTAATAATAATAACTTTTACAATGCTAGTAATCAAATAATCAACAAGCATTTATTGAAAATTTACTCTGTTCTAGGTACTATGTATGCTAAGGGTTGAAGTTATAAAGAAAAAGCAAAAGCAGTCCCTATCATCATGGCACTTATATTCTGATGGAGGAGACATAAATAAGTCAAAATATACAAGATTAATGTAGAGAGATACAAGGAAACAAGCACTCATTAAGCACTTATATGCCAGGCACAATGCTAAGCACTTTAAAAATATTATGTGCACAACCTTAGCTGGAGGGGTCCTAGACCAGTGAGTTTTGTAGCTGTGGTTCCATCTCATTTAATCCTCATAATAACCCTGTGAGGTAGGTGCTTCAGAGAAAATAGAAAATAACCTTAGAGGGAAAAAGGCTAGAAACTTGAAATGAGGAGCTGAGGCAGCTTCTATTGAGTTGTTAGGTGGCACCGGAGCTGAGTCTTGCAAGAAATCAAGGATTCTAAGAGTCAGAGATGGAGAGTGACAATATTCTAATCATAGGAAACAGCCAATGACAAGGAATGGAAACTGGAAATGCTGTGTCCTGTGAGGGGTAGAGCAATTAGGCAAGTAAGACTGGATCAGAGGATGCACTGAAGGCCATAAAATATAAAAAGTTAAGAAAACTAAGGAGACAGGTTGCAAAGAGTTTTAAATGTCAAACTTTATCCTGGAAATTATAAGGATCCAATAAATTTTATTAAGTAGGGGATAACATGGACAGATTTAGGTTTTAGCATCTTTATGGAGAATGGATTAGATGGGGGAGGAAGTTGAGACTGTGAAACCAATTAAAAGTCTAGTTTAATAGTCCAGGGGAGAAGTGAAGTGCTGAATTAAGGTGGTAACTATGTGATTAGAAAAGAATGTATGAAACTGATGTAGAGAATGAAATTTGGCAAAAGATTAGATGTCATGGACACTCACATCATTAGGGAATAGAGTGAATGACAATATTGAAACATGGTTTCACAAGGATATGAGATGAAGAAAGAAGGAACTAATTGAATGATTCTCTCTCTCTCTCTCTCTCTCTCTCTCTCTCTCTCTCTCTCTCTCTCTCTCTCTCTCTCTCTCTCCCT